>NW_027480632.1:0-335682 GCF_051401765.1 Calliopsis andreniformis | reverse complement strand
GGATTGGAGATTGACTATTGAGGATTGAAGATTGAGGATTGAGGATTGAGGATTGAGTATTGAGAATTGAGTATGAGGACTGAGGGTTGAGGATTGAGGTTTGAGGAATGAGGACTGAGGGTTTGGGAATGAGGATTGAGGATTGAGGATTGAGGATTGAGCATTGAAGGTTGAGTATCGATGCCTGAGGATTGAGGATTGAGGATTGATGATTGAGGATCGAGGATTGAAGATTGAGAATTGAGGATTGAAGATCGAGGATTGTGGATTGAGGTTTGAGGATGGAGGATGAGGGCTGAGAGTTGAGGATTGAGGATTGAGAAATGAGGATTGAGGATTGAGGATTGAAATTGAGGATTGGGTATTGAGGATTGAAGAATGAGGATTGAGGTATTAGGATTGAGGATTGAGGATTGAGGATTGAAGATTTAGGATTGGGTATTGAGGGTTGAAGAATGAGGATTGAGGATTGAGGATTGGGGATTGAGGATTGAAGATTGAATATTGATGATTGAATATTGAGGACTGAGGATTGAGGGTTGTGGATTGAGGACGAGGGCTGAGGGTTGAATATTGATGTTTGAGGTCTGAGTATTAAGGATTGAGGATTGAGAATTGAGGATTGAGGATTGAGGATTGAAGATTGAGGATTGGGTATTTAGGATTGAAGAATGAGGATTGAGGATTGAGGTTTGAGGATTGAGGATTGATGATTGAGTATTGTCGATTGAATATTGAGGATTGAGGATTGAGGTTTGAGGATTGAGGACGAGGACTGACGGTTGAGGATTGAGGTTAGAGGATTGAGGATTGGGGATTGAGGACTGAGGATTGAGGATTGAGGAATGAGGATTGAGCATTGAAGATTGAAGATTGATGACTGGGGATTGAGGATTGAATATTGAGGATTAACGATTGAAGATTGGGGATTGAGGATCTAGGATCGGAGATTGATTATTGAGGATTGAAGATTGAGGATTGACGATTGAGGATTGAGAATTGAGAATTGAGGATGAGGACTGAGGGTTGAGGATTGAGGTTTGAGGAATGAGGATTGATGGTTGAGGATTGAGGATTGAGGATTGAGGATTGAGCATTGAGGATTGAAGATTGAGTACTGGGGATTCGGGATTGCAGATTGAGGATTAAGGATTGAAGATTGAGTATTGAGGATTGAAGATAGAGGATTGAGTATTGAGGATTGAGGATTCAGGGTTGAAAATTGAGGATTGAGGATTGAGGATTGAGGATTGAGGATTGAGGATTGAAGATTGAATATTGATGATTGAATATTGAGGACTGAGGATTGAGGGTTGTGGATTGAGGACGAGGACTGAGGGTTGAATATTGATGTTTGAGGTCTGAGGATTAAGGATTGAGGATTGAGAATTGAGGATTGAGGATTGAGGATTGGAAATTGAGGATTGGGTACTTAGGATTGAAGAATGAGAATTGAGGATTGAGGTTTGAGGATTGAGGATAGAAGATTGAGTATTGATGATTGAATATTGAGGATTGATGATTGAGGTTTGAGGATTGAGGACGAGGACTGACGGTTGAGGATTGAGGTTTGAGGATTAAGGATTGGGGATTGAGGACTGAGGATTGAGGATTGAGGATTGAGCATTGAGGATTGAAGATTGATGACTGGGGATTGAGGATTGAAGATTGAGGATTAACGATTGAAGGTTGGGAATTGAGGACCTAGGATCGGAGATTGATTATTGAGGATTGAAGATTGAGGATTGAGGATTGAGGATTGAGAATTGAGAATTGAGGATGAGGACTGAGGGTTGAGGATTGAGGTTTGAGGAATGAGGGTTGATGGTTGATGATTGAGGATTGAGGATTGAGGATTGAGGATTGAGGATTGAGTATTGAAGATTGAGTATTGATGCCTGAGGCTTGAGGATTGAGGATTGAGTATTGAGGATTGAGGATTGAAGATTGAGTATTGGGGATTGAAGATTGAGGATTGAGGATTGAGGATTGAGGTTGGAGAATGAGGACTGACGGTTGAGGATTGAGGTTTGAGGATTGAAGATTGAGGTCTGAGGACTGAGAATTGAGGATTGAGGATTGAGCATTGAGGATTGAAGATTGAGTACTGGGGATTGGGGATTGAAGATTGAGGATTAAGGATTGAAGATTGGGGATTGAGGATCTAGAATTGGAGATTGATTATTGAGGACTGAAGATTGAGGATTGAGAATTGAGGATTGAGTGTTGAGAATTGAGTATGAGGACTGAGGGTTGAGGATTGAGGTTTGAGGAATGAGGATTGAGGGTTGAGGATTGAGGATTGAGGATTGCGGATTGAGGATTGAGGAATGAGGATTGAGGGTTGAGTATTGAAGATTGAGTATTGATGCCTGAGGATTGAGGATCGAGAATTGAGGATTGAGGATTGGAGATTGATTATTGAGGATTGAAGATTGAGGATTGAGGATTGAGGATTGAGAATTGAGAATTGAGTATGAGGACTGAGGGTTGAGGGTTGAGGTTTGAGGAATGAGGATTGAGGGTTGGGGAATGAGGATTGAGGATTGAGGATTGAGGATTGAGCATTGAAGATTGAGTATTGATGCCTGAGGATTGAGGATTGAGGATTGAGGATTGAGGATTGAGGATTGAGGATTGAAGATTGAGTATTGAGTATTGAAGGTTGAGGATTGTGGATTGAGGATTAAGGACTGAGGATTGAATATTGTAGATTGAGTATTGATGCCTGAGGATTGAGGATTGAGGATTGAGGATTGAGGATTGAGGATTGAGGATTGAGGATTGAAGATTGAGTATTGGGGATTGAAGATTGAGGATTGAGAATTGAGGATTGAGGATGGAGAATGAGGACTGACGGTTGAGGATTGAGGTTTGAGGATTGAAGATTGAGGACTGAGGACTGAGGATTGAGGATTGAGGATTGAGCATTGAGGATTGAAGATTGAGTACTGGGGATTCGGGATTGCAGATTGAGGATTAAGGATTGAAGATTGAGTATTGAGGATTGAAGATAGAGGATTGAGTATTGAGGATTGAGGATTCAGGGTTGAAAATTGAGGATTGAGGATTGAATATTGAGGACTGAGGATTGAGGATTGAAGATTGAGGACGAGGACTGAGGGTTGAATATTGATGTTTGAGGTCTGAGGATTAAGGATTGAGGATTGAGAATTGAGGATTGAGGATTGAGGATTGGAAATTGAGGATTGGGTATTTAGGATTGAAGAATGAGGATTGAGGATTGAGGTTTGAGGATTGAGGATTGAAGATTGAGTATTGATGATTGAATATTGAGGATTGATGATTGAGGTTTGAGGATTGAGGACGAAGACTGACGGTTGAGGATTGAGGTTCGAGGATTAAGGATTGGGGATTGAGGACTGAGGATTGAGGATTGAGGATTGAGCGTTGAGGATTGAAGATTGATGACTGGGGATTGAGGATTGAAGATTGAGGATTAACGATTGAAGGTTGGGGATTGAGGACCTAGGATCGGAGATTGATTATTGAGGATTGAAGATTGAGGATTGAGGATTGAGGATTGAGAATTGAGAATTGAGGATGAGGACTGAGGGTTGAGGATTGAGGTTTGAGGAATGAGGATTGATGGTTGAGGATTGAGGATTGAGGATTGAGGATTGAGGATTGAGTATTGAAGATTGAGTATTGATGCCTGAGGCTTGAGGATTGAGGATTGAGTATTGAGGATTGAGGATTGAAGATTGAGTATTGGGGATTGAAGATTGAGGATTGAGGATTGAGGATTGAGGTTGGAGAATGAGGACTGACGGTTGAGGATTGAGGTTTGAGGATTGAAGATTGAGGTCTGAGGACTGAGGATTGAGGATTGAGGATTGAGCATTGGGGATTGAAGATTGAGTACTCGGGATTGGGGATTGAAGATTGAGGATTATGGATTGAAGATTGGGGATTGAGGATCAAGA
The DNA here is from genome assembly GCF_051401765.1 of Calliopsis andreniformis. Classification (NCBI taxonomy): domain Eukaryota; kingdom Metazoa; phylum Arthropoda; class Insecta; order Hymenoptera; family Andrenidae; genus Calliopsis; species Calliopsis andreniformis. Next base: position 331,735 of record NW_027480632.1, on the reverse strand, counting down.
ATTGGAGATTGATTATTGAGGACTGAAGATTGAGGATTGAGAATTGAGAATTGAGGATTGAGAATTGAGAATTGAGTATGAGGACTGAGGGTTGAGGATTGAGGTTTGAGGAATGAGGATTGAGGGTTGAGGATTGAGGATTGAGGATTGCGGATTGAAGATTGAGTATTGATGATTGAATATTGAGGATTGAGGATTGAGGATGGAGAATGAGGACTGACGGTTGAGGATTGAGGTTTGAGGATTGAAGATTGAGGACTGAGGACTGAGGATTGAGGATTGAGGATTGAGCATTGAGGATTGAAGATTGAGTACTGGGGATTCGGGATTGCAGATTGAGGATTAAGGATTGAAGATTGAGTATTGAGGATTGAAGATAGAGGATTGAGTATTGAGGATTGAGGATTCAGGGTTGAAAATTGAGGATTGAGGATTGAGGATTGAGGATTGAGGATTGAAGATTGAATATTGATGATTGAATATTGAGGACTGAGGATTGAGGGTTGTGGATTGAGGACGAGGACTGAGGGTTGAATATTGATGTTTGAGGTCTGAGGATTAAGGATTGAGGATTGAGAATTGAGGATTGAGGATTGAGGATTGGAAATTGAGGATTGTGTATTTAGGATTGAAGAATGAGGATTGAGGATTGAGGTTTGAGGATTGAGGATTGAAGATTGAGTATTGATGATTGAATATTGAGGATTGATGATTGAGGTTTGAGGATTGAGGACGAGGACTGACGGTTGAGGATTGAGGTTTGAGGATTAAGGATTGGGGATTGAGGACTGAGGATTGAGGATTGAGGATTGAGCATTGAGGATTGAAGATTGATGACTGGGGATTGAGGATTGAAGATTGAGGATTGACGATTGAAGGTTGGGGATTGAGGACCTAGGATCGGAGATTGATTATTGAGGATTGAAGATTGAGGATTGAGGATTGAGGATTGAGAATTGAGAATTGAGGATGAGGACTGAGGGTTGAGGATTGAGGTTTGAGGAATGAGGATTGATGGTTGAGGATTGAGGATTGAGGATTGAGGATTGAGGATTGAGTATTGAAGATTGAGTATTGATGCCTGGGGCTTGAGGATTGAGGATTGAGTATTGAGGATTGAGGATTGAAGATTGAGTATTGGGGATTGAAGATTGAGGATTGAGGATTGAGGATTGAGGTTGGAGAATGAGGACTGACGGTTGAGGATTGAGGTTTGAGGATTGAAGATTGAGGTCTGAGGACTGAGGATTGAGGATTAAGGATTGAGCATTGAGGATTGAAGATTGAGTACTGGGGATTGGGGATTGAAGATTGAGGATTCTGGATTGAAGATTGGGGATTGAGGATCAAGAATTGGAGATTGATTATTGAGGACTGAAGATTGAGGATTGAGAATTGAGGATTGAGAATTGAGAATTGAGTATGAGGACTGAGGGTTGAGGATTGAGGTTTGAGGAATGAGGATTGAGGGTTGAGGATTGAGGATTGAGGATTGCGGATTGAAGATTGAGTATTGATGATTGAATATTGAGGATTGAGGATTGAGGTTTGAGGATTGAGGACTGAGGAGTGAGGATTGAGGGTTGAGTATTGAAGATTGAGTATTGATGCCTGAGGATTGAGGATCGAGGATTGAGGATTGAGGATTGGAGATTGATTATTGAGGATTGTAGATTGAGGATTGAGGATTGAGGATTGAGAATTGAGAATTGAGTATGAGGACTGAGGGTTGAGGGTTGAGGTTTGAGGAATGAGGATTGAGGGTTGGGGAATGAGGATTCAGGATTGAGGATTGAGGATTGAGCATTGAAGATTGAGTATTGATGCCTGAGGATTGAGGATTGAGGATTGAGGATTGAGGATTGAGGATTGAGGATTGAAGATTGAGTATTGAGTATTGAAGGTTGAGGATTGTGTATTGAGGATTAAGGACTGAGGATTGAATATTGTAGATTGAGTATTGATGCCTGAGGATTGAGGATTGAGGATTGAGGATTGAGGATTGAGGATTGAAGATTGAGTATTGAGGATTGAAGATTGAGGGTTGAAGATTGAGTATTGATGATTGAATATTGAGGATTGAGGATTGAGGATCGAGGATTGAAGATTGAGAATTGAGGATTGAAGATTGATGCCTGAGGATTGAGGATCGAGAATTGAGGATTGAGGATTGAAGATTGAGGATTGAGTATTGAGGATTGAGGATTCAGGGTTGAAGATTGAGGATTGAGGTTTGAGGATTGAGGATTGAGGATTGAGGATTGGGTGTTTAGTATTGAAGAATGAGGATTGAGGATTGAGGTTTGAGGATTGAGGATGAAGACTGAGGGCTGAGGATTGAGGTTTGAGGAACGAGGATCGAGGATTGAGGATTGAGGACTAAGGATTGACGATTGAGTATTGAAGATTGTGGATTGATGACTGAGGATTGACGACTGAGAATTGAGGATAGAGGATTGATGATTGAGGATTGAGTATTGAGGATTGAATATTGAGGATTGAGGATTGAGGATTGAGGATTGAAGATTGAGGATTGGGTATTTAGGATTGAAGAATGAGGATTGAGGATTGAGGTTTGAGGATTGAGGATTGATGATTGAGTATTGTCGATTGAATATTGAGGATTGAGGATTGAGGTTTGAGGATTGAGGACGAGGACTGACGGTTGAGGATTGAGGTTAGAGGATTGAGGATTGGGGATTGGGGACTGAGGATTGAGGATTGAGGATTGAGGATTGAGCATTGATGATTGAAGATTGATGACTGGGGATTGAGGATTGAATATTGAGGATTAACGATTGAAGATTGGGGATTGAGGATCTAGGATCGGAGATTGATTATTGAGGATTGAAGATTGAGGATTGACGATTGAGGATTGAGAATTGAGAATTGAGGATGAGGACTGAGGGTTGAGGATTGAGGTTTGAGGAATGAGGATTGATGGTTGAGGATTGAGGATTGAGGATTGAGGATTGAGGATTGAGGATTGAGTATTGAAGATTGAGTATTGATACCTGAGGATTGAGGATTGAGGATTGAGGATTGAGGATTGAGGATTGAAGATTGAGTATTGGGGATTGAAGATTGAGGATTGAGGATTGAGGATTGAGGATGGAGAATGAGGACTGACGGTTGAGGATTGAGGTTTGGGGATTGAAGATTGAGGACTGGGGACTTAGGATTGAGGATTGAGGATTGAGCATTGAGGATTGAAGATTGAGTACTGGGGATTCGGGATTGCAGATTGAGGATTAAGGATTGAAGATTGAGTATTGAGGATTGAAGATAGAGGATTGAGTATTGAGGATTGCGGATTCAGGGTTGAAAATTGAGGATTGAGGATTGAGGATTGAGGATTGAGGATTGAGGATTGAAGATTGAATATTGATGATTGAATATTGAGGACTGAGGATTGAGGGTTGTGGATTGAGGACGAGGACTGAGGATTGAATATTGATGTTTGAGGTCTGAGGATTAAGGATTGAGGATTGAGAATTGAGGATTGAGGATCGAGGATTGGAAATTGAGGATTGGGTATTTAGGATTGAAGAATGAGAATTGAGGATTGAGGTTTGAGGATTGAGGATAGAAGATTGAGTATTGATGATTGAATATTGAGGATTGATGATTGAGGTTTGAGGATTGAGGACGAGGACTGGCGGTTGAGGATTGAGGTTTGAGGATTAAGGATTGGGGATTGAGGACTGAGGATTGAGGATTGAGGATTGAGCATTGAGGATTGAAGATTGATGACTGGGGATTGAGGATTGAAGATTGAGGATTAACGATTGAAGGTTGGGAATTGAGGACCTAGGATCGGAGATTGATTTTTGAGGATTGAAGATTGAGGATTGAGGATTGAGGATTGAGAATTGAGAATTGAGGATGAGGACTGAGGGTTGAGGATTGAGGTTTGAGGAATGAGGGTTGATGGTTGATGATTGAGGATTGAGGATTGAGGATTGAGGATTGAGGATTGAGGATTGAGTATTGAAGATTGAGTATTGATGCCTGAGGCTTGAGGATTGAGGATTGAGTATTGAGGATTGAGGATTGAAGATTGAGTATTGGGGATTGAAGATTGAGGATTGAGGATTGAGGATTGAGGTTGGAGAATGAGGACTGACGGTTGAGGATTGAGGTTTGAGGATTGAAGATTGAGGTATGAGGACTGAGAATTGAGGATTGAGGATTGAGCATTGAGGATTGAAGATTGAGTACTGGGGATTGGGGATTGAAGATTGAGGATTAAGGAATGAAGATTGGGGATTGAGGATCTAGAATTGGAGATTGATTATTGAGGACTGAAGATTGAGGATTGGGAATTGAGGATTGAGTGTTGAGAATTGAGTATGAGGACTGAGGGTTGAGGATTGAGGTTTGAGGAATGAGGATTGAGGGTTGAGGATTGAGGATTGAGGATTGCGGATTGAGGATTGAGGAATGAGGATTGAGGGTTGAGTATTGAAGATTGAGTATTGATGCCTGAGGATTGAGGATCGAGAATTGAGGATTGAGGATTGGAGATTGATTATTGAGGATTGAAGATTGAGGATTGAGGATTGAGGATTGAGAATTGAGAATTGAGTATGAGGACTGAGGGTTGAGGGTTGAGGTTTGAGGAATGAGGATTGAGGGTTGGGGAATGAGGATTGTGGATTGAGGATTGAGGATTGAGCATTGAAGATTGAGTATTGATGCCTGAGGATTGAGGATTGAGGATTGAGGATTGAGGATTGAGGATTGAGGATTGAAGATTGAGTATTGAGTATTGAAGGTTGAGGATTGTGGATTGAGGATTAAGGACTGAGGATTGAATATTGTAGATTGAGTATTGATGCCTGAGGGTTGAGGATTGAGGTTTGAGGAATGAGGGTTGATGGTTGATGATTGAGGATTGAGGATTGAGGATTGAGGATTGAGTATTGAGGATTGAGGATTGAAGATTGAGTATTGGGGATTGAAGATTGAGGATTGAGGATTGAGGATTGAGGTTGGAGAATGAGGACTGACGGTTGAGGATTGAGGTTTGAGGATTGAAGATTGAGGTCTGAGGACTGAGGATTGAGGATTGAGGATTGAGCATTGGGGATTGAAGATTGAGTACTCGGGATTGGGGATTGAAGATTGAGGATTATGGATTGAAGATTGGGGATTGAGGATCAAGAATTGGAGATTGATTATTGAGGACTGAAGATTGAGGATTGAGAATTGAGGATTGAGAATTGAGAATTGAGTATGAGGACTGAGGGTTGAGGATTGAGGTTTGAGGAATGAGGATTGAGGGTTGAGGATTGAGGATTGAGGATTGCGGATTGAAGATTGAGTATTGATGATTGAATATTGAGGATTGAGGATTGAGGATGGAGAATGAGGACTGACGGTTGAGGATTGAGGTTTGAGGATTGAAGATTGAGGACTGAGGACTGAGGATTGAGGATTGAGGATTGAGCATTGAGGATTGAAGATTGAGTACTGGGGATTCGGGATTGCAGATTGAGGATTAAGGATTGAAGATTGAGTATTGAGGATTGAAGATAGAGGATTGAGTATTGAGGATTGAGGATTCAGGGTTGAAAATTGAGGATTGAGGATTGAGGATTGAGGATTGAGGATTGAGGATTGAAGATTGAATATTGATGATTGAATATTGAGGACTGAGGATTGAGGGTTGTGGATTGAGGACGAGGACTGAGGGCTGAATATTGATGTTTGAGGTCTGAGGATTAAGGATTGAGGATTGAGAATTGAGGATTGAGGATTGAGGATTGGAAATTGAGGATTGTGTATTTAGGATTGAAGAATGAGGATTGAGGATTGAGGTTTGAGGATTGAGGATTGAAGTTTGAGTATTGATGATTGAATATTGAGGATTGATGATTGAGGTTTGAGGATTGAGGACGAGGACTGACGGTTGAGGATTGAGGTTTGAGGATTAAGGATTGGGGATTGAGGACTGAGGATTGAGGATTGAGGATTGAGCATTGAGGATTGAAGATTGATGACTGGGGATTGAGGATTGAAGATTGAGGATTGACGATTGAAGGTTGGGGATTGAGGACCTAGGATCGGAGATTGATTATTGAGGATTGAAGATTGAGGATTGAGGATTGAGGATTGAGAATTGAGAATTGAGGATGAGGACTGAGGGTTGAGGATTGAGGTTTGAGGAATGAGGATTGATGGTTGAGGATTGAGGATTGAGGATTGAGGATTGAGTATTGAGTATTGAAGATTGAGTATTGATGCCTGAGGCTTGAGGATTGAGGATTGAGTATTGAGGATTGAGGATTGAAGATTGAGTATTGGGGATTGAAGATTGAGGATTGAGGATTGAGGATTGAGGTTGGAGAATGAGGACTGACGGTTGAGGATTGAGGTTTGAGGATTGAAGATTGAGGTCTGAGGACTGAGGATTGAGGATTAAGGATTGAGCATTGAGGATTGAAGATTGAGTACTGGGGATTGGGGATTGAAGATTGAGGATTATGGATTGAAGATTGGGGATTGAGGATCAAGAATTGGAGATTGATTATTGAGGACTGAAGATTGAGGATTGAGAATTGAGGATTGAGAATTGAGAATTGAGTATGAGGACTGAGGGTTGAGGATTGAGGTTTGAGGAATGAGGATTGAGGGTTGAGGATTGAGGATTGAGGATTGCGGATTGAAGATTGAGTATTGATGATTGAATATTGAGGATTGAGGATTGAGGTTTGAGGATTGAGGACTGAGGAGTGAGGATTGAGGGTTGAGTATTGAAGATTGAGTATTGATGCAAGAGGATTGAGGATCGAGGATTGAGGATTGAGGATTGGAGATTGATTATTGAGGATTGAAGATTGAGGATTGAGGATTGAGGATTGAGAATTGAGAATTGAGTATGAGGACTGAGGGTTGAGGGTTGAGGTTTGAGGAATGAGGATTGAGGGTTGGGGAATGAGGATTGAGGATTGAGGATTGAGGATTGAGCATTGAAGATTGAGTATTGATGCCTGAGGATTGAGGATTGAGGATTGAGGATTGAGGATTGAGGATTGAGGATTGAAGATTGAGTATTGAGTATTGAAGGTTGAGGATTGTGTATTGAGGATTAAGGACTGAGGATTGAATATTGTAGATTGAGTATTGATGCCTGAGGATTGAGGATTGAGGATTGTGGATTGAATATTGTAGATTGAGTATTGATGCCTGAGGATTGAGGATTGAGGATTGAGGATTGAGGATTGAGGATTGAAGGTTGAATATTGAGGATTGAAGATTGAGGATTCAAGATTGAGTATTGATGATTGAATATTGAGGATTGAGGATTGAGGATTGAGGATTGAGGATTGGGTATTGAGGTTTGAGTAATGAGGATTGAGGATTGAGGTTTGAGTATTGGGGATAGCAGATTGGGTATTGAGGATTGAAGATTGAGGATTGAGTATTGATGATTGAATATTGAGGATTGAGGTTTGAGGATTGAGGACGAGGACTGGCGGTAGAGGATTTAGGTTTGAGGATTGAGGATTGAGGAACAAGGATTGAGGGTGAGTGCTAAGGGTCGGGGATTGAGGTTCGACGACTGAGGACTGACGGTTGAGGATTGAGGTTTGAGGATTAAGGATTGGGGATTCAGGACTGAGGATTGAGGATTGAGGATTGAGCATTGAGGATTGAAGATTGATGACTGGGGATTGAGGATTGAAGATTGAGGATTAGCGATTGAAGGTTGGGGATTGAGGACCTAGGATCGGAGATTGATTATTGAGGATTGAAGATTGAGGATTGAGGATTGAGGATTGAGAATTGAGAATTGAGGATGAGGACTGAGGGTTGAGGATTGAGGTTTGAGGAATGAGGATTGATGGTTGAGGATTGAGGATTGAGGATTGAGGATTGAGGATTGAGTATTGAAGATTGAGTATTGATGCCTGAGGCTTGAGGATTGAGGATTGAGTATTGAGGATTGAGGATTGAAGATTGAGTATTGGGGATTGAAGATTGAGGATTGAGGCTTGAGGATTGAGGTTGGAGAATGAGGACTGACGGTTGAGGATTGAGGTTTGAGGATTGAAGATTGAGGTCTGAGGACTCAGGATTGAGGATTAAGGATTGAGCATTGAGGATTGAAGATTGAGTACTGGGGATTGGGGATTGAAGATTGAGGATTATGGATTGAAGATTGGGGATTGAGGATCAAGTATTGGAGATTGATTATTGAGGACTGAAGATTGAAGATTGAGAATTGAGGATTGAGAATTGAGAATTGAGTATGAGGACTGAGGGTTGAGGATTGAGGTTTGAGGAATGAGGATTGAGGGTTGAGGATTGAGGATTGAGGATTGCGGATTGAAGATTGAGTATTGATGATTGAATATTGAGGATTGAGGATTGAGGTTTGAGGATTGAGGATTGAGGAGTGAGGATTGAGGGTTGAGTATTGAAGATTGAGTATTGATGCCTGAGGATTGAGGATCGAGAATTGAGGATTGAGGATTGGAGATTGATTATTGAGGATTGAAGATTGAGGATTGAGGATTGAGGATTGAGAATTGAGAATTGAGTATGAGGACTGAGGGTTGAGGGTTGAGGTTTGAGGAATGAGGATTGAGGGTTGGGGAATGAGGATTGAGGATTGAGGATTGAGGATTGAGCATTGAAGATTGAGTATTGATGCCTGAGGATTGAGGATTGAGGATTGAGGATTGAGGATTGAGTATTGAGGATTGAAGATTGAGTATTGAGTATTGAAGGTTGAGGATTGTGTATTGAGGATTAAGGACTGAGGATTGAATATTGTAGATTGAGTATTGATGCCTGAGGATTGAGGATTGAGGATTGAGGATTGAGGATTGAGGATTGAGGATTGAAGATTGAGTATTGAGGATTGAAGATTGAGGGTTGAAGATTGAGTATTGATGATTGAATATTGAGGATTGAGGATTCAGGATCGAGGATTGAAGATTGAGAATTGAGGATTGAAGATTGATGCCTGAGGATTGAGGATCGAGAATGGAGGATTGAGGATTGAAGATTGAGGATTGAGTATTGAGGATTGAGGATTCAGGGTTGAAGATTGAGGATTGAGGATTGAGGATTGAGGATTGAGGATTGAGGATTGGGTGTTTAGTATTGAAGAATGAGGATTGAGTATTGAGGTTTGAGGATTGAGGATTGAAGATTGAGTATTGATGATTGAATATTGAGGGTTGAGGATTGAGGTTTGAGGATTGAGGATGAAGACTGAGGGTTGAGGATTGAGGTTTGAGGAACGAGGATCGAGGATTGAGGATTGAGGACTAAGGATTGACGATTGAGTATTGAAGATTGTGGATTGATGACTGAGACTTGACGACTGAGAATTGAGGATTGAGGGTTGAGGATTGAGGATTGAGGATTGAGTATTGAGGATTGAATATTGAGGATTGAGGATTGAGGATTGAGGATTGAGGATTGAGGATTGAGGGTTGAAGATTGAGTATTGAGGATTGAAGATTGAGGATTGAGTATTGAGGATTCAGGGTTGAAGACTGAGGATTGAGGATTGAGGATTGAGGATTGAGGATTGAGGAATGAGGATTGAAGATTGAATATTTATGATTGAATATTGAGGACTGAGGATTGAGGGTTGTGGATTGAGGACGAGGACTGAGGGTTGAATATTGATGTTTGAGGTCTGAGGATTAAGGATTGAGGATTGAGAATTGAGGATTGAGGATTGAGGATTGAAGATTCAGGATTGGGTATTTAGGATTGAAGAATGTGGATTGAGGATTGAGGTTTGAGGATTGGGGATTGAAGATTGAGTATTGATGATTGAATATTGAGGATTGAGGATTGAGGTTTGAGTATTGAGGATGAAGACTGAGGGTTGAGGATTGAGGCTTGAGGAACGATGATTGAGGATTGAGGATTGAGGACTAAGGATTGACGATTGAGTATTGAAGATTGAGGATTGATGACTGAGGATTGACGACTGAGAATTGAGGATTCAGGATTGATGATTGAAGATTGAGTATTGAGGATTGAATATTGCGGATTGAGGATTGAGGATTGAGGATTGAGGATTGAGGATTGAGGATTGAGGATTGAGGATTGAGGATTGAGGATTGAGGATTGAAGATTGAGTATTGATGATTGAATATTGATGATTGAGGATTGAGGATTGAGGATTGAAGATTGAGTATTGAGGATTGAATATTGAGGATTGAGTATTGAGGATTGAGGATTCAGGGTTGAAGATTGAGGATTGAGGATTGAGGATTGAGGATTGAGGATTGAGGTTTGGGTGTTTAGTATTGAAGAATGAGGATTGAGGATTGAGGTTTGAGGATTGAGGATTGAAGATTGAGTATTGATTATTGAATATTGAGGGTTGAGGATTGAGGTTTGAGGATTGAGGATGAAGACAGAGGGTTGAGGATTGAGGTTTGAGGAACGAGGATCGAGGATTGAGGATTGAGGACTAAGGATTGACGATTGAGTATTGAAGATTGAGGATTGATGACTGAGGATTGACGACTGAGAATTGAGGATTGAGGATTGATGATTGAAGATTGAGTATTGGGGATTGAATATTGAGGATTGAGGATTGAGGATTGAGGATTGAGGATTGAGGATTGAGGATTGAAGATTGAGTATTGAGTATTGAAGGTTGAGGATTGTGGATTGAGGATTAAGGATTGTGGATTGAATATTGTAGATTGAGTATTGATGCCTGAGGATTGAGGATTGTGGATTGTGGATTGAATACTGTAGATTGAGTATTCATGCCTCAGGATTGAGGATTGAGGATTGAGGATTGAGTATTGAGGATTGAGGATTCAGGGTTGATGGTTGAGGATTGAGGATTGAGGATTGAGTACTGAGGATTCAGGATTGGGTATTGAGGATTGAGGAATGAGGATTGAGGATTGAGGTTTGAGGATTGAGTGTTGCAGATTGAGTATTGAGGATTGAAGGTTGAGGATTGAGGATTGAGGATTGAGGTTTGAGGATTGAGGATTGAAGATTGAGGATTGGGTATTGAGGATTGAAGAATGTGGATTGAGGAATTGGGATTGAGGATTGAGGATTGAGGATTGAAGATTGAGGATTGGGTATTGAGGATTGAAGAATGAGGATTGAGGATTGAGGATTGAAGATTGAGTGTTGAGGATTGAAGATTGAGGATTGAGGATTGAGGATTGAGGATTGAGGATTGAAGATTGAGTATTGAGGATTGAAGATTGAGGGTTGAAGGTTGAGTATTGATGATTGAATATTGAGGATTGAGGATTGAGGATCGAGGATTGAAGATTGAGAATTGAGGATTGAAGATTGATGCCTGAGGATTGAGGATCGAGAATTGAGGATTGAGGATTGAAGATTGAGGATTGAGTATTGAGGATTGAGGATTCAGGGTTGAAGATTGAGGATTGAGGATTGAGGATTGAGGATTGAGGATTGAGGATTGGGTGTTTAGTATTGAAGAATGAGGATTGAGGATTGAGGTTTGAGGATTGAGGATGAAGACTGAGGGCTGAGGATTGAGGTTTGAGGAACGAGGATCGAGGATTGAGGATTGAGGGCTAAGGATTGACGATTGAGTATTGAAGATTGTGGATTGATGACTGAGGATTGACGACTGAGAATTGAGGATAGAGGATTGATGATTGAGGATTGAGTATTGAGGATTGAATATTGAGGATTGAGGATTGAGGATTGAAGATTGAGTATTGAGTATTGAAGGTTGAGGATTGTGGATTGAGGATTAAGGATTGTGGATTGAATATTGTAGATTGAGTATTGATGCCTGAGGATTGAGGATTGAGGATTGTGGATTGAATATTGTAGATTGAGTATTGATGCCTGAGGATTGAGGATTGAGGATTGAGGATTGAGGATTGAGGATTGAAGGTTGAATATTGAGGATTGAAGATTGAGGATTCAAGATTGAGTATTGATGATTGAATATTGAGGATTGAGGATTGAGGATTGAGGATTGAGGATTGGGTATTGAGGTTTGAGTAATGAGGATTGAGGATTGAGGTTTGAGTATTGGGGATAGCAGATTGGGTATTGAGGATTGAAGATTGAGGATTGAGGATTGAGGTTTGAGGATTGAGGATGAAGACTGAGGGTTGAGGATTGAGGTTTGAGGAACGAGGATTGAGGGTTGAGGATTGAGGACTAAGGATTGACGATTGAGTATTGAAGATTGAGGATTGATGACTGAGGATTGACGACTGAGAATTGAGGATTGAGGATTGATGATTGAAGATTGAGTATTGAGGATTGAATATTGCGGATTGAGGATTGAGGATTGAGGATTGAGGATTGAAGATTGAGTATTGAGGATTGAAGATTGAGGATTGAGTATTGAGGGTTGAGGATTCTGGGTTGAAGATTGAGGATTGAGGATTGAGGATTGAGGATTGGGTGTTTAGTATTGAAGAATGAGGATTGAGGATTGAGGTTTGAGGATTGAGGATTGAAGATTGAGTATTGATGATTGAATATTGAGGGTTGAGGATTGAGGTTTGAGGATTGAGGATGAAGACTGAGGGTTGAGGATTGAGGTTTGAGGAACGAGGATCGAGGATTGAGGATTGAGGACTAAGGATTGACGATTGAGTATTGAAGATTGTGGATTGATGACTGAGGATTGACGACTTAGAATTGAGGATTGAGGATTGATGATTGAGGATTGAGTATTGAGGATTGAATATTGAGGATTGAGGATTGAGGATTGAGGATTGCGGATTGAGGATTGAGGATTGAAGATTGAGTATTGAGTATTGAAGGTTGAGGATTGTGGATTGAGGATTAAGGATTGTGGATTGAATATTGTAGATTGAGTATTGATGCCTGAGGATTGAGGATTGAGGATTGTGGATTGAATATTGTAGATTGAGTATTGATGCCTGAGGATTGAGGATTGAGGATTGAGGATTGAGGATTGGGTGTTTGGTATTGAAGAATGAGGACTGAGGATTGAGGTATGAGGATTGAGGATTGAAGATTGAGTATTGATGATTGAATATTGAGGGTTGAGGATTGAGGTTTGAGGATTGAGGATGAAGACTGAGGGTTGAGGATTGAGGTTTGAGGAACGAGGATCGAGGATTGAGGATTGAGGACTAAGGATTGACGATTGAGTATTGAAGATTGTGGATTGATGACTGAGGATTGACGACTGAGAATTGAGGATTGAGGATTGAAGATTGAGGATTGAGTATTGAGGATTCAGGGTTGAAGACTGAGGATTGAGGATTGAGGATTGAGGATTGACGATTGAGTATTGAGGATTGAAGATTGAATATTTATGATTGAATATGGAGGACTGAGGATTGAGGGTTGTGGATTGAGGACGAGGACTGAGGGTTGAATATTGATGTTTGAGGTCTGAGGATTAAGGATTGAGGATTGAGAATTGAGGATTGAGGATTGAGGATTGAAGATTAAGGGTTGGGTATTTAGGATTGAAGAATGTGCATTGAGGATTGAGGTTTGAGGATTGGGTATTGAAGATTGAGTATTGATGATTGAATATTGAGGATTGAGGATTGAGGTTTGAGTATTGAGGATCAAGACTGAGGGTTGAGGATTGAGGTTTGAGGAACGATGATTGAGGATTGAGGATTGAGGACTAAGGATTGACGATTGAGTATTGAAGATTGAGGATTGATGACTGAGGATTGACGACTGAGAATTGAGGATTGAGGATTGATGATTGAAGATTGAGTATTGAGGATTGAATATTGCGGATTGAGGATTGAGGATTGAGGATTGAGGATTGGAGATTGAGTATTGAGGATTGAAGATTGAGGATTGAGTATTGAGGGTTGAGGATTCTGGGTTGAAGATTGAGGATTGAGGATTGAGGATTGAGGATTGGGTGTTTAGTATTGAAGAATGAGGATTGAGGATTGAGGTTTGAGGATTGAGGATTGAAGATTGAGTATTGATGATTGAATATTGAGGGTTGAGGATTGAGGTTTGAGGATTGAGGATGAAGACTGAGGGTTGAGGATTGAGGTTTGAGGAACGAGGATCGAGGATTGAGGATTGAGGACTAAGGATTGACGATTGAGTATTGAAGATTGTGGATTGATGACTGAGGATTGACGACTTAGAATTGAGGATTGAGGATTGATGATTGAGGATTGAGTATTGAGGATTGAATATTGAGGATTGAGGATTGAGGATTGAGGATTGCGGATTGAGGATTGAGGATTGAAGATTGAGTATTGAGTATTGAAGGTTGAGGATTGTGGATTGAGGATTAAGGATTGTGGATTGAATATTGTAGATTGAGTATTGATGCCTGAGGATTGAGGATTGAGGATTGTGGATTGAATATTGTAGATTGAGTATTGATGCCTGAGGATTGAGGATTGAGGATTGAGGATTGAGGATTGGGTGTTTGGTATTGAAGAATGAGGACTGAGGATTGAGGTATGAGGATTGAGGATTGAAGATTGAGTATTGATGATTGAATATTGAGGGTTGAGGATTGAGGTTTGAGGATTGAGGATGAAGACTGAGGGTTGAGGATTGAGGTTTGAGGAACGAGGATCGAGGATTGAGGATTGAGGACTAAGGATTGACGATTGAGTATTGAAGATTGTGGATTGATGACTGAGGATTGACGACTGAGAATTGAGGATTGAGGATTGAAGATTGAGGATTGAGTATTGAGGATTCAGGGTTGAAGACTGAGGATTGAGGATTGAGGATTGAGGATTGAGGATTGAGTATTGAGGATTGAAGATTGAATATTTATGATTGAATATGGAGGACTGAGGATTGAGGGTTGTGGACTGAGGACGAGGACTGAGGGTTGAATATTGATGTTTGAGGTCTGAGGATTAAGGATTGAGGATTGAGAATTGAGGATTGAGGATTGAGGATTGAAGATTAAGGATTGGGTATTTAGGATTGAAGAATGTGCATTGAGGATTGAGGTTTGAGGATTGGGTATTGAAGATTGAGTATTGATGATTGAATATTGAGGATTGAGGATTGAGGTTTGAGTATTGAGGATCAAGACTGAGGGTTGAGGATTGAGGTTTGAGGAACGATGATTGAGGATTGAGGATTGAGGACTAAGGATTGACGATTGAGTATTGAAGATTGAGGATTGATGACTGAGGATTGACGACCGAGAATTGAGGATTGAGGATTGATGATTGAAGATTGAGTATTGAGGATTGAATATTGCGGATTGAGGATTGAGGATTGAGGATTGAGGATTGAGGATTGAGGATTGAGGATTGAGGATTGAGGATTGAGGATTGAGGATTGAAGATTGAGTATTGATGATTGAATATTGAGGATTGAGGATTGTGGATTGAGGATTGAAGATTGAGTATTGAGGATTGAAGATTGAGGATTGAGTATTGAGGATTGAGGTTTCAGGGTTGAAGATTGAGGATTGAGGATTGAGGATTGGGTGTTTAGTATTGAAGAATGAGGATTGAGGATTGAGGTTTGAGGATTGAGGATTGAAGATTGAGTATTGATGATTGAATATTGAGGGTTGAGGATTGAAGTTTGAGGATTGAGGATGAAGACTGAGGATTGAGGATTGAGGTTTGAGGAACGAGGATCGAGGATTGAGGATTGAGGACTAAGGATTGACGATTGAGTATTGAAGATTGAGGATTGATGGCTGAGGATTGACGACTGAGAATTGAGGATTGAGGATTGATGACTGAAGATTGAGTATTGGGGATTGAATATTGAGGATTGAGGATTGAGGATTGAGGATTGAGGATTGAGGATTGAGGATTGAAGATTGAGTATTGAGTATTGAAGGTTGAGGATTGTGGATTGAGGATTAAGGATTGAGGATTGAGGATTGAGGATTGAGGATTGAAGATTGAGTATTGATGATTGAATACTGACGATTGAGGATTGAGGTTTGAGGATTGAGGATTGAGGATTGAGGATTGAGGATTGAGGATTGAAGATTGAATATTGATGATTGAATATTGATGACTGCGGATTGAGGGTTGTGGATTGTGGACGTGGACTAAGGGTTGAATATTGATGTTTGAGGTCTGGGGACTAAGGATTGAGGATTGAGAATTGAGGATTGAGGATTGAGGATTGAGGATTGAAGATTGAGGATTGGGTATTTAGGATTGAAGAATGAGGATTGAGGATTGAGGTTTGAGGATTGAGGGTTGAAGATTGAGTATTGATGATTGAATATTGAGGATTGAGGATTGAGGTTTGGGGATTGAGGATGAAGACTGAGGGTTGAGGATTGAGGTTTGAGGAACGAGGATTGAGGATTGAGGATTGAGGACTAAGGATTGACGATTGAGTATTGAAGATTGAGGATTGATGACTGAGGATTGACGACTGAGAATTGAGGATTGAGGATTCATGATTGAAGATTGAGCATTGAGGATTGAATATTTTGGATTGAGGATTGAGGATAGAGGATTGAGGATTGAGGATTGAGGATTGAAGATTGAGTATTGAGTATTGAAGGTTGAGGATTGTGGATTGAGGATTAAGGACTGAGGATTGAATATTGTAGGTTGAGTATTGATGCCTGAGGATTGAGGATTGAGGATTGAGGATGCGTGCTAAGCGTCGGGGATTGAGATTCGACGACTGAGGACTGAGGATTGAGGATTGAGAATTGAGGATTGATGTTTGAGGATTGAAGATTGAGGATTGGGTATTGAGGATTGAGGAATGAGGATTGAGGATTGAGGATTGAGGATTGAGAAATGAGGATTGAGGATTGAGGATTGAAATTGAGGATTGGGTATTGAGGATTGAAGAATGAGGATTGAGGAATTAGGATTGAGGATTGAGGATTGAGGATTGAAGATTGAGGATTGGGTATTGAGGATTGAAGAATGAGGATTGGGGATTGAGGATTGAGGATTGAGGATTGAAGATTGAGTGTTGAGGATTGAAAGTTGAGGATTGAGGATTGACGATTGAGGTTTGAGGATTGAAGATTGAGTATTGAGGATTGAAGATAGAGGATTGAGTATTGAGGATTGAGGATTCAGGGTTGAAGATTGAGGATTGAGGATTGAGGATTGAGGATTGAGGATTGAGGATTGAAGATTGAATATTTATGATTGAATATTGAGGACTAAGGATTGAGGGTTGTGGATTGAGGACGAGGACTGAGGGTTGAATATTTGAGGTCTGAGGATTAAGGATTGAGGATTGAGAATTGAGGATTGAGGATTAAGGATTGAAGATTAAGGATTGGGTATTTAGGATTGAAGAGTGAGGATTGAGGATTCAGGTTTGAGGATTGGGGATTGAAGATTGAGTATTGATGATTGAATATTGAGGATTGAGGATTGAGGTTTGAGGATTGAGGATGAAGACTGAGGGTTGAGGATTGAGGTTTGAGGAACGAGGATTGAGGATTGAGGATTGAGGACTAAGGATTGACGATTGAGTATTGAAGATTGAGGATTGATGACTGAGGATTGACGACTGAGAATTGAGGATTGAGGATTGATGATTGAAGATTGAGTATTGAGGATTGAATATTGCGGATTGAGGATTGAGGATTGAGGATTGAGGATTGAAGATTGAGTATTGAGGATTGAAGATTGAGGATTGAGTATTGAGGATTGAGGATTCAGGGTTGAAGATTGAGGATTGAGGATTGAGGATTGAGGATTGGGTGTTTAGTATTGAAGAATGAGGATTGAGGATTGAGGTTTGAGGATTGAGGATTGAAGATTGAGTATTGATGATTGAATATTGAGGGTTGAGGATTGAGGTTTGAGGATTGAGGATGAAGACTGAGGGGTGAGGATTGAGGTTTGAGGAACGAGGATCGAGGATTGAGGATTGAGGACTAAGGATTGACGATTGAGTATTGAAGATTGTGGATTGATGACTGAGGATTGACGACTGAGAATTGAGGATTGAGGATTGATGATTGAGGATTGAGTATTGAGGATTGAATATTGAGGATTGAGGATTGAGGATTGAGGATTGAGGATTGAGGATTGAGGATTGAAGATTGAGTATTGAGTATTGAAGGTTGAGGATTGTGGATTGAGGATTAAGGATTGTGGATTGAATATTGTAGATTGAGTATTGATGCCTGAGGATTGAGGATTGAGGATTGTGGATTGAATATTGTAGATTGAGTATTGATGCCTGAGGATTGAGGATTGAGGGTTGAGGATTGAGGATTGGGTGTTTAGTATTGAAGAATGAGGATTGAGGATTGAGGTTTGAGGATTGAGGATTGAAGATTGAGTATTGATGATTGAACATTGAGGGTTGAGGATTGAGGTTTGAGGATTGAGGATGAAGACTGAGGGTTGAGGATTGAGGTTTGAGGAACGAGGATCGAGGATTGAGGATTGAGGACTAAGGATTGACGATTGAGTATTGAAGATTGTGGATTGATGACTGAGGATTGACGACTGAGAATTGAGCATTGAGGATTGAAGATTGAGGATTGAGTATTGAGGATTCAGGGTTGAAGACTGAGGATTGAGGATTGAGGATTGAGGATTGAGGATTGAGGATTGAGGATTGAAGATTGAATATTTATGATTGAATATGGAGGACTGAGGATTGAGGGTTGTGGATTGAGGACGAGGACTGAGGGTTGAATATTGATGTTTGAGGTCTGAGGATTAAGGATTGAGGATTGAGAATTGAGGATTGAGGATTGAGGATTGAAGATTAAGGATTGGGTATTTAGAATTGAAGAATGTGGATTGAGGATTGAGGTTTGAGGATTGGGTATTGAAGATTGAGTATTGATGATTGAATATTGAGGATTGAGGATTGAGGTTTGAGTATTGAGGATGAAGACTGAGGGTTGAGGATTGAGGTTTGAGGAACGATGATTGAGGATTGAGGATTGAGGACTAAGGATTGACGATTGAGTATTGAAGATTGAGGATTGATGACTGAGGATTGACGACTGAGAATTGAGGATTGAGGATTGATGATTGAAGATTGAGTATTGAGGATTGAATATTGCGGATTGAGGATTGAGGATTGAGTATTGAGGATTGAGGATTGAGGATTGAGGATTGAGGATTGAGGATTGAGGATTGAGGATTGAAGATTGAGTATTGATGATTGAATATTGAGGATTGAGGATTGTGGATTGAGGATTGAAGATTGAGTATTGAGGATTGAAGATTGAGGATTGAGTATTGAGGATTGAGGATTCAGGGTTGAAGATTGAGGATTGAGGATTGAGGATTGGGTGTTTAGTATTGAAGAATGAGGATTGAGGATTGAGGTTTGAGGATTGAGGATTGAATATTGAGTATTGATGATTGAATATTGAGGGTTGAGGATTGAGGTTTGAGGATTGAGGATGAAGACTGAGGATTGAGGATTGAGGTTTGAGGAACGAGGATCGAGGATTGAGGATTGAGGACTAAGGATTGACGATTGAGTATTGAAGATTGAGGATTGATGACTGAGGATTGACGACTGAGAATTGAGGATTGAGGATTGATGATTGAAGATTGAGTATTGGGGATTGAATATTGAGGATTGAGGATTGAGGATTGAGGATTGAGGATTGAGGATTGAGGATTGAAGATTGAGTATTGAGTATTGAAGGTTGAGGATTGCGGATTGAGGATTAAGGATTGTGGATTGAATATTGTAGATTGAGTATTGATGCCTGAGGATTGAGGATTGGGGATTGTGGATTGAATATTGTAGATTGAGTATTGATGCCTGAGGATTGAGTATTGAGGATTGAGGATTCAGGGTTGAAGATTGAGGATTGAGGATTGAGGATTGAGTACTGAGGATTGAGGATTGGGTATTGAGGATTGAGGAATGAGGATTGAGGATTGAGGTTTGAGGATTGAGGGTTGCAGATTGAGTGTTGAGGATTGAAGATTGAGGATTGAGGATTGAGGATTGAGGTTTGAGGATTGAGGATTGAAGATTGAGGATTGGGTATTGAGGATTGAAGAATGAGGATTGAGGAATTGGGATTGAGGATTGAGGTTTGAGGATTGAAGATTGAGGATTGGGTATTGAGGATTGAAGAATGAGGATTGAGGATTGAGGATTGAGGATTGAGGATTGAAGATTGAGTGTTGAGGATTGAAGATTGAGGATTGAGGATTGAGGATTGAGGATTGAGGATTGAAGATTGAGTATTGAGGATTGAAGATTGAGGGTTGAAGATTGAGTATTGATGATTGAATATTGAGGATTGAGGATTGAGGATTGAGGATTGAGGATTCAGGATTGAGGATTGAAGATTGAGTATTGATGATTGAATATTGAGGATTGAGGATTGAGGTTTGAGGATTGAGGATTGAGGACTGACGGTAGAGGATTTAGGTTTGAGGATTGAGGATTGAGGTCTGAGGATTGAGGATGAGTGCTAAGCGTCGGGGATTGAGATTCGACGACTGAGGACTGAGGATTGAGGATTGAGAATTGAGGATTGAGGATTGAGGATTGAGGATTGAGGATTGAGAATTGAGGATTGAGGATTGAGGATTGAGGATTGAGGATTGAGGATTGAGGATTGAAGATTGAGTATTGATGATTGAATATTGAGGATTGAGGATTGAGGTTTGAGGATTAAGGATTGAGGACTGACGGTAGAGGATTTAGGTTTGAGGATTGAGGATTGAGGTCTGAGGATTGAGGATGAGTGCTAAGCGTCGGGGATTGAGATTCGACGACTGAGGACTGAGGATTGAGGATTGAGAATTGAGGATTGAGGATTGAGGATTGAGGATTGAGGATTGAGAATTGAGGATTGAATATTGAGTGTTGAGGATTGAGGTTTGAGGATTGAGGATGAAGACTGAGGGTTGAGGATTGAGGTTTGAGGAACGAGGATCGAGGATTGAGGATTGAGGACTAAGGATTGACGATTGAGTATTGAAGATTGTGGATTGATGACTGAGGATTGACGACTGAGAATTGAGGATTGAGGATTGAGGATTGAGGATTGAGGATTGAGGATTGAGTATTGAGGATTGAATATTGAGGATTGAGGATTGAGGATTGAGGATTGAGGATTGAGGATTGAGGATTGAAGATTGAGTATTGAGGATTGAAGATTGAGGATTGAGTATTGAGGATTCAGGGTTGAAGACTGAGGATTGAGGATTGAGGATTGAGGATTGAGGATTGAGGAATGAGGATTGAAGATTGAATATTTATGATTGAATATTGAGGACTGAGGATTGAGGGTTGTGGATTGAGGACGAGGACTGAGGGTTGAATATTGATGTTTGAGGTCTGAGGATTTAGGATTGAGGATTGAGAATTGAGGATTGAGGATTGAGGATTGAAGATTAAGGATTGGGTATTTAGGATTGAAGAATGTGGATTGAGGATTGAGGTTTGAGGATTGGGGATTGAAGATTGAGTATTGATGATTGAATATTGAGGATTGAGGATTGAGGTTTGAGTATTGAGGATGAAGACTGAGGGTTGAGGATTGAGGCTTGAGGAACGATGATTGAGGATTGAGGATTGAGGACTAAGGATTGACGATTGAGTATGGAAGATTGAGGATTGATGACTGAGGATTGACGACTGAGAATTGAGGATTGAGGATTGATGATTGAAGATTGAGTATTGAGGATTGAATATTGCGGATTGAGGATTGAGGATTGAGGATTGAGGATTGAGGATTGAGGATTGAGGATTGAGGATTGAGGATTGAGGATTGAGGATTGAAGATTGAGTATTGATGATTGAATATTGATGATTGAGGATTGAGGATTGAGGATTGAAGATTGAGTATTGAGGATTGAATATTGAGGATTGAGTATTGAGGATTGAGGATTCAGGGTTGAAGATTGAGGATTGAGGATTGAGGATTGAGGATTGAGGATTGAGGTTTGGGTGTTTAGTATTGAAGAATGAGGATTGAGGATTGAGGTTTGAGGATTGAGGATTGAAGACTGAGTATTGATTATTGAATATTGAGGGTTGAGGATTGAGGTTTGAGGATTGAGGATGAAGACAGAGGGTTGAGGATTGAGGTTTGAGGAACGAGGATCCAGGATTGAGGATTGAGGACTAAGGATTGACGATTGAGTATTGAAGATTGAGGATTGATGACTGAGGATTGACGACTGAGAATTGAGGATTGAGGATTGATGATTGAAGATTGAGTATTGGGGATTGAATATTGAGGATTGAGGATTGAGGATTGAGGATTGAGGATTGAGGATTGAGGATTGAAGATTGAGTATTGAGTATTGAAGGTTGAGGATTGTGGATTGAGGATTAAGGATTGTGGATTGAATATTGTAGATTGAGTATTGATGCCTGAGGATTGAGGATTGTGGATTGTGGATTGAATATTGTAGATTGAGTATTCATGCCTCAGGATTGAGGATTGAGGATTGAGGATTGAGTATTGAGGATTGAGGATTCAGGGTTGATGGTTGAGGATTGAGGATTGAGGATTGAGTACTGAGGATTCAGGATTGGGTATTGAGGATTGAGGAATGAGGATTGAGGATTGAGGTTTGAGGATTGAGTGTTGCAGATTGAGTATTGAGGATTGAAGATTGAGGATTGAGGATTGAGGATTGAGGTTTGAGGATTGAGGATTGAAGATTGAGGATTGGGTATTGAGGATTGAAGAATGTGGATTGAGGAATTGGGATTGAGGATTGAGGATTGAGGATTGAAGATTGAGGATTGGGTATTGAGGATTGAAGAATGAGGATTGAGGATTGAGGATTGAAGATTGAGTGTTGAGGATTGAAGATTGAGGATTGAGGATTGAGGATTGAGGATTGAGGATTGAAGATTGAGTATTCAGGATTGAAGATTGAGGGTTGAAGATTGAGTATTGATGATTGAATATTGAGGATTGAGGATTGAGGATTGAGGATTCAGGATTGAGGATTGAAGATTGAGTATTGATGATTGAATATTGAGGATTGAGGATTGAGGTTTGAGGATTGAGGATTGAGGACTGACGGTAGAGGATTTAGGTTTGAGGATTGAGGATTGAGGATTGAGGATTGAGGATGAGTGCTAAGCGTCGGGGATTGAGATTCGACGAGTGAGGACTGAGGATTGAGGATTGAGAATTGAGGATTGAGGATTGAGGATTGAGGATTGAGGATTGAGGATTGAGGATTGAGGATTGAGGATTGAGGATTGAGGATTGAGGATTGAAGATTGAGTATTGATGATTGAATATTGAGGATTGAGGATTGAGGTTTGAGGATTGAGGATTGAGGATTGAGGATTGAGGATTGAGTATTGAAGATTGAGTATTGATGCCTGAGGATTGAGGATCGAGGATAGAGTATTGAGGATTGGAGATTGATTATTGAGGATTGAAGATTGAGGATTGAGGATTGAGGATTAAGAATTGAGAATTGAGTATGAGGACTGGGGGTTGAGGATTGAGCTTTGAGGAATGAGGATTGAGGGTTGGGGAATGAGGATTGAGGATTGAGGATTGAGGATTGAGCATTGAAGATTGAGTATTGATGCCTGAGGATTGAGGATTGAAGATTGATGATTGAGGATCGAGGATTGAAGATTGAGAATTGAGGATTGAAGATTGAGGATTGAGGATTGAGGATTGAGGATTGAGGATTGAGGATTGAGGATTGAGGATTGAAGATTAGTGATGAGGATTGAAGATTGAGGATTGAGGATTGAGGATTGAGGATTGAGGATTGAGGATTGAAGGTTGAGTGTTGAGGGTTGAAGATTGAGGACTGAGGATTGAGGATTGAGGATTGAGGATTGAAGATTGAGTATTGAGGATTGAAGATTGAGTATTGAGTATTGAGGATTGAGGATTCAGGGTCGAAGATTGAGGATTGAGGATTGAGGATTGACGATCTAGGATTGGAGATTGATTATTGAGTATAGAAGGTTGAGGATTGTGGATTGAGGATTGAGGATTGAGGATTGAGGATTGAGGATTGAGGATTGAGGATTGAGAATTGAGGATTGAGAATGGGGATTGAAGATTGAGTATTGATGATTGAATATTGAGGATTGAGGATTGAGGATTGAGGATTGAAGATTGAGTATTGAGGATTGAAGATTGAGGATTGAGTATTGAGGATTGAGGATTCAGGGTTGAAGATTGAGGATTGAGGATTGAGGATTGAGGATTGAGGATTGAGGATTGGGTATTGAGGATTGAGGAATGAGGATTGAGGATTGAGGTTTAAGGATTGAGGATTGCAGATTGAGTATTGAGGATTGAAGGTTGAGGATTGAGGATTGAGGATTGAGGAATGAGGATTGAAGATTGAGTATTGAGGATTGAAGGTTGAGGATAGAGGATTGAGTACTGAGGATGGAGTATGAGGGCTGAGGGTTGAGGATTGAGGATTGAGAAATGAGGATTGAGGATTGAGGATTGAAATTGAGGATTAGGTATTGAGGATTGAAGAATGAGGATTGAGGATTGAGGATTGAGGATTGAGGATTGAGGATTGAGGATTGAAGATTGAATATTGATGATTGAATATTGATGACTGCGGATTGAGGGTTGTGGATTGTGGACGAGGACTAAGGGTTGAATATTGATGTTTGAGGTCTGGGGACTAAGGATTGAGGATTGAGAATTGAGGATCGAGGATTGAGGATTGAAGATTGAGGATTGGGTATTTAGGATTGAAGAATGAGGATTGAGGATTGAGGTTTGAGGATTGAGGGTTGAAGATTGAGTATTGATGATTGAATATTGAGGATTGAGGATTGAGGTTTGAGGATTGAGGATGAAGACTGAGGGTTGAGGATTGAGGATTGAGGATTGAGGACTAAGGATTGACGATTGAGTATTGAAGATTGAGGATTGATGACTGAGGATTGACGACTGAGAATTGAGGATTGAGGATTCATGATTGAAGATTGAGCATTGAGGATCGAATATTGAGGATTGAGGATTGAGGATAGAGGATTGAGGATTGAGGATTGAGGATTGAAGATTGAGTATTGAGTATTGAAGGTTGAGGATTGTGGATTGAGGATTAAGGACTGAGGATTGAATATTGTAGATTGAGTATTGATGCCTGAGGATTGAGGATTGAGGATTGAGGATGCGTGCTAAGCGTCGGGGATTGAGATTCGACGACTGAGGAGTGAGGATTGAGGATTGAGAATTGAGGATTGATGTTTGAGGATTGAAGATTGAGGATTGGGTATTGAGGATTGAGGAATGTGGATTGAGGAATGAGGATTGAGGATTGAGAAATGAGGATTGAGGATTGAGGATTGAAATTGAGGATTGGGTGTTGAGGAGTGAAGAATGAGGATTGAGGAATTAGGATTGAGGATTGAGGATTGAGGATTGAAGATTGAGGATTGGGTATTGAGGATTGAAGAATGAGGATTGAGGATTGAGGATTGAGGATTGAGGATTGAAGATTGAGTGTTGAGGATTGAAAATTGAGGATTGAGGATTGACGATTGAGGTTTGAGGATTGAAGATTGAGTATTGAGGATTGAAGATGGAGGATTGAGTATTGAGGATTGAGGATTCAGGGTTGAAGATTGAGGATTGACGATTGAGGATTGAGGATTGAGGATTGAGGATTGAAGATTGAATATTTATGATTGAATATTGAGGACTGAGGATTGAGGGTTGTGGATTGAGGACGAGGACTGAGGGTTGAATATTTGAGGTCTGAGGATTAAGGATTGAGGATTGAGAATTGAGGATTGAGGATTAAGGATTGAAGATTAAGGATTGGGTATTTAGGATTGAAGAGTGAGGATTGAGGATTGAGGTTTGAGGATTGGGGATTGAAGATTGAGTATTGATGATTGAATATTGAGGATTGAGGATTGAGGTTTGAGGTTTGAGGATGAAGACTGAGGGTTGAGGATTGAGGTTTGAGGAACGAGGATTGAGGATTGAGGATTGAGGACTAAGGATTGACGATTGAGTATTGAAGATTGAGGATTGATGACTGAGGATTGACGACTGAGAATTGAGGATTGAGGATTGATGATTGAAGATTGAGTATTGAGGATTGAATATTGCGGATTGAGGATTGAGTATTGATGATTGAATATTGAGGATTGAGGATTGAGGTTTGAGGATTAAGGATTGAGGACTGACGGTAGAGGATTTAGGTTTGAGGATTGAGGATTGAGGTCTGAGGATTGAGGATGAGTGCTAAGCGTCGGGGATTGAGATTCGACGACTGAGGACTGAGGATTGAGGATTGAGAATTGAGGATTGAGGATTGAGGATTGAGGATTGAGGATTGAGAATTGAGGATTGAATATTGAGTGTTGAGGATTGAGGTTTGAGGATTGAGGATGAAGACTGAGGGTTGAGGATTGAGGTTTGAGGAACGAGGATCGAGGATTGAGGATTGAGGACTAAGGATTGACGATTGAGTATTGAAGATTGTGGATTGATGACTGAGGATTGACGACTGAGAATTGAGGATTGAGGATTGAGGATTGAGGATTGAGGATTGAGTATTGAGGATTGAATATTGAGGATTGAGGATTGAGGATTGAGGATTGAGGATTGAGGATTGAGGATTGAAGATTGAGTATTGAGGATTGAAGATTGAGGATTGAGTATTGAGGATTCAGGGTTGAAGACTGAGGATTGAGGATTGAGGATTGAGGATTGAGGATTGAGGAATGAGGATTGAAGATTGAATATTTATGATTGAATATTGAGGACTGAGGATTGAGGGTTGTGGATTGAGGACGAGGACTGAGGGTTGAATATTGATGTTTGAGGTCTGAGGATTTAGGATTGAGGATTGAGAATTGAGGATTGAGGATTGAGGATTGAAGATTAAGGATTGGGTATTTAGGATTGAAGAATGTGGATTGAGGATTGAGGTTTGAGGATTGGGGATTGAAGATTGAGTATTGATGATTGAATATTGAGGATTGAGGATTGAGGTTTGAGTATTGAGGATGAAGACTGAGGGTTGAGGATTGAGGCTTGAGGAACGATGATTGAGGATTGAGGATTGAGGACTAAGGATTGACGATTGAGTATGGAAGATTGAGGATTGATGACTGAGGATTGACGACTGAGAATTGAGGATTGAGGATTGATGATTGAAGATTGAGTATTGAGGATTGAATATTGCGGATTGAGGATTGAGGATTGAGGATTGAGGATTGAGGATTGAGGATTGAGGATTGAGGATTGAGGATTGAGGATTGAGGATTGAAGATTGAGTATTGATGATTGAATATTGATGATTGAGGATTGAGGATTGAGGATTGAAGATTGAGTATTGAGGATTGAATATTGAGGATTGAGTATTGAGGATTGAGGATTCAGGGTTGAAGATTGAGGATTGAGGATTGAGGATTGAGGATTGAGGATTGAGGTTTGGGTGTTTAGTATTGAAGAATGAGGATTGAGGATTGAGGTTTGAGGATTGAGGATTGAAGATTGAGTATTGATTATTGAATATTGAGGGTTGAGGATTGAGGTTTGAGGATTGAGGATGAAGACAGAGGGTTGAGGATTGAGGTTTGAGGAACGAGGATCCAGGATTGAGGATTGAGGACTAAGGATTGACGATTGAGTATTGAAGATTGAGGATTGATGACTGAGGATTGACGACTGAGAATTGAGGATTGAGGATTGATGATTGAAGATTGAGTATTGGGGATTGAATATTGAGGATTGAGGATTGAGGATTGAGGATTGAGGATTGAGGATTGAGGATTGAAGATTGAGTATTGAGTATTGAAGGTTGAGGATTGTGGATTGAGGATTAAGGATTGTGGATTGAATATTGTAGATTGAGTATTGATGCCTGAGGATTGAGGATTGTGGATTGTGGATTGAATATTGTAGATTGAGTATTCATGCCTCAGGATTGAGGATTGAGGATTGAGGATTGAGTATTGAGGATTGAGGATTCAGGGTTGATGGTTGAGGATTGAGGATTGAGGATTGAGTACTGAGGATTCAGGATTGGGTATTGAGGATTGAGGAATGAGGATTGAGGATTGAGGTTTGAGGATTGAGTGTTGCAGATTGAGTATTGAGGATTGAAGATTGAGGATTGAGGATTGAGGATTGAGGTTTGAGGATTGAGGATTGAAGATTGAGGATTGGGTATTGAGGATTGAAGAATGTGGATTGAGGAATTGGGATTGAGGATTGAGGATTGAGGATTGAAGATTGAGGATTGGGTATTGAGGATTGAAGAATGAGGATTGAGGATTGAGGATTGAAGATTGAGTGTTGAGGATTGAAGATTGAGGATTGAGGATTGAGGATTGAGGATTGAGGATTGAAGATTGAGTATTCAGGATTGAAGATTGAGGGTTGAAGATTGAGTATTGATGATTGAATATTGAGGATTGAGGATTGAGGATTGAGGATTCAGGATTGAGGATTGAAGATTGAGTATTGATGATTGAATATTGAGGATTGAGGATTGAGGTTTGAGGATTGAGGATTGAGGACTGACGGTAGAGGATTTAGGTTTGAGGATTGAGGATTGAGGATTGAGGATTGAGGATGAGTGCTAAGCGTCGGGGATTGAGATTCGACGAGTGAGGACTGAGGATTGAGGATTGAGAATTGAGGATTGAGGATTGAGGATTGAGGATTGAGGATTGAGGATTGAGGATTGAGGATTGAGGATTGAGGATTGAGGATTGAGGATTGAAGATTGAGTATTGATGATTGAATATTGAGGATTGAGGATTGAGGTTTGAGGATTGAGGATTGAGGATTGAGGATTGAGGATTGAGTATTGAAGATTGAGTATTGATGCCTGAGGATTGAGGATCGAGGATAGAGTATTGAGGATTGGAGATTGATTATTGAGGATTGAAGATTGAGGATTGAGGATTGAGGATTAAGAATTGAGAATTGAGTATGAGGACTGGGGGTTGAGGATTGAGCTTTGAGGAATGAGGATTGAGGGTTGGGGAATGAGGATTGAGGATTGAGGATTGAGGATTGAGCATTGAAGATTGAGTATTGATGCCTGAGGATTGAGGATTGAGGATTGATGATTGAGGATCGAGGATTGAAGATTGAGAATTGAGGATTGAAGATTGAGGATTGAGGATTGAGGATTGAGGATTGAGGATTGAGGATTGAGGATTGAGGATTGAAGATTAGTGATGAGGATTGAAGATTGAGGATTGAGGATTGAGGATTGAGGATTGAGGATTGAGGATTGAAGGTTGAGTGTTGAGGGTTGAAGATTGAGGACTGAGGATTGAGGATTGAGGATTGAGGATTGAAGATTGAGTATTGAGGATTGAAGATTGAGTATTGAGTATTGAGGATTGAGGATTCAGGGTCGAAGATTGAGGATTGAGGATTGAGGATTGACGATCTAGGATTGGAGATTGATTATTGAGTATAGAAGGTTGAGGATTGTGGATTGAGGATTGAGGATTGAGGATTGAGGATTGAGGATTGAGGATTGAGGATTGAGAATTGAGGATTGAGAATGGGGATTGAAGATTGAGTATTGATGATTGAATATTGAGGATTGAGGATTGAGGATTGAGGATTGAAGATTGAGTATTGAGGATTGAAGATTGAGGATTGAGTATTGAGGATTGAGGATTCAGGGTTGAAGATTGAGGATTGAGGATTGAGGATTGAGGATTGAGGATTGAGGATTGGGTATTGAGGATTGAGGAATGAGGATTGAGGATTGAGGTTTAAGGATTGAGGATTGCAGATTGAGTATTGAGGATTGAAGGTTGAGGATTGAGGATTGAGGATTGAGGAATGAGGATTGAAGATTGAGTATTGAGGATTGAAGGTTGAGGATAGAGGATTGAGTACTGAGGATGGAGTATGAGGGCTGAGGGTTGAGGATTGAGGATTGAGAAATGAGGATTGAGGATTGAGGATTGAAATTGAGGATTAGGTATTGAGGATTGAAGAATGAGGATTGAGGATTGAGGATTGAGGATTGAGGATTGAGGATTGAGGATTGAAGATTGAATATTGATGATTGAATATTGATGACTGCGGATTGAGGGTTGTGGATTGTGGACGAGGACTAAGGGTTGAATATTGATGTTTGAGGTCTGGGGACTAAGGATTGAGGATTGAGAATTGAGGATCGAGGATTGAGGATTGAAGATTGAGGATTGGGTATTTAGGATTGAAGAATGAGGATTGAGGATTGAGGTTTGAGGATTGAGGGTTGAAGATTGAGTATTGATGATTGAATATTGAGGATTGAGGATTGAGGTTTGAGGATTGAGGATGAAGACTGAGGGTTGAGGATTGAGGATTGAGGATTGAGGACTAAGGATTGACGATTGAGTATTGAAGATTGAGGATTGATGACTGAGGATTGACGACTGAGAATTGAGGATTGAGGATTCATGATTGAAGATTGAGCATTGAGGATCGAATATTGAGGATTGAGGATTGAGGATAGAGGATTGAGGATTGAGGATTGAGGATTGAAGATTGAGTATTGAGTATTGAAGGTTGAGGATTGTGGATTGAGGATTAAGGACTGAGGATTGAATATTGTAGATTGAGTATTGATGCCTGAGGATTGAGGATTGAGGATTGAGGATGCGTGCTAAGCGTCGGGGATTGAGATTCGACGACTCAGGAGTGAGGATTGAGGATTGAGAATTGAGGATTGATGTTTGAGGATTGAAGATTGAGGATTGGGTATTGAGGATTGAGGAATGTGGATTGAGGAATGAGGATTGAGGATTGAGAAATGAGGATTGAGGATTGAGGATTGAAATTGAGGATTGGGTGTTGAGGAGTGAAGAATGAGGATTGAGGAATTAGGATTGAGGATTGAGGATTGAGGATTGAAGATTGAGGATTGGGTATTGAGGATTGAAGAATGAGGATTGAGGATTGAGGATTGAGGATTGAGGATTGAAGATTGAGTGTTGAGGATTGAAAATTGAGGATTGAGGATTGACGATTGAGGTTTGAGGATTGAAGATTGAGTATTGAGGATTGAAGATGGAGGATTGAGTATTGAGGATTGAGGATTCAGGGTTGAAGATTGAGGATTGACGATTGAGGATTGAGGATTGAGGATTGAGGATTGAAGATTGAATATTTATGATTGAATATTGAGGACTGAGGATTGAGGGTTGTGGATTGAGGACGAGGACTGAGGGTTGAATATTTGAGGTCTGAGGATTAAGGATTGAGGATTGAGAATTGAGGATTGAGGATTAAGGATTGAAGATTAAGGATTGGGTATTTAGGATTGAAGAGTGAGGATTGAGGATTGAGGTTTGAGGATTGGGGATTGAAGATTGAGTATTGATGATTGAATATTGAGGATTGAGGATTGAGGTTTGAGGTTTGAGGATGAAGACTGAGGGTTGAGGATTGAGGTTTGAGGAACGAGGATTGAGGATTGAGGATTGAGGACTAAGGATTGACGATTGAGTATTGAAGATTGAGGATTGATGACTGAGGATTGACGACTGAGAATTGAGGATTGAGGATTGATGATTGAAGATTGAGTATTGAGGATTGAATATTGCGGATTGAGGATTGAGGATTGAGGATTGAGGATTGAAGATTGAGTATTGAGGATTGAAGATTGAGGATTGAGTATTGAGGGTTAAGGATTCTGGGTTGAAGATTGAGGATTGAGGATTGAGGATTGAGGATTGGGTGTTTAGTATTGAAGAATGAGGATTGAGGATTGAGGTTTGAGGATTGAGGATTGAAGATTGAATATTGATGATTGAATATTGAGGGTTGAGGATTGAGGTTTGAGGATTGAGGATGAAGACTGAGGGTTGAGGATTGAGGTTTGAGGAACGAGGATCGAGGATTGAGGATTGAGGTCTAAGGATTGACGATTGAGTATTGAAGATTGTGGATTGATGACTGAGGATTGACGACTTAGAATTGAGGATTGAGGATTGATGATTGAGGATTGAGTATTGAGGATTGAATATTGAGGATTGAGGATTGAGGATTGAGGATTGCGGATTGAGGATTGAGGATTGAAGATTGAGTATTGAGTATTGAAGGTTGAGGATTGTGGATTGAGGATTAAGGATTGTGGATTGAATATTGTAGATTGAGTATTGATGCCTGAGGATTGAGGATTGAGGATTGTGGATTGAATATTGTAGATTGAGTATTGATGCCTGAGGATTGAGGATTGAGGATTGAGGATTGAGGATTGGGTGTTTGGTATTGAAGAATGAGGACTGAGGATTGAGGTATGAGGATTGAGGATTGAAGATTGAGTATTGATGATTGAATATTGAGGGTTGAGGATTGAGGTTTGAGGATTGAGGATGAAGACTGAGGGTTGAGGATTGAGGTTTGAGGAACGAGGATCGAGGATTGAGGATTGAGGACTAAGGATTGACGATTGAGTATTGAAGATTGTGGATTGATGACTGAGGATTGATGACTGAGAATTGAGTATTGATGATTGAATATTGAGGATTGAGGATTGAGGTTTGAGGTTTGAGGATGAAGACTGAGGGTTGAGGATTGAGGTTTGAGGAACGAGGATTGAGGATTGAGGATTGAGGACTAAGGATTGACGATTGAGTATTGAAGATTGAGGATTGATGACTGAGGATTGACGACTGAGAATTGAGGATTGAGGATTGATGATTGAAGATTGAGTATTGAGGATTGAATATTGCGGATTGAGGATTGAGGATTGAGGATTGAGGATTGAAGATTGAGTATTGAGGATTGAAGATTGAGGATTGAGTATTGAGGGTTGAGGATTCTGGGTTGAAGATTGAGGATTGAGGATTGAGGATTGAGGATTGGGTGTTTAGTATTGAAGAATGAGGATTGAGGATTGAGGTTTGAGGATTGAGGATTGAAGATTGAGTATTGATGATTGAATATTGAGGGTTGAGGATTGAGGTTTGAGGATTGAGGATGAAGACTGAGGGTTGAGGATTGAGGTTTGAGGAACGAGGATCGAGGATTGAGGATTGAGGACTAAGGATTAACGATTGAGTATTGAAGATTGTGGATTGATGACTGAGGATTGACGACTTAGAATTGAGGATTGAGGATTGATGATTGAGGATTGAGTATTGAGGATTGAATATTGAGGATTGAGGATTGAGGATTGAGGATTGCGGATTGAGGATTGAGGATTGAAGATTGAGTATTGAGTATTGAAGGTTGAGGATTGTGGATTGAGGATTAAGGATTGTGGATTGAATATTGTAGATTGAGTATTGATGCCTGAGGATTGAGGATTGAGGATTGTGGATTGAATATTGTAGATTGAGTATTGATGCCTGAGGATTGAGGATTGAGGATTGAGGATTGAGGATTGGGTGTTTGGTATTGAAGAATGAGGACTGAGGATTGAGGTATGAGGATTGAGGATTGAAGATTGAGTATTGATGATTGAATATTGAGGGTTGAGGATTGAGGTTTGAGGATTGAGAATGAAGACTGAGGGTTGAGGATTGAGGTTTGAGGAACGAGGATCGAGGATTGAGGATTGAGGACTAAGGATTGACGATTGAGTATTGAAGATTGTGGATTGATGACTGAGGATTGACGACTGAGAATTGAGGATTGAGGATTGAAGATTGAGGATTGAGTATTGAGGATTCAGGGTTGAAGACTGAGGATTGAGGATTGAGGATTGAGGATTGAGGATTGAGTATTGAGGATTGAAGATTGAATATTTATGATTGAATATGGAGGACTGAGGATTGAGGGTTGTGGATTGAGGACGAGGACTGAGGGTTGAATATTGATGTTTGAGGTCTGAGGATTAAGGATTGAGGATTGAGAATTGAGGATTGAGGATTGAGGATTGAAGATTAAGGATTGGGTATTTAGGATTGAAGAATGTGCATTGAGGATTGAGGTTTGAGGATTGGGTATTGAAGATTGAGTATTGATGATTGAATATTGAGGATTGAGGATTGAGGTTTGAGTATTGAGGATGAAGACTGAGGGTTGAGGATTGAGGTTTGAGGAACGATGATTGAGGATTGAGGATTGAGGACTAAGGATTGACGATTGAGTATTGAAGATTGAGGATTGATGACTGAGGATTGACGACCGAGAATTGAGGATTGAGGATTGATGATTGAAGATTGAGTATTGAGGATTGAATATTGCGGATTGAGGATTGAGGATTGAGGATTGAGGATTGAGGATTGAGGATTGAGGATTGAGGATTGAGGATTGAGGATTGAGGATTGAAGATTGAGTATTGATGATTGAATATTGAGGATTGAGGATTGTGGATTGAGGATTGAAGATTGAGTATTGAGGATTGAAGATTGAGGATTGAGTATTGAGGATTGAGGTTTCAGGGTTGAAGATTGAGGATTGAGGATTGAGGATTGGGTGTTTAGTATTGAAGAATGAGGATTGAGGATTGAGGTTTGAGGATTGAGGATTGAAGATTGAGTATTGATGATTGAATATTGAGGGTTGAGGATTGAGGTTTGAGGATTGAGGATGAAGACTGAGGATTGAGGATTGAGGTTTGAGGAACGAGGATCGAGGATTGAGGATTGAGGACTAAGGATTGACGATTGAGTATTGAAGATTGAGGATTGATGGCTGAGGATTGACGACTGAGAATTGAGGATTGAGGATTGATGACTGAAGATTGAGTATTGGGGATTGAATATTGAGGATTGAGGATTGAGGAATGAGGATTGAGGATTGAGGTTTGAGGATTGAGGGTTGCAGATTGAGTGTTGAGGATTGAAGATTGAGGATTGAGGATTGAGGATTGAGGTTTGAGGATTGAGGATTGAAGATTGAGGATTGGGTATTGAGGATTGAAGAATGAGGATTGAGGAATTGGGATTGAGGATTGAGGTTTGAGGATTGAAGATTGAGGATTGGGTATTGAGGATTGAAGAATGAGGATTGAGGATTGAGGATTGAGGATTGAGGATTGAAGATTGAGTGTTGAGGATTGAAGATTGAGGATTGAGGATTGAGGATTGAGGATTGAGGATTGAAGATTGAGTATTGAGGATTGAAGATTGAGGGTTGAAGATTGAGTATTGATGATTGAATATTGAGGATTGAGGATTGAGGATTGAGGATTGAGGATTCAGGATTGAGGATTGAAGATTGAGTATTGATGATTGAATATTGAGGATTGAGGATTGAGGATTGAGGATTGAGTATGAGGACTGAGGGTTGAGGGTTGAGGTTTGAGGAATGAGGATTGAGGGTTGGGGAATGAGGATTGAGGATTGAGGATTGA
Organism: Calliopsis andreniformis; assembly: GCF_051401765.1. Taxonomy (NCBI): domain Eukaryota; kingdom Metazoa; phylum Arthropoda; class Insecta; order Hymenoptera; family Andrenidae; genus Calliopsis; species Calliopsis andreniformis. The sequence goes on along the minus strand of NW_027480632.1, from coordinate 296,606 downwards.
GGATTGAGCATTGAAGATTGAGTATTGAGGATTGAAGATTGAGGATTGAGGATTGAGGATTGAGGAATGAGGATTGAAGATTGAGTATTGAGGATTGAAGATTGAGGATAGAGGATTGAGTACTGAGGATGGAGGATGAGGGCTGAGGGTTGAGGATTGAGGATTGAGAAATGAAGATTGAGGATTGAGGATTGAAATTGAGGATTGGGTATTGAGGGTTGAAGAATGAGGATTGAGGAATTAGGATTGAGGATTGAGGATTGAGGATTGTAGGTTGAGGATTGGGTACTGGGGATTGAAGAATGAGGATTGAGGACTGAGGATTGAGGATTGAGGATTGAAGATTGAGTGTTGAGGATTGAAGATTGAGGATTGAGGATTGACGATTGAGGATTGAGGATTGAGGAATGAGGATTGAGGATTAAGGATTGAAGATTGAATATTGATGATTGAATATTGAGGACTGAGGATTGAGGGTTGTGGATTGAGGACGAGGACTGAGGGTTGAATATTGATGTTTGACGTCTGAGGATTAAGGATTGAGGATTGAGAATTGAGGATTGAGGATTGAGGATTGAAGATTAAGTATTGGGTATTTAGGATTGAAGAATGAGGATTGAGGATTGAAGATTTAGTATTGATGACTGAATATTGAGGATTGAGGATTGAGGTTTGAGGATTCAGGATGAAGACTGGGGGTTGAGGATTGAGGTTTGAGGAACGAGGATTGAGGTTTGAGGATTGAGGACTAAGGATTGACGATTGAGTATTGAAGATTGAGGATTGATGACCGAGGATTGACGACTGAGAATTGAGGATTGAGGATTGATGATTGAAGATTGAGTATTGAGGATTGAATATTGCGGATTGAGGATTGAGGATTGAGGATTGAGGATTGAGGATTGAGGATTGAAGATTGAGTATTGCGTATTGAAGGCTGAGGATTGTGGATTGAGGATTAAGGATTGAGGATTGAATATTGTAGATTGAGTATTGATGCCTGAGGATTGAGGATTGAGGATTGAGGATTGAGGATTGAGGATTGAAGATTGAGTATTGAGGATTGAAGATTGAGGTTTGAAGATTGAGTATTGATGATTGAATATTGAGGATTGAGGATTGAGGATTGAGGATTGAGGATTGAGGATTGAGGATCTAGGATTGGAGATTGACTATTGAGTATAGAAGGTTGAGGATTGTGGATTGAGGATTGAGGATTGAGGATTGAGGATTGAGGATTGAGGATTGAGAATTAAGGATTGAGGATTCAGGATTGAAGATTGAGTATTGATGATTGAATGTTGAGGATTGAGGATTGAGGATTGAGGATTGAAGATTGAGTATTGAGGATTGAAGGTAGAGGATTGAGTATTGAGGATTGAGGATTCAGGGTTGAAGATTGAGGATTGAGGATTGAGGATTGAGGATTGAGGATTGAGGATTGAAGATTGAATATTGATGATTGAATATTGAGGACTGAGGATTGAGGGTTGTGGATTGAGGTCGAGGACTGAGGGTTGAATATTGACGTTTGAGGTCTGAGGATTAAGGATTGAGGATTGAGAATTGAGTATTGAGGATTGAGGATTGAAGATTGAGGATTGGGTATTTAGGATTGAAGAATGAGGATTGAGGATTGAGGTTTTAGGATTGAGGATTGAAGATTGAGTATTGATGATTGAGTATTGAGGATTGAGGAATGAGGTTTGAGGATTGAGGATGAAGTCTGAGGGTTGAGGATTGAGGTTTGTGGAACCAGGATTGAGGATTGAGGATTGAGGACTAAGGATTGACGATTGAGTATTGAAGATTGAGGAATGATGACTGAGGATTGACGACTGAGAATTGAGGATTGAGGATTGATGATTGAAGGTTGAGTATTGAGGATTGAATATTGAGGATTGAGGATTGAGGATTGAGGATTGAGGATTGAGGATTGAGGATTGAAGATTGAGTATTGAGTATTGAAGGTTGAGGAATGTGGATTGAGGATTAAGGATTGAGGATTGAATATTGTAGATTGATTATTGATACCTGAGGATTGAGGATTGAGGATTGAGGATTGAGGATTGAGGATTGAAGATTGACTATTGAGGATTGAAGATTGAGGGTTGAAGATTGCGTATTGATGATTGAATATTGAGGATTGAGGATTGAGGATTGAGGATTGAGGATTGAGGATTGAGGATTGAAGATTGAGTATTGATGATTGAATATTGAGGATTGAAGAATGAGGATTGAGGATTGAGGATTGAGGATTGAGGATAGAGGATCTAGGATTGGAAATTGATTATTGAGTATTGAAGGCTGAGGATTGTGGATTGAGGATTGAGGATTGAGGATTGAGGATTGAGGATTGAGGATTGAGGATTGAGGATTGAGGATTGAGCATTGAAGGTTGAGTATTGATGCCTGAGGATCGAGGATTGAGGATTGATGATTGAGGATCGAGGATTGAAGGTTGAGAATTGAGGATTGAAGATCGAGGATTGTGGATTGAGGATTGAGGATGGAGGATGAGGGCTGAGGGTTGAGGATTGAGGATTGAGAAATGAGGATTGAGGATTGAGGATTGAAATTGAGGATTGGGTATTGAGGATTGAAGAATGAGGATTGAGGAATTAGGATTGAGGATTGAGGATTGAGGATTGAAGATTGAGGATTGGGTATTGAGGGTTGAAGAATGAGGATTGAGGATTGAGGATTGAGGATTGAGGATTGAACATTGAGTGTTGAGGATTGAAGATTGAGGATTGAGGATTGAGGATTGAGGATTGAAGATTGAAGATTGAGTATTGGGGATTGAAGATTGAGGATTGAGTATTGAGGATTGTGGATTCAGGGTTGAAGAGTGAGGATTGAGGATTGAGGATTGAGGATTGAGGATTGCGGATTGAAGATTGAGGATTGGGTATTTAGGATTGAAGAATGAGGATTGAGGATTGAGGTTTGAGGATTGAGGATTGAAGATTGAGTATTGATGATTGAATATTGAGGGTTGAGGATTGAGGTTTGAGGATTGAGGATGAAGACTGAGGGTTGAGGATTGAGGTTTGAGGAACGAGGATTGAGGATTGAGGATTGAGGACTAAGGATTGACGATTGAGTATTGAAGATTGAGGATTGATGACTGAGGATTGACGACTGAGAATTGAGGATTGAGGATTGATGATTGAAGATTGAGTATTGAGGATTGAATATTGAGGATTGAGGATTGAGGATTGAGGATTGAGGATTGAGGATTGAGGATTGAGGATTGAAGATTGAGTATTGAGTATTGAAGGTTGAGGATTGTGGATTGAGGATTAAGGATTGTGGATTGAATATTGTAGATTGAGTATTGATGCCTGAGGATTGAGGATTGAGGATTGAGGATTGATGCCTGAGGATTGAGTATCGAGGATTGAGGATTGAGGATTGGAGATTGATTATTGAGGATTGAAGATTGAGGATTGAGGATTGAGGATTGAGAATTGAGAATTGAGTATGACGACTGAAGGTTGAGGATTGAGGTTTGAGGAATGAGGATTGAGTGTTGGGTAATGAGGATTGAGGATTGAGGATTGAGGATTGAGCATTGAAGATTGAGTATTGATGCCTGAGGATTGAGGATTGAGGATTGATGGCTGAGGATCGAGGATTGAAGGTTGAGAATTGAGGATTGAAGATTGAGGATTGAGGATTGAGGATTGAGGATGGAGGATGAGGGCTGAGGGTTGAGGATTGAGGATTGAGAAATGAGGATTGAGGATTGAGGATTGAAATTGAGGATTGGGTATTGAGGATTGAGGATTGAGGATTGAAGATTGAATATTGATGATTGAATATTGAGGACTGAGGATTGAGGGTTGTGGATTGAGGACGAGTACTGAGGGTTGAATATTAATGTTTGGGGTCTGAGGATTAAGGATTGAGGATAGAGAATTGAGGATTGACGATTGAGGATTGAAGATTGAGGATTGAGGATTGAGGTTTGAGGATTCAGGATGAAGACTGGGGGTTGACGATTGAGGTTTGAGGAACGAGGATTGAGGTTTGAGGATTGAGGACTAATGATTGACGATTGAGTATTGAAGATTGAGGATTGATGACTGAGGATTGACGACTGAGAATTGAGGATTGAGGATTGATGATTGAAGATTGAGTATTGAGTATTGAATATTGCGGATTGAGGATTGAGGATTGAGGATTGAGGATTGAGGATTGAGGATTGAAGATTGAGTATTGAGTATTGAAGGCTGAGGATTGTGGATTGAGGATTAAGGATTGAGGATTGAATATTGTAGATTGAGTATTGATGCCTGAGGACTGAGGATTGAGGATTGAGGATTGAGGATTGAGGATTGAAGATTGAGTATTGAGGATTGAAGATTGAGGTTTGAAGATTGAGTATTGATGATTGAATATTGAGGATTGAGGATTGAGGATTGAGGATTGAGGATTGAGGATTGAGTATCTAGGATTGGAGATTGATTATTGAGTATAGAAGGTTGAGGATTGTGGATTGAGGATTGAGGATTGAGGATTGAGGATTGAGGATTGAGGATTGAGAATTGAGGATTGAGGTTTGAGGATTGAAGATTGAGCATTGATGATTGAATATTGAGGATTGAGGATTGAGGATTGAGGATTGAAGATTGAGTATTGAGGATTGAAGATTGAGGATTGAGTATTGAGGATTGAGGATTCAGGGTTGAAGATTGAGGATTGAGGATTGAGGATTGAGGATTGAGGATTGAGGATTGAAGATCGAATATTGATGATTGAATATTGAGGACTGAGGATTGAGGGTTGTGGATTGAGGACGAGGACTGAGGGTTGAATATTCACGTTTGAGGTCTGAGGATTAAGGATTGAGGATTGAGAATTGAGCATTGAGGATTGCGGATTGATGATTGAGGATTGGGTATTTAGGATTGAAGAATGAGGATTGAGGATTGAGGTTTTAGGATTGAGGATTGAAGATTGAGTATTGATGATTGAATATTGAGGATTGAGGAATGAGGTTTGAGGATTGAGGATGAAGTCTGAGGGTTGAGGATTGAGGTTTGAGGAACCAGGATTGAGGATTGAGGATTGAGGACTAAGGATTGACGATTGAGTATTGAAGATTGAGGAATGATGACTGAGGATTGAGGATTGAGGATTGAGGATTGAGGATTGAAGATTGACTATTGAGGATTGAAGATTGAATATTGCGGATTGATGATTGAGGATTGAGGATTGAGGATTGAGGATTGAGGATTGAGGATTGAGGATTGAGGATTGAGGATTGAGGATTGAAGATTGAGTATTGATGATTGAATATTGAGGATTGAGGATTGAGGATTGAGGATTGAGGATTGAGGATTGAGGATTGAAGATTGAATATTTATGATTGAATATTGAGGACTGAGGATTGAGGGTTGTGGATTGAGGACGAGGACTGAGGGTTGAGGATTGAGGTTTGAGGAACGATGATTGAGGATTGAGGATTGAGGACTAAGGATTGACGATTGAGTATTGAAGATTGAGGATTGATGACTGAGGATTGACGACTGAGAATTGAGGATTGAGGATTGATGATTGAAGATTGAGTATTGATGATTGAATATTGAGGATTGAGGATTGAGGATTGAGGATTGAAGATTGAGTATTGAGGATTGAAGATTGAGGATTGAGTATTGAGGATTGAGGATTCAGTGTTGAAGATTGAGGATTGAGGATTGAGGATTGAGGATTGAGGATTGAGGATTGGGTGTTTAGTATTGAAGAATGAGGATTGAGGGTTGAGGTTTGAGGACTGAGGATTGAAGATTGAGTATTGATGATTGAATACTGAGGGTTGAGGATTGAGGTTTGAGGATTGAGGATGAAGACTGAGGGTTGAGGATTGAGGTTTGAGGAACGAGGATCGAGGATTGAGGATTGAGGACTAAGGATTGACGATTGAGTATTGAAGATTGAGGATTGATGACTGAGGATTGACGACTGAGAATTGAGGATTGAGGATTGATGATTGAAGATTGAGTATTGGGGATTGAATATTGAGGATTGAGGATTGAGGATTGAGGATTGAGGATTGAGGATTGAGGATTGAAGATTGAGTATTGAGTATTGAAGGTTGAGGATTGTGGATTGAGGATTAAGGATTGTGGATTGAATATTGTAGATTGAGTATTGATGCCTGAGGATTAAGGATTGAGGATTGTGGATTGAATATTGTAGATTGAGTATTGATGCCTGAGGATTGAGGATTGAGGATTGAGGATTGAGTATTGAGGATTGAGGATTCAGGGTTGAAGATTGAGGATTGAGGATTGAGGATTGAGTACTGAGGATTGAGGATTGGGTATTGAGGATTGAGGAATGAGGATTGAGGATTGAGGTTTGAGGATTGAGGGTTGCAGATTGAGTATTGAGGATTGAAGATTGAGGATTGAGGATTGAGGATTGAGGTTTGAGGACTGACGGTAGAGGATTTAGGTTTGAGGATTGAGGATTGAGGACTGAGGATTGAGGATGAGTGCTAAGCGTCGGGGATTGAGATTCGACGACTGAGGACTGAGGATTGAGTATTGAGTATTGAAGGTTGAGGATTGAGGATTGAGGATTGAAGATTGAGTATTGAGGATTGAAGATTGAGGGTTGAAGATCGAGTATTGATGATTGAATATTGAGGATTGAGGATTGAGGATCGAGGATTGAAGATTGAGAATTGAGGATTGAAGATTGAGGATTGAGGATTGAGTATTGAGGATTGAGGATTGAGGATGGAGGATGAGTGCTGAGGGTTGAGGATTGAGGATTGAGAAATGAGGATTGAGGATTGAGAATTGAAATTGAGGATTGGGTATTGAGGATTGAAGAATGAGGATTGAGGGATTATGATTGAGGATTGAGGATTGAGGATTGAAGATTGAGGATTGGGTATTGAGGATTGAAGAGTGAGGATTGAGGATTGAGGATTGAGGATTGAGGATTGAAGATTAGTGTTGAGGATTGAAGATTGAGGATTGAGTATTGAGGATTGAGGATTGAGGATTGAAGATTGAGTGTTGAGGGTTGAAGATTGAGGATTGAGGATTGAGGATTGAGGATTGAGGATTGACGATTGAGTATTGAAGATTGAGGATTGATGACTGAGGATTGACGACTGAGAATTGAGGATTGAGGATTGATGATTGAAGATTGAGTATTGAGGATTGAATATTGAGGATTGAGGATTGAGGATTGAGGATTGAGGATTGAGGATTGAGGATTGAGTATGAGGACTGAGGGTTGAGGGTTGAGGTTTGAGGAATGAGGATTGAGGGTTGGGGAATGAGGATTGAGGATTGAGGATTGAGGATTGAGCATTGAAGATTGAGTATTGAGGATTGAAGATTGAGGATTGAGGATTGAGGATTGAGGAATGAGGATTGAAGATTGAGTATTGAGGATTGAAGATTGAGGATAGAGGATTGAGTACTGAGGATGGAGGATGAGGGCTGAGGGTTGAGGATTGAGGATTGAGAAATGAAGATTGAGGATTGAGGATTGAAATTGAGGATTGGGTATTGAGGATTGAAGAATGAGGATTGAGGAATTAGGATTGAGGATTGAGGATTGAGGATTGTAGGTTGAGGATTGGGTACTGAGGATTGAAGAATGAGGATTGAGGACTGAGGATTGAGGATTGAGGATTGAAGATTGAGTGTTGAGGATTGAAGATTGAGGATTGAGGATTGACGATTGAGGATTGAGGATTGAAGATTGAGTATTGAGGATTGAAGGTTGAGGATTGAGTATTGAGGATTGAGGATTCAGGGTTGAAGATTGAGTATTGAGGATTGAGGAATGAGGATTGAGGATTAAGGATTGAAGATTGAATATTGATGATTGAATATTGAGGACTGAGGATTGAGGGTTGTGGATTGAGGACGAGGACTGAGGGTTGAATATTGATGTTTGACGTCTGAGGATTAAGGATTGAGGATTGAGAATTGAGGATTGAGGATTGAGGATTGAAGATTAAGTATTGGGTATTTAGGATTGAAGAATGAGGATTGAGGATTGAGGTTTGAGGATTGAGGATTGAAGATTTAGTATTGATGACTGAATATTGAGGATTGAGGATTGAGGTTTGAGGATTCAGGATGAAGACTGGGGGTTGAGGATTGAGGTTTGAGGAACGAGGATTGAGGTTTGAGGATTGAGGACTAAGGATTGACGATTGAGTATTGAAGATTGAGGATTGATGACCGAGGATTGACGACTGAGAATTGAGGATTGAGGATTGATGATTGAAGATTGAGTATTGAGGATTGAATATTGCGGATTGAGGATTGAGGATTGAGGATTGAGGATTGAGGATTGAGGATTGAAGATTGAGTATTGCGTATTGAAGGCTGAGGATTGTGGATTGAGGATTAAGGATTGAGGATTGAATATTGTAGATTGAGTATTGATGCCTTAGGATTGAGGATTGAGGATTGAGGATTGAGGATTGAGGATTGAAGATTGAGTATTGAGGATAGAAGATTGAGGTTTGAAGATTGAGTATTGATGATTGAATATTGAGGATTGAGGATTGAGGATTGAGGATTGAGGATTGAGGATTGAGGATCTAGGATTGGAGATTGATTATTGAGTATAGAAGGTTGAGGATTGTGGATTGAGGATTGAGGATTGAGGATTGAGGATTGAGGATTGAGGATTGAGAATTAAGGATTGAGGATTGAGGATTGAAGATTGAGTATTGATGATTGAATGTTGAGGATTGAGGATTGAGGATTGAGGATTGAAGATTGAGTATTGAGGATTGAAGGTAGAGGATTGAGTATTGAGGATTGAGGATTCAGGGTTGAAGATTGAGGATTGAGGATTGAGGATTGAGGATTGAGGATTGAGGATTGAAAATTGAATATTGATGATTGAATATTGAGGACTGAGGATTGAGGGTTGTGGATTGAGGTCGAGGACTGAGGGTTGAATATTGACGTTTGAGGTCTGAGGATTAAGGATTGAGGATTGAGAATTGAGTATTGAGGATTGAGGATTGAAGATTGAGGATTGGGTATTTAGGATTGAAGAATGAGGATTGAGGATTGAGGTTTTAGGATTGAGGATTGAAGATTGAGTATTGATGATTGAGTATTGAGGATTGAGGAATGAGGTTTGAGGATTGAGGATGAAGTCTGAGGGTTGAGGATTGAGGTTTGTGGAACCAGGATTGAGGATTGAGGATTGAGGACTAAGGATTGACGATTGAGTATTGAAGATTGAGGAATGATGACTGAGGATTGACGACTGAGAATTGAGGATTGAGGATTGAGGATTGAGGATTGAAGATTGAGTATTGAGGATTGAAGATTGAGGTTTGAAGATTGAGTATTGATGATTGAATATTGAGGATTGAGGATTGAGGATTGAGGATTGAGGATTGAGGATTGAGGATCTAGGATTGGAGATTGATTATTGAGTATAGAAGGTTGAGGATTGTGGATTGAGGATTGAGGATTGAGGATTGAGGATTGAGGATTGAGGATTGAGAATTAAGGATTGAGGATTGAGGATTGAAGATTGAGTATTGATGATTGAATGTTGAGGATTGAGGATTGAGGATTGAGGATTGAAGATTGAGTATTGAGGATTGAAGGTAGAGGATTGAGTATTGAGGATTGAGGATTCAGGGTTGAAGATTGAGGATTGAGGATTGAGGATTGAGGATTGAGGATTGAGGATTGAAGATTGAATATTGATGATTGAATATTGAGGACTGAGGATTGAGGGTTGTGGATTGAGGTCGAGGACTGAGGGTTGAATATTGACGTTTGAGGTCTGAGGATTAAGGATTGAGGATTGAGAATTGAGTATTGAGGATTGAGGATTGAAGATTGAGGATTGGGTATTTAGGATTGAAGAATGAGGATTGAGGATTGAGGTTTTAGGATTGAGGATTGAAGATTGAGTATTGATGATTGAGTATTGAGGATTGAGGAATGAGGTTTGAGGATTGAGGATGAAGTCTGAGGGTTGAGGATTGAGGTTTGTGGAACCAGGATTGAGGATTGAGGATTGAGGACTAAGGATTGACGATTGAGTATTGAAGATTGAGGAATGATGACTGAGGATTGACGACTGAGAATTGAGGATTGAGGATTGATGATTGAAGGTTGAGTATTGAGGATTGAATATTGATGATTGAGGATTGAGGATTGAGGATTGAGGATTGAGGATTGAGGATTGAAGATTGAGTATTGAGTATTGAAGGTTGAGGAATGTGGATTGAGGATTAAGGATTGAGGATTGAATATTGTAGATTGATTATTGATACCTGAGGATTGAGGATTGAGGATTGAGGATTGAGGATTGAGGATTGAAGATTGACTATTGAGGATTGAAGATTGAGGGTTGAAGATTGCGTATTGATGATTGAATATTGAGGATTGAGGATTGAGGATTGAGGATTGAGGATTGAGGATTGAGGATTGAAGATTGAGTATTGATGATTGAATATTGAGGATTGAAGAATGAGGATTGAGGATTGAGGATTGAGGATTGAGGATAGAGGATCTAGGATTGGAAATTGATTATTGAGTATTGAAGGCTGAGGATTGTGGATTGAGGATTGAGGATTGAGGATTGAGGATTGAGGATTGAGGATTGAGGATTGAGGATTGAGGATTGAGAATTGAGGATTGAAGATCGAGGATTGTGTATTGAGGATTGAGGATGGAGGATGAGGGCTGAGGGTTGAGGATTGAGGATTGAGAAATGAGGATTGAGGATTGAGGATTGAAATTGAGGATTGGGTATTGAGGATTGAAGAATGAGGATTGAGGAATTAGGATTGAGGATTGAGGATTGAGGATTGAAGATTGAGGATTGGGTATTGAGGGTTGAAGAATGAGGATTGAGGATTGAGGATTGAGGATTGAGGATTGAAGATTGAGTGTTGAGGATTGAAGATTGAGGATTGAGGATTTAGGATTGAGGATTGAAGATTGAAGATTGAGTATTGAGGATTGAAGATTGAGGATTGAGTATTGAGGATTGTGGATTCAGGGTTGAAGAGTGAGGATTGAGGATTGAGGATAGAGGATTGAGGATTGCGGATTGAAGATTGAGGATTGGGTATTTAGGATTGAAGAATGAGGATTGAGGATTGAGGTTTGAGGATTGAGGATTGAAGATTGAGTATTGATGATTGAATATTGAGGGTTGAGGATTGAGGTTTGAGGATTGAGGATGAAGACTGAGGGTTGAGGATTGAGGTTTGAGGAACGAGGATTGAGGATTGAGGATTGAGGACTAAGGATTGACGATTGAGTATTGAAGATTGAGGATTGATGACTGAGGATTGACGACTGAGAATTGAGGATTGAGGATTGATGATTGAAGATTGAGTATTGAGGATTGATTATTGAGGATTGAGGATTGAGGATTGAGGATTGAGGATTGAGGATTGAGGATTGAGGATTGAAGATTGAGTATTGAGTATTGAAGGTTGAGGATTGTGGATTGAGGATTAAGGATTGTGGATTGAATATTGTAGATTGAGTATTGATGCCTGAGGATTGAGGATTGAGGATTGAGGATTGATGCCTGAGGATTGAGTATCGAGGATTGAGGATTGAGGATTGGAGATTGATTATTGAGGATTGAAGATTGAGGATTGAGGATTGAGGATTGAGAATTGAGAATTGAGTATGACGACTGAAGGTTGAGGATTGAGGTTTGAGGAATGAGGTTTGAGTGTTGGGTAATGAGGATTGAGGATTGAGGATTGAGGATTGAGCATTGAAGATTGAGTATTGATGCCTGAGGATTGAGGATTGAGGATTGATGGCTGAGGATCGAGGATTGAAGGTTGAGAATTGAGGATTGAAGATTGAGGATTGAGGATTGAGGATTGAGGATGGAGGATGAGGGCTGACGGTTGAGGATTGAGGATTGAGAAATGAGGATTGAGGATTGAGGATTGAAATTGAGGATTGGGTATTGAGGATTGAGGATTGAGGATTGAAGATTGAATATTGATGATTGAATATTGAGGACTGAGGATTGAGGGTTGTGGATTGAGGACGAGTACTGAGGGATGAATATTAATGTTTGGGGTCTGAGGATTAAGGATTGAGGATAGAGAATTGAGGATTGAGGATTGAGGATTGAAGATTGAGGATTGAGGATTGAGGTTTGAGGATTCAGGATGAAGACTGGGGGTTGACGATTGAGGTTTGAGGAACGAGGATTGAGGTTTGAGGATTGAGGACTGATGATTGACGATTGAGTATTGAAGATTGAGGATTGATGACTGAGGATTGACGACTGAGAATTGAGGATTGAGGATTGATGATTGAAGATTGAGTATTGAGTATTGAATATTGCGGATTGAGGATTGAGGATTGAGGATTGAGGATTGAGGATTGAGGATTGAAGATTGAGTATTGAGTATTGAAGGCTGAGGATTGTGGATTGAGGATTAAGGATTGAGGATTGAATATTGTAGATTGAGTATTGATGCCTGAGGACTGAGGATTGAGGATTGAGGATTGAGGATTGAGGATTGAAGATTGAGTATTGAGGATTGAAGATTGAGGTTTGAAGATTGAGTATTGATGATTGAATATTGAGGATTGAGGATTGAGGATTGAGGATTGAGGATTGAGGATTGAGTATCTAGGATTGGAGATTGATTATTGAGTATAGAAGGTTGAGGATTGTGGATTGAGGATTGAGGATTGAGGATTGAGGATTGAGGATTGAGGATTGAGAATTGAGGATTGAGGTTTGAGGATTGAAGATTGAGCATTAATGATTGAATATTGAGGATTGAGGATTGAGGATTGAGGATTGAAGATTGAGTATTGAGGATTGAAGATTGAGGATTGAGTATTGAGGATTGAGGATTCAGGGTTGAAGATTGAGGATTGAGGATTGAGGATTGAGGATTGAGGATTGAGGATTGAAGATCGAATATTGATGATTGAATATTGAGGACTGAGGATTGAGGGTTGTGGATTGAGGACGAGGACTGAGGGTTGAATATTCACGTTTGAGGTCTGAGGATTAAGGATTGAGGATTGAGAATTGAGTATTGAGGATTGCGGATTGATGATTGAGGATTGGGTATTTAGGATTGAAGAATGAGGATTGAGGATTGAGGTTTTAGGATTGAGGATTGAAGATTGAGTATTGATGATTGAATATTGAGGATTGAGGAATGAGGTTTGAGGATTGAGGATGAAGTCTGAGGGTTGAGGATTGAGGTTTGAGGAACCAGGATTGAGGATTGAGGATTGAGGAATAAGGATTGACGATTGAGTATTGAAGATTGAGGAATGATGACTGAGGATTGAGGATTGAGGATTGAGGATTGAGGATTGAAGATTGAGGGTTGAAGATTGCGTACTGATGATTGAATATTGAGGATTGAGGATTCAGGATTGAGGATTGAGGATTGAGGATTGAGGATTGAAGATTGAGTATTGATGATTGAATATTGAGGATTGAAGAATGAGGATTGAGGATTGAGGATTGAGGATTGAGGATAGAGGATCTAGGATTGGAAATTGATTATTGAGTATTGAAGGCTGAGGATTGAGGATTGAGGATTGAGGATTGAGGATTGAGGATCTAGGATTGGAGATTGATTATTGAGTATAGAAGGTTGAGGATTGAGGATTGAGGATTGAGAATTGAGCATTGAAGATTGAGTATTGATGCCTGAGGATTGAGGATAGAGGATTGATGATTGAGGATCGAGGATTGAAGATTGAGAATTGAGGATTGAAGATTGAGGATTGAGGATTGACGATTGAGGATGAAGGATGAGGGCTGAGGGTTGAGGATTGAGGATTGAGAAATGAGGATTGAGGATTGAGGATTGAAATTGAGGATTGGGTATTGAGGATTGAAGAATGAGGATTGAGGAATTAGGATTGAGGATTGAGGATTGAGGATTGAAGATTGAGGATTGGGTATTGAGGGTTGAAGAATGAGGATTGAGGATTGAGGATTGAGGATTGAGGATTGAAGATTGAGTGTTGAGGATTGAAGATTGAGGATTGAGGATTGAGGATTGAGGATTGAGGATTGAGGGTTGAAGATTGAGTATTGAGGATTGAAGATTGAGGATTGAGTATTGAGGATTGTGGATTCAGGGTTGAAGATTGAGGATTGAGGATTGAGGATTGAGGATTGAGGATTGCGGATTGAAGATTGAGGATTGGGTATTTAGGATTGAAGAATGAGGATTGAGGATTGAGGTCTGAGGATTGAGGATTGAACATTGAGTATTGATGATTGAATATTGAGGGTTGAGGATTGAGGTTTGAGGATGGAGGATGAAGACTGAGGGTTGAGGATTGAGGTTTGAGGAACGAGGATTGAGGATTGAGGATTGAGGACTAATGATTGACGATTGAGTATTGAACATTGAGGATTGATGACTGAGGATTGACGACTGAGAATTGAGGATTGAGGATTGATGATTGAAGATTGAGTATTGAGGATTGAATATTGAGGATTGAGGATTGAGTATTGAGGATTGAGGATTGAGGATTGAGGATTGAAGATTGAGTATTGAGTATTGAAGGTTGAGGATTGTGGATTGAGGATCAAGGATTGTGGATTGAATATTGTAGATTGAGTATTGATGCCTGAGGATTGGGGATTGAGGATTGAGGATTGAGGATTGAGGATTGAAGGTTGAGTATTGATGATTGAATATTGAGGGTTGAGGATTGAGGTTTGAGGATGGAGGATGAAGACTGAGGGTTGAGGATTGAGGTTTGAGGAACGAGGATTGAGGATTGAGGATTGAGGACTAATGATTGACGATTGAGTATTGAACATTGAGGATTGATGACTGAGGATTGACGACTGAGAATTGAGGATTGAGGATTGATGATTGAAGATTGAGTATTGAGGATTGAATATTGAGGATTGAAGATTGAGGACTGAAGATTGAGTATTGATGATTGAATATTGAGGATTGAGGATTGAGGATTGAGGATTGAGGATTGGGTATTGAGGATTGAGTAATGAGGATTGAGGATTGAGGTTTGAGGATTGAGGATTGAAGATTGAGTATTGATGATTGAAGATTGAGTATTGATGATTGTATATTGAGGATTGAGGATTGAGGATTGAGGATTGAGGATTGGGTATTGAGGATTGAGGAATGAGGATTGAGAATTGAGGTTTGAGGATTGAGGATTGCAGATTGAGTATTGAGGATTGAAGATTGAGGATTGAGGATTGAGGATTGAGGATTGAGGATTGCGGATTGAAGATTGAGGATTGGGTATTTAGGATTGAAGAATGAGGATTGAGGATTGAGGTCTGAGGATTGAGGATTGAACATTGAGTATTGATGATTGAATATTGAGGGTTGAGGATTGAGGTTTGAGGATGGAGGATGAAGACTGAGGGTTGAGGATTGAGGTTTGAGGAACGAGGATTGAGGATTGAGGATTGAGGACTAATGATTGACGATTGAGTATTGAACATTGAGGATTGATGACTGAGGATTGACGACTGAGAATTGAGGATTGAGGATTGATGATTGAAGATTGAGTATTGAGGATTGAATATTGAGGATTGAGGATTGAGTATTGAGGATTGAGGATTGAGGATTGAGGATTGAAGATTGAGTATTGAGTATTGAAGGTTGAGGATTGTGGATTGAGGATCAAGGATTGTGGATTGAATATTGTAGATTGAGTATTGATGCCTGAGGATTGGGGATTGAGGATTGAGGATTGAGGATTGAGGATTGAAGGTTGAGTATTGATGATTGAATATTGAGGGTTGAGGATTGAGGTTTGAGGATGGAGGATGAAGACTGAGGGTTGAGGATTGAGGTTTGAGGAACGAGGATTGAGGATTGAGGATTGAGGACTAATGATTGACGATTGAGTATTGAACATTGAGGATTGATGACTGAGGATTGACGACTGAGAATTGAGGATTGAGGATTGATGATTGAAGATTGAGTATTGAGGATTGAATATTGAGGATTGAAGATTGAGGACTGAAGATTGAGTATTGATGATTGAATATTGAGGATTGAGGATTGAGGATTGAGGATTGAGGATTGGGTATTGAGGATTGAGTAATGAGGATTGAGGATTGAGGTTTGAGGATTGAGGATTGAAGATTGAGTATTGATGATTGAAGATTGAGTATTGATGATTGTATATTGAGGATTGAGGATTGAGGATTGAGGATTGAGGATTGGGTATTGAGGATTGAGGAATGAGGATTGAGAATTGAGGTTTGAGGATTGAGGATTGCAGATTGAGTATTGAGGATTGAAGATTGAGGATTGAGGATTGAGGATTGAGGAATGAGGATTGAAGATTGAGTATTGAGGATTGAAGATTGAGGATAGAGGATTGAGTACTGAGGATGGAGGATGAGGGCTGAGGGTTGAGGATTGAGTATTGAGAAATGAAGCTTGAGGATTGAGGATTGAAATTGAGGATTGGGTATTGAGGATTGAAGAATGAGGATTGAGGAATTAGGATTGAGGATTGAGGATTGAGGATTGAAGGTTGAGGATTGGGTATTGAGGATTGAAGAATGAGGATTGAGGACTGAGGATTGAGGATTGAGGATTGAAGATTGAGTGTTGAGGATTGAAGATTGAGGATTGAGGATTGACGATTGAGGATTGAGGATTGAAGATTGAGTATTGAGGATTGAAGGTTGAGGATTGAGTATTGAGGATTGAGGATTCAGGGTTGAAGATTGAGGATTGAGGATTGAGGAATGAGGATTGAGGATTAAGGATTGAAGATTGAATATTGATGATTGAATATTGAGGACTGAGGATTGAGTGTTGTGGATTGAGGACGAGGACTGAGGGTTGAATATTGATGTTTGACGTCTGAGGATTAAGGATTGAGGATTGAGAATTGAGGATTGAGGATTGAGGATTGAAGATTAAGTATTGGGTATTTAGGATTGAAGAATGAGGATTGAGGATTGAGGATTGAGGATTGAGGATTGAGGATTGAAGATTGAGTATTGGGGATTGAAGATTGAGGATTGAGGATTGAGTATTGAGGATGGAGAATGAGGACTGACGGTTGAGGATTGAGGTTAGGGGATTGAAGATTGAGGACTGGGGACTTAGGATTGAGGATTGAGGATTGAGCATTGAGGATCTAAGGTTGAGTACTGGGGATTCGGGATTGCAGATTGAGGATTAAGGATTGAAGATTGAGTATTGAGGATTGAAGATAGAGGATTGAGTATTGAGGATTGAGGATTCAGGGTTGAAAATTGAGGATTGAGGATTGAGGATTGAGGATTGAGGATTGAGGATTGAAGATTGAATATTGATGATTGAATATTGAGGACTGAGGATTGAGGGTTGTGGATTGAGGACGAGGACTGAGGGTTGAATATTGATGTTTGAGGTTTGAGGATTGAGGATTGAGGATTGAGAATTGAGGATTGAGGATTGAGGATTGGAAATTGAGGATTGGGTATTTAGGATTGAAGAATGAGAATTGAGGATTGAGGTTTGAGGATTGAGGATAGAAGATTGAGTATTGATGATTGAATATTGAGGATTGATGATTGAGGATTGAGGAATGAGGATTGAGGGTTGAGTATTGAAGATTGAGTATTGATGCCTGAGGATTGAGGATCGAGAATTGAGGATTGAGGATTGGAGATTGATTATTGAGGATTGAAGATTGAGGATTGAGGATTGAGGATTGAGAATTGAGAATTGAGTATGAGGACTGAGGGTTGAGGGTTGAGGTTTGAGGAATGAGGATTGAGGGTTGGGGAATGAGGATTGAGGATTGAGGATTGAGGATTGAGCATTGAAGATTGAGTATTGATGCCTGAGGATTGAGGATTGAGGATTGAGGATTGAGGATTGAGGATTGAGGATTGAAGATTGAGTATTGAGTATTGAAGGTTGAGGATTGTGGATTGAGGATTAAGGACTGAGGATTGAATATTGTAGATTGAGTATTGATGCCTGAGGATTGAGGATTGAGGATTGAGGATTGAGGATTGAGGATTGAGGATTGAGGATTGAAGATTGAGTATTGGGGATTGAAGGTTGAGGATTGAGGATTGAGGATTGAGGATGGAGAATGAGGACTGACGGTTGAGGATTGAGGTTTGAGGATTGAAGATTGAGGACTGAGGACTGAGGATTGAGGATTGAGGATTGAGCATTGAGGATTGAAGATTGAGTACTGGGGATTCGGGATTGCAGATTGAGGATTAAGGATTGAAGATTGAGTATTGAGGATTGAAGATAGAGGATTGAGTATTGAGGATTGAGGATTCAGGGTTGAAAATTGAGGATTGAGGATTGAGGATTGAGGACTGAGGATTGAGGATTGAAGATTGAATATTGATGATTGAATATTGAGGACTGAGGATTGAGGGTTGTGGATTGAGGACGAGGACTGAGGGTTGAATATTGATGTTTGAGGTCTGAGGATTAAGGATTGAGGATTGAGAATTGAGGATTGAGGATTGAGGATTGGAAATTGAGGATTGGGTATTTAGGATTGAAGAATGAGGATTGAGGATTGAGGTTTGAGGATTGAGGATTGAAGATTGAGTATTGATGACTGAATATTGAGGATTGATGATTGAGGTTTGAGGATTGAGGTCGAAGACTGATTGGGGATTGAGGACTGAGGATTGAGGATTGAGGATTGAGCATTGAGGATTGAAGATTGATGACTGGGGATTGAGGATTGAAGATTGAGGATTAACGATTGAAGGTTGGGGATTGAGGACCTAGGATCGGAGATTGATTATTGAGGATTGAAGATTGAGGATTGAGGATTGAGGATTGAGAATTGAGAATTGAGGATGAGGACTGAGGGTTGAGGATTGAGGTTTGAGGAATGAGGATTGATGGTTGAGGATTGAGGATTGAGGATTGAGGATTGAGGATTGAGTATTGAAGATTGAGTATTGATGCCTGAGGCTTGAGGATTGAGGATTGAGTATTGAGGATTGAGGATTGAAGATTGAGTATTGGGGATTGAAGATTGAGGATTGAGGATTGAGGATTGAGGTTGGAGAATGAGGACTGACGGTTGAGGATTGAGGTTTGAGGATTGAAGATTGAGGTCTGAGGACTGAGGATTGAGGATTGAGGATTGAGCATTGGGGATTGAAGATTGAGTACTCGGGATTGGGGATTGAAGATTGAGGATTATGGATTGAAGATTGGGGATTGAGGATCAAGAATTGGAGATTGATTATTGAGGACTGAAGATTGAGGATTGAGAATTGAGGATTGAGAATTGAGAATTGAGTATGAGGACTGAGGGTTGAGGATTGAGGTTTGAGGAATGAGGATTGAGGGTTGAGGATTGAGGATTGAGGATTGCGGATTGAAGATTGAGTATTGATGATTGAATATTGAGGATTGAGGATTGAGGATGGAGAATGAGGACTGACGGTTGAGGATTGAGGTTTGAGGACTGAAGATTGAGGACTGAGGACTGAGGATTGAGGATTGAGGATTGAGCATTGAGGATTGAAGATTGAGTACTGGGGATTCGGGATTGCAGATTGAGGATTAAGGATTGAAGATTGAGTATTGAGGATTGAAGATAGAGGATTGAGTATTGAGGATTGAGGATTCAGGGTTGAAAATTGAGGATTGAGGATTGAGGATTGAGGATTGAGGATTGAGGATTGAAGATTGAATATTGATGATTGAATATTGAGGACTGAGGATTGAGGGTTGTGGATTGAGGACGAGGACTGAGGGTTGAATACTGATGTTTGAGGTCTGAGGATTAAGGATTGAGGATTGAGAATTGAGGATTGAGGATTGAGGATTGGAAATTGAGGATTGTGTATTTAGGATTGAAGAATGAGGATTGAGGATTGAGGTTTGAGGATTGAGGACTGAAGATTGAGTATTGATGATTGAATATTGAGGATTGATGATTGAGGTTTGAGGATTGAGGACGAGGACTGACGGTTGAGGATTGAGGTTTGAGGATTAAGGATTGGGGATTGAGGACTGAGGATTGAGGATTGAGGATTGAGCATTGAGGATTGAAGATTGATGACTGGGGATTGAGGATTGAAGATTGAGGATTGACGATTGAAGGTTGGGGATTGAGGACCTAGGATCGGAGATTGATTATTGAGGATTGAAGATTGAGGATTGAGGATTGAGGATTGAGAATTGAGAATTGAGGATGAGGACTGAGGGTTGAGGATAGAGGTTTGAGGAATGAGGATTGATGGTTGAGGATTGAGGATTGAGGATTGAGGATTGAGGATTGAGTATTGAAGATTGAGTATTGATGCCTGAGGCTTGAGGATTGAGGATTGAGTATTGAGGATTGAGGATTGAAGATTGAGTATTGGGGATTGAAAATTGAGGATTGAGGATTGAGGATTGAGGTTGGAGAATGAGGACTGACGGTTGAGGATTGAGGTTTGAGGATTGAAGATTGAGGTCTGAGGACTGAGGATTGAGGATTAAGGATTGAGCATTGAGGATTGAAGATTGAGTACTGGGGATTGGGGATTGAAGATTGAGGATTATGGATTGAAGATTGGGGATTGAGGATCAAGAATTGGAGATTGATTATTGAGGACTGAAGATTGAGGATTGAGAATTGAGGATTGAGAATTGAGAATTGAGTATGAGGACTGAGGGTTGAGGATCGAGGATTGAGGATTGAGGATTGGAGATTGATTATTGAGGATTGAAGATTGAGGATTGAGGATTGAGGATTGAGAATTGAGAATTGAGTATGAGGACTGAGGGTTGAGGGTTGAGGTTTGAGGAATGAGGATTGAGGGTTGGGGAATGAGGATTGAGGATTGAGGATTGAGGATTGAGCATTGAAGATTGAGTATTGATGCCTGAGGATTGAGGATTGAGGATTGAGGATTGAGGATTGAGGATTGAGGATTGAAGATTGAGTATTGTGTATTGAAGGTTGAGGATTGTGTATTGAGGATTAAGGACTGAGGATTGAATATTGTAGATTGAGTATTGATGCCTGAGGATTGAGGATTGAGGATTGAGGATTGAGGATTGAGGATTGAGGATTGAAGATTGAGTATTGAGGATTGAAGATTGAGGGTTGAAGATTGAGTATTGATGATTGAATATTGAGGATTGAGGATTGAGGATCGAGGATTGAAGATTGAGAATTGAGGATTGAAGATTGATGCCTGAGGATTGAGGATCGAGAATTGAGGATTGAGGATTGAAGATTGAGGATTGAGTATTGAGGATTGAGGATTCAGGGTTGAAGATTGAGGATTGAGGATTGAGGATTGAGGATTGAGGATTGAGGATTGGGTGTTTAGTATTGAAGAATGAGGATTGAGGATTGAGGTTTGAGGATTGAGGATGAAGACTGAGGGTTGAGGATTGAGGTTTGAGGAACGAGGATCGAGGATTGAGGATTGAGGACTAAGGATTGACGATTGAGTATTGAAGATTGTGGATTGATGACTGAGGATTGACGACTGAGAATTGAGGATAGAGGATTGATGATTGAGGATTGAGTATTGAGGATTGAATATTGAGGATTGAGGATTGAGGATTGAAGATTGAGTATTGAGTATTGAAGGTTGAGGATTGTGGATTGAGGATTAAGGATTGTGGATTGAATATTGTAGATTGAGTATTGATGCCTGAGGATTGAGGATTGAGGATTGTGGATTGAATATTGTAGATTGAGTATTGATGCCTGAGGATTGAGGATTGAGGATTGAGGATTGAGGATTGAGGATTGAAGGTTGAATATTGAGGATTGAAGATTGAGGATTCAAGATTGAGTATTGATGATTGAATATTGAGGATTGAGGATTGAGGATTGAGGATTGAGGATTGGGTATTGAGGTTTGAGTAATGAGGATTGAGGATTGAGGTTTGAGTATTGGGGATAGCAGATTGAGTATTGGCGATTGAAGATTGAGGATTGAGGAATGAGGATTGAGGAATGAGAATCGAAGATTGAGTATTGAGGATTGAAGATTGAGGATAGAGGATTGAGTACTGAGGATGGAGGATGAGGGCTGAGGGTTGAAGATTGAGGATTGAGAAATGAGGATTGGGGATTGAGGATTGAAATTGAGGATTGGGTATTGAGGATTGAAGAATGAGGATTGAGGAATTAGGATTGAGGATTGAGGATTGAGGATTGAAGATTAGTGTTGAGGATTGAAGATTGAGGATTGAGGATTGAGGATTGAGGATTGAGGATTGAGGATTGAAGATTGGGTATTGAGGATTGAAGATTGAGGATTGAGTATTGATGATTGAATATTGAGGATTGAGGATTGAGGTTTGAGGATTGAGGACGAGGACTGGCGGTAGAGGATTTAGGTTTGAGGATTGAGGATTGAGGAACAAGGATTGAGGATGAGTGCTAAGGGTCGGGGATTGAGGTTCGACGACTGAGGACTGACGGTTGAGGATTGAGGTTTGAGGATTAAGGATTTGGGATTCAGGACTGAGGATTGAGGATTGAGGATTGAGCATTGAGGATTGAAGATTGATGACTGGGGATTGAGGATTGAAGATTGAGGATTAGCGATTGAAGGTTGGGGATTGAGGACCTAGGATCGGAGATTGATTATTGAGGATTGAAGATTGAGGATTGAGGATTGAGGTTTGAGAATTGAGAATTGAGGATGAGGACTGAGGGTTGAGGATTGAGGTTTGAGGAATGAGGATTGATGGTTGAGGATTGAGGATTGAGGATTGAGGATTGAGGATTGAGTATTGAAGATTGAGTATTGATGCCTGAGGCTTGAGGATTGAGGATTGAGTATTGAGGATTGAGGATTGAAGATTGAGTATTGGGGATTGAAGATTGAGGATTGAGGATTGAGGATTGAGGTTGGAGAATGAGGACTGACGGTTGAGGATTGAGGTTTGAGGATTGAAGATTGAGGTCTGAGGACTCAGGATTGAGGATTAAGGATTGAGCATTGAGGATTGAAGATTGAGTACTGGGGATTGGGGATTGAAGATTGAGGATTATGGATTGAATATTGGGGATTGAGGATCAAGAATTGGAGATTGATTATTGAGGACTGAAGATTGAGGATTGAGAATTGAGGATTGAGAATTGAGAATTGAGTATGAGGACTGAGGGCTGAGGATTGAGGTTTGAGGAATGAGGATTGAGGGTTGAGGATTGAGGATTGAGGATTGCGGATTGAAGATTGAGTATTGATGATTGAATATTGAGGATTGAGGATTGAGGTTTGAGGATTGAGGATTGAGGAGTGAGGATTGAGGGCTGAGTATTGAAGATTGAGTATTGATGCCTGAGGATTGAGGATCGAGAATTGAGGATTGAGGATTGGAGATTGATTATTGAGGATTGAAGATTGAGGATTGAGGATTGAGGATTGAGGATTGAGAATTGAGTATGAGGACTGAGGGTTGAGGGTTGAGGTTTGAGGAATGAGGATTGAGGGTTGGGGAATGAGGATTGAGGATTGAGGATTGAGGATTGAGCATTGAAGATTGAGTATTGATGCCTGAGGATTGAGGATTGAGGATTGAGGATTGAGGATTGAGGATTGAGGATTGAAGATTGAGTATTGAGTATTGAAGGTTGAGGATTGTGTATTGAGGATTAAGGACTGAGGATTGAATATTGTAGATTGAGTATTGATGCCTGAGGATTGAGGATTGAGGATTGAGGATTGAGGATTGAGGATTGAGGATTGAAGATTGAGTATTGAGGATTGAAGATTGAGGGTTGAAGATTGAGTATTGATGATTGAATATTGAGGATTGAGGATTGAGGATCGAGGATTGAAGATTGAGAATTGAGGATTGAAGATTGATGCCTGAGGATTGAGGATCGAGAATTGAGGATTGAGGATTGAAGATTGAGGATTGAGTATTGAGGATTGAGGATTCAGGGTTGAAGATTGAGGACTGAGGATTGAGGATTGAGGATTGAGGATTGAGGATTGGGTGTTTAGTATTGAAGAATGAGGATTGAGGATTGAGGTTTGAGGATTGAGGATTGAAGATTGAGTATTGATGATTGAATATTGAGGGTTGAGGATTGAGGTTTGAGGATTGAGGATGAAGACTGAGGGTTGAGGATTGAGGTTTGAGGAACGAGGATCGAGGATTGAGGATTGAGGACTAAGGATTGACGATTGAGTATTGAAGATTGTGGATTGATGACTGAGGATTGACGACTGAGAATTGAGGATTGAGGATTGGTGATTGAGGATTGAGTATTGAGGATTGAATATTGAGGATTGAGGATTGAGGATTGAGGATTGAGGATTGAGGATTGAGGATTGAAGATTGAGTATTGAGGATTGAAGATTGAGGATTGAGTATTGAGGATTCCGGGTTGAAGACTGAGGATTGAGGATTGAGGATTGAGGATTGAGGATTGAGGAATGAGGATTGAAGATTGAATATTTATGATTGAATATTGAGGACTGAGGATTGAGGGTTGTGGATTGAGGACGAGGACTGAGGGTTGAATATTGATGTTTGAGGTCTGAGGATTAAGGATTGAGGATTGAGAATTGAGGATTGAGGATTGAGGATTGAAGATTAAGGATTGGGTATTTAGGATTGAAGAATGTGGATTGAGGATTGAGGTTTGAGGATTGGGGATTGAAGATTGAGTATTGATGATTGAATATTGAGGATTGAGGATTGAGGTTTGAGTATTGAGGATGAAGACTGAGGGTTGAGGATTGAGGCTTGAGGAACGATGATTGAGGATTGAGGATTGAGGACTAAGGATTGACGATTGAGTATTGAAGATTGAGGATTGATGACTGAGGATTGACGACTGAGAATTGAGGATTGAGGATTGATGATTGAAGATTGAGTATTGAGGATTGAATATTGCGGATTGAGGATTGAGGATTGAGGATTGAGGATTGAGGATTGAGGATTGAGGATTGAGGATTGAGGATTGAGGATTGAGGATTGAAGATTGAGTATTGATGATTGAATATTGATGATTGAGGATTGAGGATTGAGGATTGAAGATTGAGTATTGAGGATTGAATATTGAGGATTGAGTATTGAGGATTGAGGATTCAGGGTTGAAGATTGAGGATTGAGGATTGAGGATTGAGGATTGAGGATTGAGGTTTGGGTGTTTAGTATTGAAGAATGAGGATTGAGGATTGAGGTTTGAGGATTGAGGATTGAAGATTGAGTATTGATTATTGAATATTGAGGGTTGAGGATTGAGGTTTGAGGATTGAGGATGAAGACTGAGGGTTGAGGATTGAGGTTTGAGGAACGAGGATCGAGGATTGAGGATTGAGGACTAAGGATTGACGATTGAGTATTGAAGATTGAGGATTGATGACTGAGGATTGACGACTGAGGATTGAGGATTGAGGATTGATGATTGAAGATTGAGTATTGGGGATTGTATATTGAGGATTGAGGATTGAGGATTGAGGATTGAGGATTGAGGATTGAGGATTGAAGATTGAGTATTGAGTATTGAAGGTTGAGGATTGTGGATTGAGGATTAAGGATTGTGGATTGAATATTGTAGATTGAGTATTGATGCCTGAGGATTGAGGATTGTGGATTGTGGATTGAATATTGTAGATTGAGTATTCACGCCTCAGGATTGAGGATTGAGCATTGAAGATTGAGTATTGATGCCTGAGGATTGAGGATTGAGGATTGATGATTGAGGATCGAGGATTGAAGATTGAGAATTGAGGATTGAAGATTGAGGATTGAGGATTGAGGATTGAGGATTGAGGATTGAGGATTGAGGATTGAGGATTGAGGATTGAAGATTAGTGATGAGGATTGAAGATTGAGGATTGAGGATTGAGGATTGAGGATTGAGGATTGAGGATTGAAGGTTGAGTGTTGAGGGTTGAAGATTGAGGACTGAGGATTGAGGATTGAGGATTGAGGATTGAAGATTGAGTATTGAGGATTGAAGATTGAGTATTGAGTATTGAGGATTGAGGATTCAGGGTCGAAGATTGAGGATTGAGGATTGAGGATTGACGATCTAGGATTGGAGATTGATTATTGAGTATAGAAGGTTGAGGATTGTGGATTGAGGATTGAGGATTGAGGATTGAGGATTGAGGATTGAGGATTGAGGATTGAGAATTGAGGATTGAGAATTGAGAATTGAGTATGAGGACTGAGGGTTGAGGATTGAGGTTTGAGGAATGAGGATTGAGGGTTGAGGATTGAGGATTGAGGATTGCGGATTGAAGATTGAGTATTGATGATTGAATATTGAGGATTGAGGATTGAGGATGGAGAATGAGGACTGACGGTTGAGGATTGAGGTTTGAGGACTGAAGATTGAAGACTGAGGACTGAGGATTGAGGATTGAGGATTGAGCATTGAGGATTGAAGATTGAGTACTGGGGATTCGGGATTGCAGATTGAGGATTAAGGATTGAAGATTGAGTATTGAGGATTGAAGATAGAGGATTCAGTATTGAGGATTGAGGATTCAGGGTTGAAAATTGAGGATTGAGGATTGAGGATTGAGGATTGAGGATTGAGGATTGAAGATTGAATATTGATGATTGAATATTGAGGACTGAGGATTGAGGGTTGTGGATTGAGGACGAGGACTGAGGGTTGAATATTGATGTTTGAGGTCTGAGGATTAAGGATTGAGGATTGAGAATTGAGGATTGAGGATTGAGGATTGGAAATTGAGGATTGTGTATTTAGGATTGAAGAATGAGGATTGAGGATTGAGGTTTGAGGATTGAGGATTGAAGATTGAGTATTGATGATTGAATATTGAGGATTGATGATTGAGGTTTGAGGATTGAGGACGAGGACTGACGGTTGAGGATTGAGGTTTGAGGATTAAGGATTGGGGATTGAGGACTGAGGATTGAGGATTGAGGATTGAGCATTGAGGATTGAAGATTGATGACTGGGGATTGAGGATTGAAGATTGAGGATTGACGATTGAAGGTTGGGGATTGAGGACCTAGGATCGGAGATTGATTATTGAGGATTGAAGATTGAGGATTGAGAATTGAGTATGAGGACTGAGGGTTGAGGATTGAGGTTTGAGGAATGAGGATTGAGGGTTGAGGATTGAGGATTGAGGATTGCGGATTGAAGATTGAGTATTGATGATTGAATATTGAGGATTGAGGATTGAGGTTTGAGGATTGAGGACTGAGGAGTGAGGATTGAGGGTTGAGTATTGAAGATTGAGTATTGATGCCTGAGGATTGAGGATCGAGGATTGAGGATTGAGGATTGGAGATTGATTATTGAGGATTGAAGATTGAGGATTGAGGATTGAGGATTGAGAATTGAGAATTGAGTATGAGGACTGAGGGTTGAGGGTTGAGGTTTGAGGAATGAGGATTGAGGGTTGGGGAATGAGGATTGAGGATTGAGGATTGAGGATTGAGCATTGAAGATTGAGTATTGATGCCTGAGGATTGAGGATTGAGGATTGAGGATTGAGGATTGAGGATTGAGTATTGAGGATTGAATATTGAGGATTGAGGATTGAGGATTGAGGATTGAGGATTGAGGATTGAGGATTGAGGATTGAAGATTGAGTATTGAGGATTGAAGATTGAGGATTGAGTATTGAGGATTCCGGGTTGAAGACTGAGGATTGAGGATTGAGGATTGAGGATTGAGGATTGAGGAATGAGGATTGAAGAATGAATATTTATGATTGAATATTGAGGACTGAGGATTGAGGGTTGTGGATTGAGGACGAGGACTGAGGGTTGAATATTGATGTTTGAGGTCTGAGGATTACGGATTGAGGATTGAGAATTGAGGATTGAGGATTGAGGATTGAAGATTAAGGATTGGGTATTTAGGATTGAAGAATGTGGATTGAGGATTGAGGTTTGAGGATTGGGGATTGAAGATTGAGTATTGATGATTGAATATTGAGGATTGAGGATTGAGGTTTGAGTATTGAGGATGAAGACTGAGGGTTGAGGATTGAGGCTTGAGGAACGATGATTGAGGATTGAGGATTGAGGACTAAGGATTGACGATTGAGTATTGAAGATTGAGGATTGATGACTGAGGATTGACGACTGAGAATTGAGGATTGAGGATTGATGATTGAAGATTGAGTATTGAGGATTGAATATTGCGGATTGAGGATTGAGGATTGAGGATTGAGGATTGAGGATTGAGGATTGAGGATTGAGGATTGAGGATTGAGGATTGAGGATTGAAGATTGAGTATTGATGATTGAATATTGATGATTGAGGATTGAGGATTGAGGATTGAAGATTGAGTATTGAGGATTGAATATTGAGGATTGAGTATTGAGGATTGAGGATTCAGGGTTGAAGATTGAGGATTGAGGATTGAGGATTGAGGATTGAGGATTGAGGTTTGGGTGTTTAGTATTGAAGAATGAGGATTGAGGATTGAGGTTTGAGGATTGAGGATTGAAGATTGAGTATTGATTATTGAATATTGAGGGTTGAGGATTGAGGTTTGAGGATTGAGGATGAAGACTGAGGGTTGAGGATTGAGGTTTGAGGAACGAGGATCGAGGATTGAGGATTGAGGACTAAGGATTGACGATTGAGTATTGAAGATTGAGGATTGATGACTGAGGATTGACGACTGAGGATTGAGGATTGAGGATTGATGATTGAAGATTGAGTATTGGGGATTGTATATTGAGGATTGAGGATTGAGGATTGAGGATTGAGGATTGAGGATTGAGGATTGAAGATTGAGTATTGAGTATTGAAGGTTGAGGATTGTGGATTGAGGATTAAGGATTGTGGATTGAATATTGTAGATTGAGTATTGATGCCTGAGGATTGAGGATTGTGGATTGTGGATTGAATATTGTAGATTGAGTATTCATGCCTCAGGATTGAGGATTGAGGATTGAGGATTGAGTATTGAGGATTGAGGATTCAGGGTTGATGGTTGAGGATTGAGGATTGAGGATTGAGTACTGAGGATTCAGGATTGGGTATTGAGGATTGAGGAATGAGGATTGAGGATTGAGGTTTGAGGATTGAGTGTTGCAGATTGAGTATTGAGGATTGAAGATTGAGGATTGAGGATTGAGGATTGAGGTTTGAGGATTGAGGATTGAAGATTGAGGATTGGGTATTGAGGATTGAAGAATGTGGATTGAGGAATTGGGATTGAGGATTGAGGATTGAGGATTGAAGATTGAGGATTGGGTATTGAGGATTGAAGAATGAGGATTGAGGATTGAGGATTGAAGATTGAGTGTTGAGGATTGAAGATTGAGGATTGAGGATTGAGGATTGAGGATTGAGGATTGAAGATTGAGTATTCAGGATTGAAGATTGAGGGTTGAAGATTGAGTATTGATGATTGAATATTGAGGATTGAGGATTGAGGATTGAGGATTGAGGATTCAGGATTGAGGATTGAAGATTGAGTATTGATGATTGAATATTGAGGATTGAGGATTGAGGTTTGAGAATTGAGGATTGAGGACTGACGGTAGAGGATTTAGGTTTGAGGATTGAGGATTGAGGATTGAGGATTGAGGATGAGTGCTAAGCGTCGGGGATTGAGATTCGACGAGTGAGGACTGAGGATTGAGGATTGAGAATTGAGGATTGAGGATTGAGGATTGAGGATTGAGGATTGAGGATTGAGGATTGAGGATTGAGGATTGAGGATTGAGGATTGAGGATTGAAGATTGAGTATTGATGATTGAATATTGAGGATTGAGGATTGAGGTTTGAGGATTGAGGATTGAGGATTGAGGATTGAGGATTGAGTATTGAAGATTGAGTATTGATGCCTGAGGATTGAGGATCGAGGATAGAGTATTGAGGATTGGAGATTGATTATTGAGGATTGAAGATTGAGGATTGAGGATTGAGGATTAAGAATTGAGAATTGAGTATGAGGACTGGGGGTTGAGGGTTGAGCTTTGAGGAATGAGGATTGAGGGTTGGGGAATGAGGATTGAGGATTGAGGATTGAGGATTGAGCATTGAAGATTGAGTATTGATGCCTGAGGATTGAGGATTGAGGATTGACGATTGAGGATCGAGGATTGAAGATTGAGAATTGAGGATTGAAGATTGAGGATTGAGGATTGAGGATTGAGGATTGAGGATTGAGGATTGAGGATTGAGGATTGAGGATTGAAGATTAGTGATGAGGATTGAAGATTGAGGATTGAGGATTGAGGATTGAGGATTGAGGATTGAGGATTGAAGGTTGAGTGTTGAGGGTTGAAGATTGAGGACTGAGGATTGAGGATTGAGGATTGAGGATTGAAGATTGAGTATTGAGGATTGAAGATTGAGTATTGAGTATTGAGGATTGAGGATTCAGGGTCGAAGATTGAGGATTGAGGATTGAGGATTGACGATCTAGGATTGGAGATTGATTATTGAGTATAGAAGGTTGAGGATTGTGGATTGAGGATTGAGGATTGAGGATTGAGGATTGAGGATTGAGGATTGAGGATTGAGAATTGAGGATTGAGAATTGAGAATTGAGTATGAGGACTGAGGGTTGAGGATTGAGGTTTGAGGAATGAGGATTGAGGGTTGAGGATTGAGGATTGAGGATTGCGGATTGAAGATTGAGTATTGATGATTGAATATTGAGGATTGAGGATTGAGGATGGAGAATGAGGACTGACGGTTGAGGATTGAGGTTTGAGGACTGAAGATTGAGGACTGAGGACTGAGGATTGAGGATTGAGGATTGAGCATTGAGGATTGAAGATTGAGTACTGGGGATTCGGGATTGCAGATTGAGGATTAAGGATTGAAGATTGAGTATTGAGGATTGAAGATAGAGGATTGAGTATTGAGGATTGAGGATTCAGGGTTGAAAATTGAGGATTGAGGATTGAGGATTGAGGATTGAGGATTGAGGATTGAAGATTGAATATTGATGATTGAATATTGAGGACTGAGGATTGAGGGTTGTGGATTGAGGACGAGGACTGAGGGTTGAATATTGATGTTTGAGGTCTGAGGATTAAGGATTGAGGATTGAGAATTGAGGATTGAGGATTGAGGATTGGAAATTGAGGATTGTGTATTTAGGATTGAAGAATGAGGATTGAGGATTGAGGTTTGAGGATTGAGGATTGAAGATTGAGTATTGATGATTGAATATTGAGGATTGATGATTGAGGTTTGAGGATTGAGGACGAGGACTGACGGTTGAGGATTGAGGTTTGAGGATTAAGGATTGGGGATTGAGGACTGAGGATTGAGGATTGAGGATTGAGCATTGAGGATTGAAGATTGATGACTGGGGATTGAGGATTGAAGATTGAGGATTGACGATTGAAGGTTGGGGATTGAGGACCTAGGATCGGAGATTGATTATTGAGGATTGAAGATTGAGGATTGAGAATTGAGTATGAGGACTGAGGGTTGAGGATTGAGGTTTGAGGAATGAGGATTGAGGGTTGAGGATTGAGGATTGAGGATTGCGGATTGAAGATTGAGTATTGATGATTGAATATTGAGGATTGAGGATTGAGGTTTGAGGATTGAGGACTGAGGAGTGAGGATTGAGGGTTGAGTATTGAAGATTGAGTATTGATGCCTGAGGATTGAGGATCGAGGATTGAGGATTGAGGATTGGAGATTGATTATTGAGGATTGAAGATTGAGGATTGAGGATTGAGGATTGAGAATTGAGAATTGAGTATGAGGACTGAGGGTTGAGGGTTGAGGTTTGAGGAATGAGGATTGAGGGTTGGGGAATGAGGATTGAGGATTGAGGATTGAGTA
The DNA here is from genome assembly GCF_051401765.1 of Calliopsis andreniformis. Classification (NCBI taxonomy): domain Eukaryota; kingdom Metazoa; phylum Arthropoda; class Insecta; order Hymenoptera; family Andrenidae; genus Calliopsis; species Calliopsis andreniformis. Next base: position 264,890 of record NW_027480632.1, on the reverse strand, counting down.
TTGAGGATTGAGGATTCAGGGTTGAAGATTGAGGATTGAGGATTGAGGATTGAGGATTGAGGATTGAGGATTGGGTGTTTAGTATTGAAGAATGAGGATTGAGGATTGAGGTTTGAGGATTGAGGATGAAGACTGAGGGTTGAGGATTGAGGTTTGAGGAACGAGGATCGAGGATTGAGGATTGAGGACTAAGGATTGACGATTGAGTATTGAAGATTGTGGATTGATGACTGAGGATTGACGACTGAGAATTGAGGATAGAGGATTGATGATTGAGGATTGAGTATTGAGGATTGAATATTGAGGATTGAGGATTGAGGATTGAAGATTGAGTATTGAGTATTGAAGGTTGAGGATTGTGGATTGAGGATTAAGGATTGTGGATTGAATATTGTAGATTGAGTATTGATGCCTGAGGATTGAGGATTGAGGATTGTGGATTGAATATTGTAGATTGAGTATTGATGCCTGAGGATTGAGGATTGAGGATTGAGGATTGAGGATTGAGGATTGAAGGTTGAATATTGAGGATTGAAGATTGAGGATTCAAGATTGAGTATTGATGATTGAATATTGAGGATTGAGGATTGAGGATTGAGGATTGAGGATTGGGTATTGAGGTTTGAGTAATGAGGATTGAGGATTGAGGTTTGAGTATTGGGGATAGCAGATTGAGTATTGGCGATTGAAGATTGAGGATTGAGGAATGAGGATTGAGGAATGAGAATCGAAGATTGAGTATTGAGGATTGAAGATTGAGGATAGAGGATTGAGTACTGAGGATGGAGAATGAGGACTGACGGTTGAGGATTGAGGTTTGAGGATTGAAGATTGAGGTCTGAGGACTCAGGATTGAGGATTAAGGATTGAGCATTGAGGATTGAAGATTGAGTACTGGGGATTGGGGATTGAAGATTGAGGATTATGGATTGAATATTGGGGATTGAGGATCAAGAATTGGAGATTGATTATTGAGGACTGAAGATTGAGGATTGAGAATTGAGGATTGAGAATTGAGAATTGAGTATGAGGACTGAGGGCTGAGGATTGAGGTTTGAGGAATGAGGATTGAGGGTTGAGGATTGAGGATTGAGGATTGCGGATTGAAGATTGAGTATTGATGATTGAATATTGAGGATTGAGGATTGAGGTTTGAGGATTGAGGATTGAGGAGTGAGGATTGAGGGCTGAGTATTGAAGATTGAGTATTGATGCCTGAGGATTGAGGATCGAGAATTGAGGATTGAGGATTGGAGATTGATTATTGAGGATTGAAGATTGAGGATTGAGGATTGAGGATTGAGAATTGAGAATTGAGTATGAGGACTGAGGGTTGAGGGTTGAGGTTTGAGGAATGAGGATTGAGGGTTGGGGAATGAGGATTGAGGATTGAGGATTGAGGATTGAGCATTGAAGATTGAGTATTGATGCCTGAGGATTGAGGATTGAGGATTGAGGATTGAGGATTGAGGATTGAGGATTGAAGATTGAGTATTGAGTATTGAAGGTTGAGGATTGTGTATTGAGGATTAAGGACTGAGGATTGAATATTGTAGATTGAGTATTGATGCCTGAGGATTGAGGATTGAGGATTGAGGATTGAGGATTGAGGATTGAGGATTGAAGATTGAGTATTGAGGATTGAAGATTGAGGGTTGAAGATTGAGTATTGATGATTGAATATTGAGGATTGAGGATTGAGGATCGAGGATTGAAGATTGAGAATTGAGGATTGAAGATTGATGCCTGAGGATTGAGGATCGAGAATTGAGGATTGAGGATTGAAGATTGAGGATTGAGTATTGAGGATTGAGGATTCAGGGTTGAAGATTGAGGATTGAGGATTGAGGATTGAGGATTGAGGATTGAGGATTGGGTGTTTAGTATTGAAGAATGAGGATTGAGGATTGAGGTTTGAGGATTGAGGATTGAAGATTGAGTATTGATGATTGAATATTGAGGGTTGAGGATTGAGGTTTGAGGATTGAGGATGAAGACTGAGGGTTGAGGATTGAGGTTTGAGGAACGAGGATCGAGGATTGAGGATTGAGGACTAAGGATTGACGATTGAGAATTGAAGATTGTGGATTGATGACTGAGGATTGACGACTGAGAATTGAGGATTGAGGATTGGTGATTGAGGATTGAGTATTGAGGATTGAATATTGAGGATTGAGGATTGAGGATTGAGGATTGAGGATTGAGGATTGAGGATTGAGGATTGAAGATTGAGTATTGAGGATTGAAGATTGAGTATTGAGTATTGAAGGTTGAGGATTGTGGATTGAGGATTAAGGATTGTGGATTGAATATTGTAGATTGAGTATTGATGCCTGAGGATTGAGGATTGTGGATTGTGGATTGAATATTGTAGATTGAGTATTCACGCCTCAGGATTGAGGATTGAGCATTGAAGATTGAGTATTGATGCCTGAGGATTGAGGATTGAGGATTGATGATTGAGGATCGAGGATTGAAGATTGAGAATTGAGGATTGAAGATTGAGGATTGAGGATTGAGGATTGAGGATTGAGGATTGAGGATTGAGGATTGAGGATTGAGGATTGAAGATTAGTGATGAGGATTGAAGATTGAGGATTGAGGATTGAGGATTGAGGATTGAGGATTGAGGATTGAAGGTTGAGTGTTGAGGGTTGAAGATTGAGGACTGAGGATTGAGGATTGAGGATTGAGGATTGAAGATTGAGTATTGAGGATTGAAGATTGAGTATTGAGTATTGAGGATTGAGGATTCAGGGTCGAAGATTGAGGATTGAGGATTGAGGATTGACGATCTAGGATTGGAGATTGATTATTGAGTATAGAAGGTTGAGGATTGTGGATTGAGGATTGAGGATTGAGGATTGAGGATTGAGGATTGAGGATTGAGGATTGAGAATTGAGGATTGAGAATTGAGAATTGAGTATGAGGACTGAGGGTTGAGGATTGAGGTTTGAGGAATGAGGATTGAGGGTTGAGGATTGAGGATTGAGGATTGCGGATTGAAGATTGAGTATTGATGATTGAATATTGAGGATTGAGGATTGAGGATGGAGAATGAGGACTGACGGTTGAGGATTGAGGTTTGAGGACTGAAGATTGAAGACTGAGGACTGAGGATTGAGGATTGAGGATTGAGCATTGAGGATTGAAGATTGAGTACTGGGGATTCGGGATTGCAGATTGAGGATTAAGGATTGAAGATTGAGTATTGAGGATTGAAGATAGAGGATTGAGTATTGAGGATTGAGGATTCAGGGTTGAAAATTGAGGATTGAGGATTGAGGATTGAGGATTGAGGATTGAGGATTGAAGATTGAATATTGATGATTGAATATTGAGGACTGAGGATTGAGGGTTGTGGATTGAGGACGAGGACTGAGGGTTGAATATTGATGTTTGAGGTCTGAGGATTAAGGATTGAGGATTGAGAATTGAGGATTGAGGATTGAGGATTGGAAATTGAGGATTGTGTATTTAGGATTGAAGAATGAGGATTGAGGATTGAGGTTTGAGGATTGAGGATTGAAGATTGAGTATTGATGATTGAATATTGAGGATTGATGATTGAGGTTTGAGGATTGAGGACGAGGACTGACGGTTGAGGATTGAGGTTTGAGGATTAAGGATTGGGGATTGAGGACTGAGGATTGAGGATTGAGGATTGAGCATTGAGGATTGAAGATTGATGACTGGGGATTGAGGATTGAAGATTGAGGATTGACGATTGAAGGTTGGGGATTGAGGACCTAGGATCGGAGATTGATTATTGAGGATTGAAGATTGAGGATTGAGAATTGAGTATGAGGACTGAGGGTTGAGGATTGAGGTTTGAGGAATGAGGATTGAGGGTTGAGGATTGAGGATTGAGGATTGCGGATTGAAGATTGAGTATTGATGATTGAATATTGAGGATTGAGGATTGAGGTTTGAGGATTGAGGACTGAGGAGTGAGGATTGAGGGTTGAGTATTGAAGATTGAGTATTGATGCCTGAGGATTGAGGATCGAGGATTGAGGATTGAGGATTGGAGATTGATTATTGAGGATTGAAGATTGAGGATTGAGGATTGAGGATTGAGAATTGAGAATTGAGTATGAGGACTGAGGGTTGAGGGTTGAGGTTTGAGGAATGAGGATTGAGGGTTGGGGAATGAGGATTGAGGATTGAGGATTGAGGATTGAGCATTGAAGATTGAGTATTGATGCCTGAGGATTGAGGATTGAGGATTGAGGATTGAGGATTGAGGATTGAGTATTGAGGATTGAATATTGAGGATTGAGGATTGAGGATTGAGGATTGAGGATTGAGGATTGAGGATTGAAGATTGAGTATTGAGGATTGAAGATTGAGGATTGAGTATTGAGGATTCCGGGTTGAAGACTGAGGATTGAGGATTGAGGATTGAGGATTGAGGATTGAGGAATGAGGATTGAAGAATGAATATTTATGATTGAATATTGAGGACTGAGGATTGAGGGTTGTGGATTGAGGACGAGGACTGAGGGTTGAATATTGATGTTTGAGGTCTGAGGATTAAGGATTGAGGATTGAGAATTGAGGATTGAGGATTGAGGATTGAAGATTAAGGATTGGGTATTTAGGATTGAAGAATGTGGATTGAGGATTGAGGTTTGAGGATTGGGGATTGAAGATTGAGTATTGATGATTGAATATTGAGGATTGAGGATTGAGGTTTGAGTATTGAGGATGAAGACTGAGGGTTGAGGATTGAGGCTTGAGGAACGATGATTGAGGATTGAGGATTGAGGACTAAGGATTGACGATTGAGTATTGAAGATTGAGGATTGATGACTGAGGATTGACGACTGAGAATTGAGGATTGAGGATTGATGATTGAAGATTGAGTATTGAGGATTGAATATTGCGGATTGAGGATTGAGGATTGAGGATTGAGGATTGAGGATTGAGGATTGAGGATTGAGGATTGAGGATTGAGGATTGAGGATTGAAGATTGAGTATTGATGATTGAATATTGATGATTGAGGATTGAGGATTGAGGATTGAAGATTGAGTATTGAGGATTGAATATTGAGGATTGAGTATTGAGGATTGAGGATTCAGGGTTGAAGATTGAGGATTGAGGATTGAGGATTGAGGATTGAGGATTGAGGTTTGGGTGTTTAGTATTGAAGAATGAGGATTGAGGATTGAGGTTTGAGGATTGAGGATTGAAGATTGAGTATTGATTATTGAATATTGAGGGTTGAGGATTGAGGTTTGAGGATTGAGGATGAAGACTGAGGGTTGAGGATTGAGGTTTGAGGAACGAGGATCGAGGATTGAGGATTGAGGACTAAGGATTGACGATTGAGTATTGAAGATTGAGGATTGATGACTGAGGATTGACGACTGAGGATTGAGGATTGAGGATTGATGATTGAAGATTGAGTATTGGGGATTGTATATTGAGGATTGAGGATTGAGGATTGAGGATTGAGGATTGAGGATTGAGGATTGAAGATTGAGTATTGAGTATTGAAGGTTGAGGATTGTGGATTGAGGATTAAGGATTGTGGATTGAATATTGTAGATTGAGTATTGATGCCTGAGGATTGAGGATTGTGGATTGTGGATTGAATATTGTAGATTGAGTATTCATGCCTCAGGATTGAGGATTGAGGATTGAGGATTGAGTATTGAGGATTGAGGATTCAGGGTTGATGGTTGAGGATTGAGGATTGAGGATTGAGTACTGAGGATTCAGGATTGGGTATTGAGGATTGAGGAATGAGGATTGAGGATTGAGGTTTGAGGATTGAGTGTTGCAGATTGAGTATTGAGGATTGAAGATTGAGGATTGAGGATTGAGGATTGAGGTTTGAGGATTGAGGATTGAAGATTGAGGATTGGGTATTGAGGATTGAAGAATGTGGATTGAGGAATTGGGATTGAGGATTGAGGATTGAGGATTGAAGATTGAGGATTGGGTATTGAGGATTGAAGAATGAGGATTGAGGATTGAGGATTGAAGATTGAGTGTTGAGGATTGAAGATTGAGGATTGAGGATTGAGGATTGAGGATTGAGGATTGAAGATTGAGTATTCAGGATTGAAGATTGAGGGTTGAAGATTGAGTATTGATGATTGAATATTGAGGATTGAGGATTGAGGATTGAGGATTGAGGATTCAGGATTGAGGATTGAAGATTGAGTATTGATGATTGAATATTGAGGATTGAGGATTGAGGTTTGAGAATTGAGGATTGAGGACTGACGGTAGAGGATTTAGGTTTGAGGATTGAGGATTGAGGATTGAGGATTGAGGATGAGTGCTAAGCGTCGGGGATTGAGATTCGACGAGTGAGGACTGAGGATTGAGGATTGAGAATTGAGGATTGAGGATTGAGGATTGAGGATTGAGGATTGAGGATTGAGGATTGAGGATTGAGGATTGAGGATTGAGGATTGAGGATTGAAGATTGAGTATTGATGATTGAATATTGAGGATTGAGGATTGAGGTTTGAGGATTGAGGATTGAGGATTGAGGATTGAGGATTGAGTATTGAAGATTGAGTATTGATGCCTGAGGATTGAGGATCGAGGATAGAGTATTGAGGATTGGAGATTGATTATTGAGGATTGAAGATTGAGGATTGAGGATTGAGGATTAAGAATTGAGAATTGAGTATGAGGACTGGGGGTTGAGGGTTGAGCTTTGAGGAATGAGGATTGAGGGTTGGGGAATGAGGATTGAGGATTGAGGATTGAGGATTGAGCATTGAAGATTGAGTATTGATGCCTGAGGATTGAGGATTGAGGATTGACGATTGAGGATCGAGGATTGAAGATTGAGAATTGAGGATTGAAGATTGAGGATTGAGGATTGAGGATTGAGGATTGAGGATTGAGGATTGAGGATTGAGGATTGAGGATTGAAGATTAGTGATGAGGATTGAAGATTGAGGATTGAGGATTGAGGATTGAGGATTGAGGATTGAGGATTGAAGGTTGAGTGTTGAGGGTTGAAGATTGAGGACTGAGGATTGAGGATTGAGGATTGAGGATTGAAGATTGAGTATTGAGGATTGAAGATTGAGTATTGAGTATTGAGGATTGAGGATTCAGGGTCGAGGATTGAGGATTGAGGATTGAGGATTGACGATCTAGGATTGGAGATTGATTATTGAGTATAGAAGGTTGAGGATTGTGGATTGAGGATTGAGGATTGAGGATTGAGGATTGAGGATTGAGGATTGAGGATTGAGAATTGAGGATTGAGAATTGAGAATTGAGTATGAGGACTGAGGGTTGAGGATTGAGGTTTGAGGAATGAGGATTGAGGGTTGAGGATTGAGGATTGAGGATTGCGGATTGAAGATTGAGTATTGATGATTGAATATTGAGGATTGAGGATTGAGGATGGAGAATGAGGACTGACGGTTGAGGATTGAGGTTTGAGGACTGAAGATTGAGGACTGAGGACTGAGGATTGAGGATTGAGGATTGAGCATTGAGGATTGAAGATTGAGTACTGGGGATTCGGGATTGCAGATTGAGGATTAAGGATTGAAGATTGAGTATTGAGGATTGAAGATAGAGGATTGAGTATTGAGGATTGAGGATTCAGGGTTGAAAATTGAGGATTGAGGATTGAGGATTGAGGATTGAGGATTGAGGATTGAAGATTGAATATTGATGATTGAATATTGAGGACTGAGGATTGAGGGTTGTGGATTGAGGACGAGGACTGAGGGTTGAATATTGATGTTTGAGGTCTGAGGATTAAGGATTGAGGATTGAGAATTGAGGATTGAGGATTGAGGATTGGAAATTGAGGATTGTGTATTTAGGATTGAAGAATGAGGATTGAGGATTGAGGTTTGAGGATTGAGGATTGAAGATTGAGTATTGATGATTGAATATTGAGGATTGATGATTGAGGTTTGAGGATTGAGGACGAGGACTGACGGTTGAGGATTGAGGTTTGAGGATTAAGGATTGGGGATTGAGGACTGAGGATTGAGGATTGAGGATTGAGCATTGAGGATTGAAGATTGATGACTGGGGATTGAGGATTGAAGATTGAGGATTGACGATTGAAGGTTGGGGATTGAGGACCTAGGATCGGAGATTGATTATTGAGGATTGAAGATTGAGGATTGAGAATTGAGTATGAGGACTGAGGGTTGAGGATTGAGGTTTGAGGAATGAGGATTGAGGGTTGAGGATTGAGGATTGAGGATTGCGGATTGAAGATTGAGTATTGATGATTGAATATTGAGGATTGAGGATTGAGGTTTGAGGATTGAGGACTGAGGAGTGAGGATTGAGGGTTGAGTATTGAAGATTGAGTATTGATGCCTGAGGATTGAGGATCGAGGATTGAGGATTGAGGATTGGAGATTGATTATTGAGGATTGAAGATTGAGGATTGAGGATTGAGGATTGAGAATTGAGAATTGAGTATGAGGACTGAGGGTTGAGGGTTGAGGTTTGAGGAATGAGGATTGAGGGTTGGGGAATGAGGATTGAGGATTGAGGATTGAGGATTGAGCATTGAAGATTGAGTAATGATGCCTGAGGATTGAGGATTGAGGATTGAGGATTGAGGATTGAGGATTGAGGATTGAAGATTGAGTATTGAGTATTGAAGGTTGAGGATTGTGTATTGAGGATTAAGGACTGAGGATTGAATATTGTAGATTGAGTATTGATGCCTGAGGATTGAGGATTGAGGATTGAGGATTGAGGATTGAGGATTGAGGATTGAAGATTGAGTATTGAGGATTGAAGATTGAGGGTTGAAGATTGAGTATTGATGATTGAATATTGAGGATTGAGGATTGAGGATCGAGGATTGAAGATTGAGAATTGAGGATTGAAGATTGATGCCTGAGGATTGAGGATCGAGAATTGAGGATTGAGGATTGAAGATTGAGGATTGAGTATTGAGGATTGAGGATTCAGGGTTGAAGATTGAGGATTGAGGATTGAGGATTGAGGATTGAGGATTGAGGATTGGGTGTTTAGTATTGAAGAATGAGGATTGAGGATTGAGGTTTGAGGATTGAGGATGAAGACTGAGGGTTGAGGATTGAGGTTTGAGGAACGAGGATCGAGGATTGAGGATTGAGGACTAAGGATTGACGATTGAGTATTGAAGATTGTGGATTGATGACTGAGGATTGACGACTGAGAATTGAGGATAGAGGATTGATGATTGAGGATTGAGTATTGAGGATTGAATATTGAGGATTGAGGATTGAGGATTGAAGATTGAGTATTGAGTATTGAAGGTTGAGGATTGTGGATTGAGGATTAAGGATTGTGGATTGAATATTGTAGATTGAGTATTGATGCCTGAGGATTGAGGATTGAGGATTGTGGATTGAATATTGTAGATTGAGTATTGATGCCTGAGGATTGAGGATTGAGGATTGAGGATTGAGGATTGAGGATTGAAGGTTGAATATTGAGGATTGAAGATTGAGGATTCAAGATTGAGTATTGATGATTGAATATTGAGGATTGAGGATTGAGGATTGAGGATTGAGGATTGGGTATTGAGGTTTGAGTAATGAGGATTGAGGATTGAGGTTTGAGTATTGGGGATAGCAGATTGAGTATTGGCGATTGAAGATTGAGGATTGAGGAATGAGGATTGAGGAATGAGAATCGAAGATTGAGTATTGAGGATTGAAGATTGAGGATAGAGGATTGAGTACTGAGGATGGAGAATGAGGACTGACGGTTGAGGATTGAGGTTTGAGGATTGAAGATTGAGGTCTGAGGACTCAGGATTGAGGATTAAGGATTGAGCATTGAGGATTGAAGATTGAGTACTGGGGATTGGGGATTGAAGATTGAGGATTATGGATTGAATATTGGGGATTGAGGATCAAGAATTGGAGATTGATTATTGAGGACTGAAGATTGAGGATTGAGAATTGAGGATTGAGAATTGAGAATTGAGTATGAGGACTGAGGGCTGAGGATTGAGGTTTGAGGAATGAGGATTGAGGGTTGAGGATTGAGGATTGAGGATTGCGGATTGAAGATTGAGTATTGATGATTGAATATTGAGGATTGAGGATTGAGGTTTGAGGATTGAGGATTGAGGAGTGAGGATTGAGGGCTGAGTATTGAAGATTGAGTATTGATGCCTGAGGATTGAGGATCGAGAATTGAGGATTGAGGATTGGAGATTGATTATTGAGGATTGAAGATTGAGGATTGAGGATTGAGGATTGAGAATTGAGAATTGAGTATGAGGACTGAGGGTTGAGGGTTGAGGTTTGAGGAATGAGGATTGAGGGTTGGGGAATGAGGATTGAGGATTGAGGATTGAGGATTGAGCATTGAAGATTGAGTATTGATGCCTGAGGATTGAGGATTGAGGATTGAGGATTGAGGATTGAGGATTGAGGATTGAAGATTGAGTATTGAGTATTGAAGGTTGAGGATTGTGTATTGAGGATTAAGGACTGAGGATTGAATATTGTAGATTGAGTATTGATGCCTGAGGATTGAGGATTGAGGATTGAGGATTGAGGATTGAGGATTGAGGATTGAAGATTGAGTATTGAGGATTGAAGATTGAGGGTTGAAGATTGAGTATTGATGATTGAATATTGAGGATTGAGGATTGAGGATCGAGGATTGAAGATTGAGAATTGAGGATTGAAGATTGATGCCTGAGGATTGAGGATCGAGAATTGAGGATTGAGGATTGAAGATTGAGGATTGAGTATTGAGGATTGAGGATTCAGGGTTGAAGATTGAGGATTGAGGATTGAGGATTGAGGATTGAGGATTGAGGATTGGGTGTTTAGTATTGAAGAATGAGGATTGAGGATTGAGGTTTGAGGATTGAGGATTGAAGATTGAGTATTGATGATTGAATATTGAGGGTTGAGGATTGAGGTTTGAGGATTGAGGATGAAGACTGAGGGTTGAGGATTGAGGTTTGAGGAACGAGGATCGAGGATTGAGGATTGAGGACTAAGGATTGACGATTGAGAATTGAAGATTGTGGATTGATGACTGAGGATTGACGACTGAGAATTGAGGATTGAGGATTGGTGATTGAGGATTGAGTATTGAGGATTGAATATTGAGGATTGAGGATTGAGGATTGAGGATTGAGGATTGAGGATTGAGGATTGAGGATTGAAGATTGAGTATTGAGGATTGAAGATTGAGTATTGAGTATTGAAGGTTGAGGATTGTGGATTGAGGATTAAGGATTGTGGATTGAATATTGTAGATTGAGTATTGATGCCTGAGGATTGAGGATTGTGGATTGTGGATTGAATATTGTAGATTGAGTATTCACGCCTCAGGATTGAGGATTGAGCATTGAAGATTGAGTATTGATGCCTGAGGATTGAGGATTGAGGATTGATGATTGAGGATCGAGGATTGAAGATTGAGAATTGAGGATTGAAGATTGAGGATTGAGGATTGAGGATTGAGGATTGAGGATTGAAGATTGAGTATTGAGGATTGAATATAGAGGATTGAGTATTGAGGATTGAGGATTCAGGGTTGAAGATTGAGGATTGAGGATTGAGGATTGAGGATTGAGGATTGAGGTTTGGGTGTTTAGTATTGAAGAATGAGGATTGAGGATTGAGGTTTGAGGATTGAGGATTGAAGATTGAGTATTGATTATTGAATATTGAGGGTTGAGGATTGAGGTTTGAGGATTGAGGATGAAGACTGAGGGTTGAGGATTGAGGTTTGAGGAACGAGGATCGAGGATTGAGGATTGAGGACTAAGGATTGACGATTGAGTGTTGAAGATTGAGGATTGATGACTGAGGATTGACGACTGAGGATTGAGGATTGAGGATTGATGATTGAAGATTGAGTATTGGGGATTGTATATTGAGGATTGAGGATTGAGGATTGAGGATTGAGGATTGAGGATTGAGGATTGAAGATTGAGTATTGAGTATTGAAGGTTGAGGATTGTGGATTGAGGATTAAGGATTGTGGATTGAATATTGTAGATTGAGTATTGATGCCTGAGGATTGAGGATTGTGGATTGTGGATTGAATATTGTAGATTGAGTATTCATGCCTCAGGATTGAGGATTGAGGATTGAGGATTGAGTATTGAGGATTGAGGATTCAGGGTTGATGGTTGAGGATTGAGGATTGAGGATTGAGTACTGAGGATTCAGGATTGGGTATTGAGGATTGAGGAATGAGGATTGAGGATTGAGGTTTGAGGATTGAGTGTTGCAGATTGAGTATTGAGGATTGAAGATTGAGGATTGAGGTTTGAGGTTTGAGGATTGAGGATTGAAGATTGAGGATTGGGTATTGAGGATTGAAGAATGTGGATTGAGGAATTGGGATTGAGGATTGAGGATTGAGGATTGAAGATTGAGGATTGGGTATTGAGGATTGAAGAATGAGGATTGAGGATTGAGGATTGAAGATTGAGTGTTGAGGATTGAAGATTGAGGATTGAGGATTGAGGACTGAGGATTGAGGATTGAAGATTGAGTATTCAGGATTGAAGATTGAGGGTTGAAGATTGAGTATTGATGATTGAATATTGAGGATTGAGGATTGAGGATTGAGGATTGAGGATTCAGGATTGAGGATTGAAGATTGAGTATTGATGATTGAATATTGAGGATTGAGGATTGAGGTTTGAGGATTGAGGATTGAGGACTGACGGTAGAGGATTTAGGTTTGAGGATTGAGGATTGAGGATTGAGGATTGAGGATGAGTGCTAAGCGTCGGGGATTGAGATTCGACGAGTGAGGACTGAGGATTGAGGATTGAGAACTGAGGATTGAGGATTGAGGATTGAGGATTGAGGATTGAGGATTGAGGATTGAGGATTGAGGATTGAGGATTGAGGATTGAAGATTGAGTATTGATGATTGAATATTGAGGATTGAGGATTGAGGTTTGAGGATTGAGGATTGAGGATTGAGGATTGAGGATTGAGTATTGAAGATTGAGTATTGATGCCTGAGGATTGAGGATCGAGGATAGAGTATTGAGGATTGGAGATTGATTATTGAGGATTGAAGATTGAGGATTGAGTATTGAGGATTAAGAATTGAGAATTGAGTATGAGGACTGGGGGTTGAGGGTTGAGCTTTGAGGAATGAGGATTGAGGGTTGGGGAATGAGGATTGAGGATTGAGGATTGAGGATTGAGCATTGAAGATTGAGTATTGATGCCTGAGGATTGAGGATTGAGGATTGATGATTGAGGATCGAGGATTGAAGATTGAGAATTGAGGATTGAAGATTGAGGATTGAGGATTGAGGATTGAGGATTGAGGATTGAGGATTGAGGATTGAGGATTGAAGATTAGTGATGAGGATTGAAGATTGAGGATTGAGGATTGAGGATTGAGGATTGAGGATTGAGGATTGAAGGTTGAGTGTTGAGGGTTGAAGATTGAGGACTGAGGATTGAGGATTGAGGATTGAGGATTGAAGATTGAGTATTGAGGATTGAAGATTGAGTATTGAGTATTGAGGATTGAGGATTCAGGGTCGAAGATTGAGGATTGAGGATTGAGGATTGACGATCTAGGATTGGAGATTGATTATTGAGTATAGAAGGTTGAGGATTGTGGATTGAGGATTGAGGATTGAGGATTGAGGATTGAGGATTGAGGATTGAGGATTGAGAATTGAGGATTGAGAATGGGGATTGAAGATTGAGTATTGATGATTGAATATTGAGGATTGAGGATTGAGGATTGAGGATTGAAGATTGAGTATTGAGGATTGAAGATTGAGGATTGAGTATTGAGGATTGAGGATTCAGGGTTGAAGATTGAGGATTGAGGATTGAGGATTGAGGATTGAGGATTGAGGATTGGGTATTGAGGATTGAGGAATGAGGATTGAGGATTGAGGTTTAAGGATTGAGGATTGCAGATTGAGTATTGAGGATTGAAGGTTGAGGATTGAGGATTGAGGATTGAGGAATGAGGATTGAAGATTGAGTATTGAGGATTGAAGATTGAGGATAGAGGATTGAGTACTGAGGATGGAGTATGAGGGCTGAGGGTTGAGGATTGAGGATTGAGAAATGAGGATTGAGGATTGAGGATTGAAATTGAGGATTAGGTATTGAGGATTGAAGAATGAGGATTGAGGATTGAGGATTGAGGATTGAGGATTGAGGATTGAGGATTGAAGATTGAATATTGATGATTGAATATTGATGACTGCGGATTGAGGGTTGTGGATTGTGGACGAGGACTAAGGGTTGAATATTGATGTTTGAGGTCTGGGGACTAAGGATTGAGGATTGAGAATTGAGGATCGAGGATTGAGGATTGAAGATTGAGGATTGGGTATTTAGGATTGAAGAATGAGGATTGAGGATTGAGGTTTGAGGATTGGGTATTGAAGATTGAGTATTGATGATTGAATATTGAGGATTGAGGATTGAGGTTTGAGGATTGAGGATGAAGACTGAGGGTTGAGGATTGAGGATTGAGGACTAAGGATTGACGATTGAGTATTGAAGATTGAGGATTGATGACTGAGGATTGACGACTGAGAATTGAGGATTGAGGATTCATGATTGAAGATTGAGCATTGAGGATCGAATATTGAGGATTGAGGATTGAGGATAGAGGATTGAGGATTGAGGATTGAGGATTGAAGATTGAGTATTGAGTATTGAAGGTTGAGGATTGTGGATTGAGGATTAAGGACTGAGGATTGAATATTGTAGATTGAGTATTGATGCCTGAGGATTGAGGATTGAGGATTGAGGATGCGTGCTAAGCGTCGGGGATTGAGATTCGACGACTGAGGAGTGAGGATTGAGGATTGAGAATTGAGGATTGATGTTTGAGGATTGAACATTGAGGATTGGGTATTGAGGATTGAGGAATGTGGATTGAGAATTGAGGATTGAGGATTGAGAAATGAGGATTGAGGATTGAGGATTGAAATTGAGGATTGGGTGTTGAGGAGTGAAGAATGAGGATTGAGGAATTAGGATTGAGGATTCAGGATTGAGGATTGAAGATTGAGGATTGGGTATTGAGGATTGAAGAATGAGGATTGAGGATTGAGGATTGAGGATTGAGGATTGAAGATTGAGTGTTGAGGATTGAAAATTGAGGATTGAGGATTGACGATTGAGGTTTGAGGATTGAAGATTGAGTATTGAGGATTGAAGATGGAGGATTGAGGATTGACGATTGAGGTTTGAGGATTGAAGATTGAGTATTGAGGATTGAAGATGGAGGATTGAGTATTGAGGATTGAGGATTCAGGGTTGAAGATTGAGGATTGAGGATTGAGGATTGAGGATTGAGGATTGAGGATTGAAGATTGAATATTTATGATTGAATATTGAGGACTGAGGATTGAGGGTTGTGGATTGAGGACGAGGACTGAGGGTTGAATATTTGAGGTCTGAGGATTAAGGATTGAGGATTGAGAATTGAGGATTGAGGATTAAGGATTGAAGATTAAGGATTGGGTATTTAGGATTGAAGAGTGAGGACTGAGGATTGAGGTTTGAGGATTGGGGATTGAAGATTGAGTATTGATGATTGAATATTGAGGATTGAGGATTGAGGTTTGAGGATTGAGGATGAAGACTGAGGGTTGAGGATTGAGGGTTGAGGAACGAGGATTGAGGATTGAGGATTGAGGACTAAGGATTGACGATTGAGTATTGAAGATTGAGGATTGATGACTGAGGATTGACGACTGAGAATTGAGGATTGAGGATTGATGATTGAAGATTGAGTATTGAGGATTGAATATTGCGGATTGAGGATTGAGGATTGAGGATTGAGGATTGAAGATTGAGTATTGAGGATTGAAGATTGAGGATTGAGTATTGAGGGTTGAGGATTCTGGGTTGAAGATTGAGGATTGAGGATTGAGGATTGAGGATTGGGTGTTTAGTATTGAAGAATGAGGATTGAGGATTGAGGTTTGAGGATTGAGGATTGAAGATTGAGTATTGATGATTGAATATTGAGGGTTGAGGATTGAGGTTTGAGGATTGAGGATGAAGACTGAGGGTTGAGGATTGAGGTTTGAGGAACGAGGATCGAGGATTGAGGATTGAGGACTAAGGATTGACGATTGAGTATTGAAGATTGTGGATTGATGACTGAGGATTGACGACTTAGAATTGAGGATTGAGGATTGATGATTGAGGATTGAGTATTGAGGATTGAATATTGAGGATTGAGGATTGAGGATTGAGGATTGCGGATTGAGGATTGAGGATTGAAGATTGAGTATTGAGTATTGAAGGTTGAGGATTGTGGATTGAGGATTAAGGATTGTGGATTGAATATTGTAGATTGAGTATTGATGCCTGAGGATTGAGGATTGAGGATTGTGGATTGAATATTGTAGATTGAGTATTGATGCCTGAGGATTGAGGATTGAGGATTGAGGATTGAGGATTGGGTGTTTGGTATTGAAGAATGAGGATTGAGGATTGAGGTATGAGGATTGATGATTGAAGATTGAGTATTGATGATTGAATATTGAGGGTTGAGGATTGAGGTTTGAGGATTGAGGATGAAGACTGAGGGTTGAGGATTGAGGTTTGAGGAACGAGGATCGAGGATTGAGGATTGAGGACTAAGGATTGACGATTGAGTATTGAAGATTGTGGATTGATGACTGAGGATTGACGACTGAGAATTGAGGATTGAGGATTGAAGATTGAGGATTGAGGATTGAGGATTGAGGATTGAGGATTGAGGATTGAAGATTGGGTATTGAGGATTGAAGATTGAGGATTGAGTATTGATGATTGAATATTGAGGATTGAGGATTGAGGTTTGAGGATTGAGGACGAGGACTGGCGGTAGAGGATTTAGGTTTGAGGATTGAGGATTGAGGAACAAGGATTGAGGGTGAGTGCTAAGGGTCGGGGATTGAGGTTCGACGACTGAGGACTGACGGTTGAGGATTGAGGTTTGAGGATTAAGGATTGGGGATTCAGGACTGAGGATTGAGGATTGAGGATTGAGCATTGAGGATTGAAGATTGATGACTGGGGATTGAGGATTGAAGATTGAGGATTAGCGATTGAAGGTTGGGGATTGAGGACCTAGGATCGGAGATTGATTATTGAGGATTGAAGATTGTGGATTGAGGATTGAGGATTGAGAATTGAGAATTGAGGATGAGGACTGAGGGTTGAGGATTGAGTATTGATGATTGAATATTGATGATTGAGGATTGAGGATTGAGGATTGAAGATTGAGTATTGAGGATTGAATATTGAGGATTGAGTATTGAGGATTGAGGATTCAGGGTTGAAGATTGAGGATTGAGGATTGAGGATTGAGGATTGAGGATTGAGGTTTGGGTGTTTAGTATTGAAGAATGAGGATTGAGGATTGAGGTTTGAGGATTGAGGATTGAAGATTGAGTATTGATTATTGAATATTGAGGGTTGAGGATTGAGGTTTGAGGATTGAGGATGAAGACTGAGGGTTGAGGATTGAGGTTTGAGGAACGAGGATCGAGGATTGAGGATTGAGGACTAAGGATTGACGATTGAGTATTGAAGATTGAGGATTGATGACTGAGGATTGACGACTGAGGATTGAGGATTGAGGATTGATGATTGAAGATTGAGTATTGGGGATTGTATATTGAGGATTGAGGATTGAGGATTGAGGATTGAGGATTGAGGATTGAGGATTGAAGATTGAGTATTGAGTATTGAAGGTTGAGGATTGTGGATTGAGGATTAAGGATTGTGGATTGAATATTGTAGATTGAGTATTGATGCCTGAGGATTGAGGATTGTGGATTGTGGATTGAATATTGTAGATTGAGTATTCATGCCTCAGGATTGAGGATTGAGGATTGAGGATTGAGTATTGAGGATTGAGGATTCAGGGTTGATGGTTGAGGATTGAGGATTGAGGATTGAGTACTGAGGATTCAGGATTGGGTATTGAGGATTGAGGAATGAGGATTGAGGATTGAGGTTTGAGGATTGAGTGTTGCAGATTGAGTATTGAGGATTGAAGATTGAGGATTGAGGTTTGAGGTTTGAGGATTGAGGATTGAAGATTGAGGATTGGGTATTGAGGATTGAAGAATGTGGATTGAGGAATTGGGATTGAGGATTGAGGATTGAGGATTGAAGATTGAGGATTGGGTATTGAGGATTGAAGAATGAGGATTGAGGATTGAGGATTGAAGATTGAGTGTTGAGGATTGAAGATTGAGGATTGAGGATTGAGGATTGAGGATTGAGGATTGAAGATTGAGTATTCAGGATTGAAGATTGAGGGTTCAAGATTGAGTATTGATGATTGAATATTGAGGATTGAGGATTGAGGATTGAGGATTGAGGATTCAGGATTGAGGATTGAAGATTGAGTATTGATGATTGAATATTGAGGATTGAGGATTGAGGTTTGAGGATTGAGGATTGAGGACTGACGGTAGAGGATTTAGGTTTGAGGATTGAGGATTGAGGATTGAGGATTGAGGATGAGTGCTAAGCGTCGGGGATTGAGATTCGACGAGTGAGGACTGAGGATTGAGGATTGAGAATTGAGGATTGAGGATTGAGGATTGAGGATTGAGGATTGAGGATTGAGGATTGAGGATTGAGGATTGAGGATTGAGGATTGAAGATTGAGTATTGATGATTGAATATTGAGGATTGAGGATTGAGGTTTGAGGATTGAGGATTGAGGATTGAGGATTGAGGATTGAGTATTGAAGATTGAGTATTGATGCCTGAGGATTGAGGATCGAGGATAGAGTATTGAGGATTGGAGATTGATTATTGAGGATTGAAGATTGAGGATTGAGTATTGAGGATTAAGAATTGAGAATTGAGTATGAGGACTGGGGGTTGAGGGTTGAGCTTTGAGGAATGAGGATTGAGGGTTGGGGAATGAGGATTGAGGATTGAGGATTGAGGATTGAGCATTGAAGATTGAGTATTGATGCCTGAGGATTGAGGATTGAGGATTGATGATTGAGGATCGAGGATTGAAGATTGAGAATTGAGGATTGAAGATTGAGGATTGAGGATTGAGGATTGAGGATTGAGGATTGAGGATTGAGGATTGAGGATTGAAGATTAGTGATGAGGATTGAAGATTGAGGATTGAGGATTGAGGATTGAGGATTGAGGATTGAGGATTGAAGGTTGAGTGTTGAGGGTTGAAGATTGAGGACTGAGGATTGAGGATTGAGGATTGAGGATTGAAGATTGAGTATTGAGGATTGAAGATTGAGTATTGAGTATTGAGGATTGAGGATTCAGGGTCGAAGATTGAGGATTGAGGATTGAGGATTGACGATCTAGGATTGGAGATTGATTATTGAGTATAGAAGGTTGAGGATTGTGGATTGAGGATTGAGGATTGAGGATTGAGGATTGAGGATTGAGGATTGAGGATTGAGGATTGAGAATTGAGGATTGAGAATGGGGATTGAAGATTGAGTATTGATGATTGAATATTGAGGATTGAGGATTGAGGATTGAGGATTGAAGATTGAGTATTGAGGATTGAAGATTGAGGATTGAGTATTGAGGATTGAGGATTCAGGGTTGAAGATTGAGGATTGAGGATTGAGGATTGAGGATTGAGGATTGAGGATTGGGTATTGAGGATTGAGGAATGAGGATTGAGGATTGAGGTTTAAGGATTGAGGATTGCAGATTGAGTATTGAGGATTGAAGGTTGAGGATTGAGGATTGAGGATTGAGGAATGAGGATTGAAGATTGAGTATTGAGGATTGAAGATTGAGGATAGAGGATTGAGTACTGAGGATGGAGTATGAGGGCTGAGGGTTGAGGATTGAGGATTGAGAAATGAGGATTGAGGATTGAGGATTGAAATTGAGGATTAGGTATTGAGGATTGAAGAATGAGGATTGAGGATTGAGGATTGAGGATTGAGGATTGAGGATTGAGGATTGAAGATTGAATATTGATGATTGAATATTGATGACTGCGGATTGAGGGTTGTGGATTGTGGACGAGGACTAAGGGTTGAATATTGATGTTTGAGGTCTGGGGACTAAGGATTGAGGATTGAGAATTGAGGATCGAGGATTGAGGATTGAAGATTGAGGATTGGGTATTTAGGATTGAAGAATGAGGATTGAGGATTGAGGTTTGAGGATTGGGTATTGAAGATTGAGTATTGATGATTGAATATTGAGGATTGAGGATTGAGGTTTGAGGATTGAGGATGAAGACTGAGGGTTGAGGATTGAGGATTGAGGATTGAGGACTAAGGATTGACGATTGAGTATTGAAGATTGAGGATTGATGACTGAGGATTGACGACTGAGAATTGAGGATTGAGGATTCATGATTGAAGATTGAGCATTGAGGATCGAATATTGAGGATTGAGGATTGAGGATAGAGGATTGAGGATTGAGGATTGAGGATTGAAGATTGAGTATTGAGTATTGAAGGTTGAGGATTGTGGATTGAGGATTAAGGACTGAGGATTGAATATTGTAGATTGAGTATTGATGCCTGAGGATTGAGGATTGAGGATTGAGGATGCGTGCTAAGCGTCGGGGATTGAGATTCGACGACTGAGGAGTGAGGATTGAGGATTGAGAATTGAGGATTGATGTTTGAGGATTGAAGATTGAGGATTGGGTATTGAGGATTGAGGAATGTGGATTGAGGATTGAGGATTGAGGATTGAGAAATGAGGATTGAGGATTGAGGATTGAAATTGAGGATTGGGTGTTGAGGAGTGAAGAATGAGGATTGAGGAATTAGGATTGAGGATTGAGGATTGAGGATTGAAGATTGAGGATTGGGTATTGAGGATTGAAGAATGAGGATTGAGGATTGAGGATTGAGGATTGAGGATTGAAGATTGAGTGTTGAGGATTGAAAATTGAGGATTGAGGATTGACGATTGAGGTTTGAGGATTGAAGATTGAGTATTGAGGATTGAAGATGGAGGATTGAGTATTGAGGATTGAGGATTCAGGGTTGAAGATTGAGGATTGAGGATTGAGGATTGAGGATTGAGGATTGAGGATTGAAGATTGAATATTTATGATTGAATATTGAGGACTGAGGATTGAGGGTTGTGGATTGAGGACGAGGACTGAGGGTTGAATATTTGAGGTCTGAGGATTAAGGATTGAGGATTGAGAATTGAGGATTGAGGATTAAGGATTGAAGATTAAGGATTGGGTATTTAGGATTGAAGAGTGAGGATTAAGGATTGAGGTTTGAGGATTGGGGATTGAAGATTGAGTATTGATGATTGAATATTGAGGATTGAGGATTGAGGTTTGAGGATTGAGGATGAAGACTGAGGGTTGAGGATTGAGGGTTGAGGAACGAGGATTGAGGATTGAGGATTGAGGACTAAGGATTGACGATTGAGTATTGAAGATTGAGGATTCATGACTGAGGATTGACGACTGAGAATTGAGGATTGAGGATTGATGATTGAAGATTGAGTATTGAGGATTGAATATTGCGGATTGAGGATTGAGGATTGAGGATTGAGGATTGAAGATTGAGTATTGAGGATTGAAGATTGAGGATTGAGTATTGAGGGTTGAGGATTCTGGGTTGAAGATTGAGGATTGAGGATTGAGGATTGAGGATTGGGTGTTTAGTATTGAAGAATGAGGATTGAGGATTGAGGTTTGAGGATTGAGGATTGAAGATTGAGTATTGATGATTGAATATTGAGGGTTGAGGATTGAGGTTTGAGGATTGAGGATGAAGACTGATGGTTGAGGATTGAGGTTTGAGGAACGAGGATCGAGGATTGAGGATTGAGGACTAAGGATTGACGATTGAGTATTGAAGATTGTGGATTGATGACTGAGGATTGACGACTTAGAATTGAGGATTGAGGATTGATGATTGAGGATTGAGTATTGAGGATTGAATATTGAGGATTGAGGATTGAGGATTGAGGATTGCGGATTGAGGATTGAGGATTGAAGATTGAGTATTGAGTATTGAAGGTTGAGGATTGTGGATTGAGGATTAAGGATTGTGGATTGAATATTGTAGATTGAGTATTGATGCCTGAGGATTGAGGATTGAGGATTGTGGATTGAATATTGTAGATTGAGTATTGATGCCTGAGGATTGAGGATTGAGGATTGAGGATTGAGGATTGGGTGTTTGGTATTGAAGAATGAGGATTGAGGATTGAGGTATGAGGATTGAGGATTGAAGATTGAGTATTGATGATTGAATATTGAGGGTTGAGGATTGAGGTTTGAGGATTGAGGATGAAGACTGAGGGTTGAGGATTGAGGTTTGAGGAACGAGGATCGAGGATTGAGGATTGAGGACTAAGGATTGACGATTGAGTATTGAAGATTGTGGATTGATGACTGAGGATTGACGACTGAGAATTGAGGATTGAGGATTGAAGATTGAGGATTGAGTATTGAGGATTCAGGGTTGAAGACTGAGGATTGAGGATTGAGGATTGAGGATTGAGGATTGAGTATTGAGGATTGAAGATTGAATATTTATGATTGAATATGGAGGACTGAGGATTGAGGGTTGTGGATTGAGGACGAGGACTGAGGGTTGAATATTGATGTTTGAGGTCTGAGGATTAAGGATTGAGGATTGAGAATTGAGGATTGAGGATTGAGGATTGAAGATTAAGGATTGGGTATTTAGGATTGAAGAATGTGCATTGAGGATTGAGGTTTGAGGATTGGGTATTGAAGATTGAGTATTGATGATTGAATATTGAGGATTGAGGATTGAGGTTTGAGTATTGAGGATGAAGACTGAGGGTTGAGGATTGAGGTTTGAGGAACGATGATTGAGGATTGAGGATTGAGGACTAAGGATTGACGATTGAGTATTGAAGATTGAGGATTGATGACTGAGGATTGACGACCGAGAATTGAGGATTGAGGATTGATGATTGAAGATTGAGTATTGAGGATTGAATATTGCGGATTGAGGATTGAGGATTGAGGATTGAGGATTGAGGATTGAGGATTGAGGATTGAGGATTGAGGATTGAGGATTGAGGATTGAAGATTGAGTATTGATGATTGAATATTGAGGATTGAGGATTGTGGATTGAGGATTGAAGATTGAGTATTGAGGATTGAAGATTGAGGATTGAGTATTG
Source organism: Calliopsis andreniformis (assembly GCF_051401765.1). Classification (NCBI taxonomy): domain Eukaryota; kingdom Metazoa; phylum Arthropoda; class Insecta; order Hymenoptera; family Andrenidae; genus Calliopsis; species Calliopsis andreniformis. Next base: position 241,800 of record NW_027480632.1, on the reverse strand, counting down.
AGGATTGAGGATTGAGGATTGAGGATTGAGGATTGAGGATTCAGGATTGAGGATTGAAGATTGAGTATTGATGATTGAATATTGAGGGTTGAGGATTGAGGTTTGAGGATTGAGGATGAAGACTGAGGATTGAGGATTGAGGTTTGAGGAACGAGGATCGAGGATTGAGGATTGAGGACTAAGGATTGACGATTGAGTATTGAAGATTGAGGATTGATGACTGAGGATTGACGACTGAGAATTGAGGATTGAGGATTGATGACTGAAGATTGAGTATTGGGGATTGAATATTGAGGATTGAGGATTGAGGATTGAGGATTGAGGATTGAGGATTGAGGATTGAGGATTGAGTATTGAGTATTGAAGGTTGAGGATTGTGGATTGAGGATTAAGGATTGTGGATTGAATATTGTAGATTGAGTATTGATGCCTGAGGATTGAGGATTGAGGATTGTGGATTGAATATTGTAGATTGAGTGTTGATGCCTGAGGATTGTGTATTGAGGATTGAGGATTCAGTGTTGAAGATTGAGGATTGAGGATTGAGGAATGAGTACTGAGGATTGAGGATTGGGTATTGAGGATTGAGGAATGAGGATTGAGGATTGAGGTTTGAGGATTGAGGGTTGCAGATTGAGTGTTGAGGATTGAAGATTGAGGATTGAGGATTGAGGATTGAGGTTTGAGGATTGAGGATTGAAGATTGAGGATTGGGTATTGAGGATTGAAGAATGAGGATTGAGGAATTGGGATTGAGGATTGAGGATTGAGGATTGAAGATTGAGGATTGGGTATTGAGGATTGAAGAATGAGGATTGAGGACCGAGGATTGAGGATTGAGGATTGAGGATTGAGGATTGAGGATTCAGGATTGAGGATTGAAGATTGAGTATTGATGATTGAATATTGAGGATTGAGGATTGAGGTTTGAGGATTGAGGATTGAGGACTGACGGTAGAGGATTTAGGTTTGAGGATTGAGGATTGAGGACTGAGGATTCAGGATGAGTGCTAAGCGTCGGGGATTGAGATTCGACGACTGAGGACTGAGGATTGAGGATTGAGAATTGAGGATTGAGGATTGAGGATTGAGGATTGAGGATTGAGAATTGAGGATTGAGGATTGAGGATTGAGGATTGAGGATTGAGGATTGAGGATTGAAGATTGAGTATTGATGATTGAATACTGACGATTGAGGATTGAGGTTTGAGGATTGAGGATTGAGGATTGAAGATTGAGTATTGAGTATTGAAGGTTGAGGATTGAGGATTGAGGATTGAAGATTGAGGATTGAGGATTGGGGATTGAGGATTGAAGATTGAGTATTGAGTATTGAGTATTGAAGGTTGAGGATTGTGGATTGAGGATTAAGGATTGTGGATTGAATATTGTAGATTGAGTATTGATGCCTGAGGATTGAGGATTGTGGATTGAATATTGTAGATTGAGTATTGATGCCTGAGGATTGAGGATTGAGGATTGAGGATTGAGGATTGAGGATTGAAGGTTGAGTATTGAGGATTGAAGATTGAGGATTCAAGATTGAGTATTGATGATTGAATATTGAGGATTGAGGATTGAGGATTGAGGATTGAGGATTGGGTATTGAGGATTGAGTAATGAGGATTGAGGATTGAGGTTTGAGTATTGGGGATTGCAGATTGAGTATTGGCGATTGAAGATTGAGGATTGAGGATTGAGGATTGAGGAATGAGGATCGAAGATTGAGTATTGAGGATTGAAGGTTGAGGATAGAGGATTGAGTACTGAGGATGGAGGATGAGGGCTGAGGGTTGAAGATTGAGGATTGAGAAATGAGGATTGAGGATTGAGGATTGAAATTGAGGATTGGGTATTGAGGATTGAAGAATGAGGATTGAGGAATTAGGATTGAGGATTGAGGTTTGAGTATTGGCGATTGAAGATTGAGGATTGAGGATTGAGGATTGAGGATTGAGGATTGAAGATTCAGTATTGAGTATTGAAGCTTGAGGATTGTGGATTGAGGGTTAAGAATAGAGGATTGAATATTGTAGATTGAGTATTGATGCCTGAGGATTGAGGATTTAGGATTGAGGATTGAGGATTCAGGATTGAAGATTGAGTATTGAGGATTGAAGATTGAGGGTTGAAGATTGAGTATTGATGATTGAATATTGAGGAATGAGGATTGAGGATTGAGGATTGAGGATTGAGGATTGAAGATTGAAGATTGAGTATGGATGATTGAATATTGAGGATTGAGGATTGAGGTTTGATGAACGAGGACTGAGGATTGAGGATTGAGGACTAAGGATTGACGATTGAGTATTGAAGATTGAGGATTGATGACTGAGGATTGACGACTGAGAATTGGGGATTGAGGATTGAAGATTGAGTATTGAGGATTGAAGATTGAGGGTTAAAGATTGAGTATTGATGATTGAATATTGAGGATTGAGGATTGAGGATTGAGGATTGAGGATTGAGGATGGAAGATTGAGTATTGAGGATTGAAGATTGAGGGTTGAAGATTGAGTATTGATGATTGAATATTGAGGATTGAGGATTGAGGATTGAGGATTGAGGATTGAGGATTGAGGATTGAAGATTGAGTATTGCTGATTGAATATTGAGGATTGGGGATTGAGGTTTGAGGATTGAGGATGAGGACTGACGGTAGAGGATTTAGGATTGAGGATTGAGGATTGAGGACTGAGGATTGAGGATGCGTGCTAAGCGTCGGGGATTGAGATTCGACGACTGAGGACTGAGGATTGAGGATTGAGAATTGAGGATTGATGTTTGAGGATTGAAGATTGAGGATTGGGTATTGAGGATTGAGGAATGAGGATTGAGGATTGAGGATTGAGGATTGAGAAATGAGGATTGAGGATTGAGGATTGAAATTGAGGATTGGGTATTGAGGATTGAAAAATGAGGATTGAGGAATTAGGATTGAGGATTGAGGATTGAGGATTGAAGATTGAGGATTGGGTATTGAGGATTGAAGAATGAGGATTGAGGATTGAGGATTGGGGATTGAGGATTGAAGATTAGTGTCGAGGATTGAAGATTGAGGATTGAGGATTGAGGATTGAGGATTGAGGTTTGAAGATTGGGTATTGAGGATTGAAGATTGAGGATTGAGTATTGATGGTTGAATATTGAGGATTGAGGATTGAGGTTTGAGGATTGGGGATTGAAGATTGAGTATTGGTGATTGAATATTGAGGATTGAGGATTGAGGTTTGAGGATTGAGGATGAAGACTGAGGGTTGAGGATTGAGGTTTGAGGAACGATGATTGAGGATTGAGGATTGAGGACTAAGGATTGACGATTGAGTATTGAAGATTGAGGATTGATGACTGAGGACTGACGACTGAGAATTGAGGATTGAGGATTGATGATTGAAGATTGAGTATTGAGGATTGAATATTGCGGATTGAGAATTGAGGATTGAGGATTGAGGATTGAGGATTGAGGATTGAGGATTGAGGATTGAGGATTGAGGATTGAGGATTGAAGATTGAGTATTGATGATTGAATATTGAGGATTGAGTATTGAGTATTGAGGATTGAAGATTGAGTATTGAGGATTGAAGATTGAGGATTGAGTATTGAGGATTGAGGATTCAGGGTTGAAGATTGAGGATTGAGGATTGAGGATTGAGGATTGAGGATTGAGGATTGAGGATTGGGTGTTTAGTATTGAAGAATGAGGATTGAGGATTGAGGTTTGAGGATTGAGGATTGAAGATTGAGTATTGATGACTGAATATTGAGGGTTGAGGATTGAGGTTTGAGGATTGAGGATGAAGACTGAGGGTTGAGGATTGAGGTTTGAGGAACGAGGATCGATGATTGAGGATTGAGGACTAAGGATTGACGATTGAGTATTGAAGATTGAGGATTCATGACTGAGGATTGACGACTGAGAATTGAGGATTGAGGATTGATGATTGAAGATTGAGTATTGGGGATTGAATATTGAGGATTGAGGATTGAGGATTGAGGATTGAGGATTGAGGATTGAGGATTGAAGATTGAGTATTGAGTATTGAAGGTTGAGGATTGTGGATTGAGGATTAAGGATTGTGGATTGAATATTGTAGATTGAGTATTGATGCCTGAGGATTGAGGATTGAGGATTGTGGATTGAATATTGTAGATTGAGTATTGATGCCCGAGGATTGAGGATTGAGGATTGAGGATTGAGGATTGAGGATTGAGGATTGAGGATTGAGGATTGAGGATTGCGGATTGAAGATTGAGTATTGATGATTGAATATTGAGGATTGAGGATTGAGGATGGAGAATGAGGACTGACGGTTGAGGATTGAGGTTTGAGGACTGAAGATTGAGGACTGAGGACTGAGGATTGAGGATTGAGGATTGAGCATTGAGGATTGAAGATTGAGTACTGGGGATTCGGGATTGCAGATTGAGGATTAAGGATTGAAGATTGAGTATTGAGGATTGAAGATAGAGGATTGAGTATTGAGGATTGAGGATTCAGGGTTGAAAATTGAGGATTGTGGATTGAGGATTGAGGATTGAGGATTGAGGATTGAAGATTGAATATTGATGATTGAATATTGAGGACTGAGGATTGAGGGTTGTGGATTGAGGACGAGGACTGAGGGTTGAATATTGATGTTTGAGGTCTGAGGATTAAGGATTGAGGATTGAGAATTGAGGATTGAGGGTTGAGGATTGGAAATTGAGGATTGTGTATTTAGGATTGAAGAATGAGGATTGAGGATTGAGGTTTGAGGATTGAGGATTGAAGATTGAGTATTGATGATTGAATATTGAGGATTGATGATTGAGGTTTGAGGATTGAGGACGAGGACTGACGGTTGAGGATTGAGGTTTGAGGATTAAGGATTGGGGATTGAGGACTGAGGATTGAGGATTGAGGATTGAGCATTGAGGATTGAAGATTGATGACTGGGGATTGAGGATTGAAGATTGAGGATTGACGATTGAAGGTTGGGGATTGAGGACCTAGGATCGGAGATTGATTATTGAGGATTGAAGATTGAGGATTGAGAATTGAGTATGAGGACTGAGGGTTGAGGATTGAGGTTTGAGGAATGAGGATTGAGGGTTGAGGATTGAGGATTGAGGATTGCGGATTGAAGATTGAGTATTGATGATTGAATATTGAGGATTGAGGATTGAGGTTTGAGGATTGAGGACTGAGGAGTGAGGATTGAGGGTTGAGTATTGAAGATTGAGTATTGATGCCTGAGGATTGAGGATCGAGGATTGAGGATTGAGGATTGGAGATTGATTATTGAGGATTGAAGATTGAGGATTGAGGATTGAGGATTGAGAATTGAGAATTGAGTATGAGGACTGAGGGTTGAGGGTTGAGGTTTGAGGAATGAGGATTGAGGGTTGGGGAATGAGGATTGAGGATTGAGGATTGAGGATTGAGCATTGAAGATTGAGTAATGATGCCTGAGGATTGAGGATTGAGGATTGAGGATTGAGGATTGAGGATTGAGGATTGAAGATTGAGTATTGAGTATTGAAGGTTGAGGATTGTGTATTGAGGATTAAGGACTGAGGATTGAATATTGTAGATTGAGTATTGATGCCTGAGGATTGAGGATTGAGGATTGAGGATTGAGGATTGAGGATTGAGGATTGAAGATTGAGTATTGAGGATTGAAGATTGAGGGTTGAAGATTGAGTATTGATGATTGAATATTGAGGATTGAGGATTGAGGATCGAGGATTGAAGATTGAGAATTGAGGATTGAAGATTGATGCCTGAGGATTGAGGATCGAGAATTGAGGATTGAGGATTGAAGATTGAGGATTGAGTATTGAGGATTGAGGATTCAGGGTTGAAGATTGAGGATTGAGGATTGAGGATTGAGGATTGAGGATTGAGGATTGGGTGTTTAGTATTGAAGAATGAGGATTGAGGATTGAGGTTTGAGGATTGAGGATGAAGACTGAGGGTTGAGGATTGAGGTTTGAGGAACGAGGATCGAGGATTGAGGATTGAGGACTAAGGATTGACGATTGAGTATTGAAGATTGTGGATTGATGACTGAGGATTGACGACTGAGAATTGAGGATAGAGGATTGATGATTGAGGATTGAGTATTGAGGATTGAATATTGAGGATTGAGGATTGAGGATTGAAGATTGAGTATTGAGTATTGAAGGTTGAGGATTGTGGATTGAGGATTAAGGATTGTGGATTGAATATTGTAGATTGAGTATTGATGCCTGAGGATTGAGGATTGAGGATTGTGGATTGAATATTGTAGATTGAGTATTGATGCCTGAGGATTGAGGATTGAGGATTGAGGATTGAGGATTGAGGATTGAAGGTTGAATATTGAGGATTGAAGATTGAGGATTCAAGATTGAGTATTGATGATTGAATATTGAGGATTGAGGATTGAGGATTGAGGATTGAGGATTGGGTATTGAGGTTTGAGTAATGAGGATTGAGGATTGAGGTTTGAGTATTGGGGATAGCAGATTGAGTATTGGCGATTGAAGATTGAGGATTGAGGAATGAGGATTGAGGAATGAGAATCGAAGATTGAGTATTGAGGATTGAAGATTGAGGATAGAGGATTGAGTACTGAGGATGGAGGATGAGGGCTGAGGGTTGAAGATTGAGGATTGAGAAATGAGGATTGGGGATTGAGGATTGAAATTGAGGATTGGGTATTGAGGATTGAAGAATGAGGATTGAGGAATTAGGATTGAGGTTTGAGGATTGAGGATTGAAGATTAGTGTTGAGGATTGAAGATTGAGGATTGAGGATTGAGGATTGAGGATTGAGGATTGAGGATTGAAGATTGGGTATTGAGGATTGAAGATTGAGGATTGAGTATTGATGATTGAATATTGAGGATTGAGGATTGAGGTTTGAGGATTGAGGACGAGGACTGGCGGTAGAGGATTTAGGTTTGAGGGTTGAGGATTGAGGAACAAGGATTGAGGGTGAGTGCTAAGGGTCGGGGATTGAGGTTCGACGACTGAGGACTGACGGTTGAGGATTGAGGTTTGAGGATTAAGGATTGGGGATTCAGGACTGAGGATTGAGGATTGAGGATTGAGCATTGAGGATTGAAGATTGATGACTGGGGATTGAGGATTGAAGATTGAGGATTAGCGATTGAAGGTTGGGGATTGAGGACCTAGGATCGGAGATTGATTATTGAGGATTGAAGATTGTGGATTGAGGATTGAGGATTGAGAATTGAGAATTGAGGATGAGGACTGAGGGTTGAGGATTGAGTATTGATGATTGAATATTGATGATTGAGGATTGAGGATTGAGGATTGAAGATTGAGTATTGAGGATTGAATATAGAGGATTGAGTATTGAGGATTGAGGATTCAGGGTTGAAGATTGAGGATTGAGGATTGAGGATTGAGGATTGAGGATTGAGGTTTGGGTGTTTAGTATTGAAGAATGAGGATTGAGGATTGAGGTTTGAGGATTGAGGATTGAAGATTGAGTATTGATTATTGAATATTGAGGGTTGAGGATTGAGGTTTGAGGATTGAGGATGAAGACTGAGGGTTGAGGATTGAGGTTTGAGGAACGAGGATCGAGGATTGAGGATTGAGGACTAAGGATTGACGATTGAGTGTTGAAGATTGAGGATTGATGACTGAGGATTGACGACTGAGGATTGAGGATTGAGGATTGATGATTGAAGATTGAGTATTGGGGATTGTATATTGAGGATTGAGGATTGAGGATTGAGGATTGAGGATTGAGGATTGAGGATTGAAGATTGAGTATTGAGTATTGAAGGTTGAGGATTGTGGATTGAGGATTAAGGATTGTGGATTGAATATTGTAGATTGAGTATTGATGCCTGAGGATTGAGGATTGTGGATTGTGGATTGAATATTGTAGATTGAGTATTCATGCCTCAGGATTGAGGATTGAGGATTGAGGATTGAGTATTGAGGATTGAGGATTCAGGGTTGATGGTTGAGGATTGAGGATTGAGGATTGAGTACTGAGGATTCAGGATTGGGTATTGAGGATTGAGGAATGAGGATTGAGGATTGAGGTTTGAGGATTGAGTGTTGCAGATTGAGTATTGAGGATTGAAGATTGAGGATTGAGGTTTGAGGTTTGAGGATTGAGGATTGAAGATTGAGGATTGGGTATTGAGGATTGAAGAATGTGGATTGAGGAATTGGGATTGAGGATTGAGGATTGAGGATTGAAGATTGAGGATTGGGTATTGAGGATTGAAGAATGAGGATTGAGGATTGAGGATTGAAGATTGAGTGTTGAGGATTGAAGATTGAGGATTGAGGATTGAGGACTGAGGATTGAGGATTGAAGATTGAGTATTCAGGATTGAAGATTGAGGGTTGAAGATTGAGTATTGATGATTGAATATTGAGGATTGAGGATTGAGGATTGAGGATTGAGGATTCAGGATTGAGGATTGAAGATTGAGTATTGATGATTGAATATTGAGGATTGAGGATTGAGGTTTGAGGATTGAGGATTGAGGACTGACGGTAGAGGATTTAGGTTTGAGGATTGAGGATTGAGGATTGAGGATTGAGGATGAGTGCTAAGCGTCGGGGATTGAGATTCGACGAGTGAGGACTGAGGATTGAGGATTGAGAACTGAGGATTGAGGATTGAGGATTGAGGATTGAGGATTGAGGATTGAGGATTGAGGATTGAGGATTGAGGATTGAGGATTGAAGATTGAGTATTGATGATTGAATATTGAGGATTGAGGATTGAGGTTTGAGGATTGAGGATTGAGGATTGAGGATTGAGGATTGAGTATTGAAGATTGAGTATTGATGCCTGAGGATTGAGGATCGAGGATAGAGTATTGAGGATTGGAGATTGATTATTGAGGATTGAAGATTGAGGATTGAGTATTGAGGATTAAGAATTGAGAATTGAGTATGAGGACTGGGGGTTGAGGGTTGAGCTTTGAGGAATGAGGATTGAGGGTTGGGGAATGAGGATTGAGGATTGAGGATTGAGGATTGAGCATTGAAGATTGAGTATTGATGCCTGAGGATTGAGGATTGAGGATTGATGATTGAGGATCGAGGATTGAAGATTGAGAATTGAGGATTGAAGATTGAGGATTGAGGATTGAGGATTGAGGATTGAGGATTGAGGATTGAGGATTGAGGATTGAAGATTAGTGATGAGGATTGAAGATTGAGGATTGAGGATTGAGGATTGAGGATTGAGGATTGAGGATTGAAGGTTGAGTGTTGAGGGTTGAAGATTGAGGACTGAGGATTGAGGATTGAGGATTGAGGATTGAAGATTGAGTATTGAGGATTGAAGATTGAGTATTGAGTATTGAGGATTGAGGATTCAGGGTCGAAGATTGAGGATTGAGGATTGAGGATTGACGATCTAGGATTGGAGATTGATTATTGAGTATAGAAGGTTGAGGATTGTGGATTGAGGATTGAGGATTGAGGATTGAGGATTGAGGATTGAGGATTGAGGATTGAGAATTGAGGATTGAGAATGGGGATTGAAGATTGAGTATTGATGATTGAATATTGAGGATTGAGGATTGAGGATTGAGGATTGAAGATTGAGATTGAGGATTGAAGATTGAGGATTGAGTATTGAGGATTGAGGATTCAGGTGAGATTGAGGATTGAGGATTGAGGATTGTGGATTGAGGATTGAGGATTGGGTAGGTGAGGAGGATTGAGGATGAGATGAGGATTGAGATTGAGGATTGAGATTGAGGTTGAGGAGGTGAGGATTGGTGAGGATGTGGAATGAGTGGTTGAGTGTGATGAGGAATGAGGATTGAAGATTGAGTATTGAGGATTGAAGATTGAGGATAGAGGATTGAGTACTGAGGATGGAGTATGAGGGCTGAGGGTTGAGGATTGAGGATTGAGAAATGAGGATTGAGGATTGAGGATTGAAATTGAGGATTAGGTATTGAGGATTGAAGAATGAGGATTGAGGATTGAGGATTGAGGATTGAGGATTGAGGATTGAGGATTGAAGATTGAATATTGATGATTGAATATTGATGACTGCGGATTGAGGGTTGTGGATTGTGGACGAGGACTAAGGGTTGAATATTGATGTTTGAGGTCTGGGGACTAAGGATTGAGGATTGAGAATTGAGGATCGAGGATTGAGGATTGAAGATTGAGGATTGGGTATTTAGGATTGAAGAATGAGGATTGAGGATTGAGGTTTGAGGATTGGGTATTGAAGATTGAGTATTGATGATTGAATATTGAGGATTGAGGATTGAGGTTTGAGGATTGAGGATGAAGACTGAGGGTTGAGGATTGAGGATTGAGGACTAAGGATTGACGATTGAGTATTGAAGATTGAGGATTGATGACTGAGGATTGACGACTGAGAATTGAGGATTGAGGATTCATGATTGAAGATTGAGCATTGAGGATCGAATATTGAGGATTGAGGATTGAGGATAGAGGATTGAGGATTGAGGATTGAGGATTGAAGATTGAGTATTGAGTATTGAAGGTTGAGGATTGTGGATTGAGGATTAAGGACTGAGGATTGAATATTGTAGATTGAGTATTGATGCCTGAGGATTGAGGATTGAGGATTGAGGATGCGTGCTAAGCGTCGGGGATTGAGATTCGACGACTGAGGAGTGAGGATTGAGGATTGAGAATTGAGGATTGATGTTTGAGGATTGAACATTGAGGATTGGGTATTGAGGATTGAGGAATGTGGATTGAGAATTGAGGATTGAGGATTGAGAAATGAGGATTGAGGATTGAGGATTGAAATTGAGGATTGGGTGTTGAGGAGTGAAGAATGAGGATTGAGGAATTAGGATTGAGGATTGAGGATTGAGGATTGAAGATTGAGGATTGGGTATTGAGGATTGAAGAATGAGGATTGAGGATTGAGGATTGAGGATTGAGGATTGAAAATTGAGTGTTGAGGATTGAAAATTGAGGATTGAGGATTGACGATTGAGGTTTGAGGATTGAAGATTGAGTATTGAGGATTGAAGATGGAGGATTGAGGATTGACGATTGAGGTTTGAGGATTGAAGATTGAGTATTGAGGATTGAAGATGGAGGATTGAGTATTGAGGATTGAGGATTCAGGGTTGAAGATTGAGGATTGAGGATTGAGGATTGAGGATTGAGGATTGAGGATTGAAGATTGAATATTTATGATTGAATATTGAGGACTGAGGATTGAGGGTTGTGGATTGAGGACGAGGACTGAGGGTTGAATATTTGAGGTCTGAGGATTAAGGATTGAGGATTGAGAATTGAGGATTGAGGATTAAGGATTGAAGATTAAGGATTGGGTATTTAGGATTGAAGAGTGAGGACTGAGGATTGAGGTTTGAGGATTGGGGATTGAAGATTGAGTATTGATGATTGAATATTGAGGATTGAGGATTGAGGTTTGAGGATTGAGGATGAAGACTGAGGGTTGAGGATTGAGGGTTGAGGAACGAGGATTGAGGATTGAGGATTGAGGACTAAGGATTGACGATTGAGTATTGAAGATTGAGGATTGATGACTGAGGATTGACGACTGAGAATTGAGGATTGAGGATTGATGATTGAAGATTGAGTATTGAGGATTGAATATTGCGGATTGAGGATTGAGGATTGAGGATTGAGGATTGAAGATTGAGTATTGAGGATTGAAGATTGAGGATTGAGTATTGAGGGTTGAGGATTCTGGGTTGAAGATTGAGGATTGAGGATTGAGGATTGAGGATTGGGTGTTTAGTATTGAAGAATGAGGATTGAGGATTGAGGTTTGAGGATTGAGGATTGAAGATTGAGTATTGATGATTGAATATTGAGGGTTGAGGATTGAGGTTTGAGGATTGAGGATGAAGACTGAGGGTTGAGGATTGAGGTTTGAGGAACGAGGATCGAGGATTGAGGATTGAGGACTAAGGATTGACGATTGAGTATTGAAGATTGTGGATTGATGACTGAGGATTGACGACTTAGAATTGAGGATCGAGGATTGATGATTGAGGATTGAGTATTGAGGATTGAATATTGAGGATTGAGGATTGAGGATTGAGGATTGCGGATTGAGGATTGAGGATTGAAGATTGAGTATTGAGTATTGAAGGTTGAGGATTGTGGATTGAGGATTAAGGATTGTGGATTGAATATTGTAGATTGAGTATTGATGCCTGAGGATTGAGGATTGAGGATTGTGGATTGAATATTGTAGATTGAGTATTGATGCCTGAGGATTGAGGATTGAGGATTGAGGATTGAGGATTGGGTGTTTGGTATTGAAGAATGAGGATTGAGGATTGAGGTATGAGGATTGATGATTGAAGATTGAGTATTGATGATTGAATATTGAGGGTTGAGGATTGAGGTTTGAGGATTGAGGATGAAGACTGAGGGTTGAGGATTGAGGTTTGAGGAACGAGGATCGAGGATTGAGGATTGAGGACTAAGGATTGACGATTGAGTATTGAAGATTGTGGATTGATGACTGAGGATTGACGACTGAGAATTGAGGATTGAGGATTGAAGATTGAGGATTGAGGATTGAGGATTGAGGATTGAGGATTGAGGATTGAAGATTGGGTATTGAGGATTGAAGATTGAGGATTGAGTATTGATGATTGAATATTGAGGATTGAGGATTGAGGTTTGAGGATTGAGGACGAGGACTGGCGGTAGAGGATTTAGGTTTGAGGATTGAGGATTGAGGAACAAGGATTGAGGGTGAGTGCTAAGGGTCGGGGATTGAGGTTCGACGACTGAGGACTGACGGTTGAGGATTGAGGTTTGAGGATTAAGGATTGGGGATTCAGGACTGAGGATTGAGGATTGAGGATTGAGCATTGAGGATTGAAGATTGATGACTGGGGATTGAGGATTGAAGATTGAGGATTAGCGATTGAAGGTTGGGGATTGAGGACCTAGGATCGGAGATTGATTATTGAGGATTGAAGATTGTGGATTGAGGATTGAGGATTGAGAATTGAGAATTGAGGATGAGGACTGAGGGTTGAGGATTGAGTATTGATGATTGAATATTGATGATTGAGGATTGAGGATTGAGGATTGAAGATTGAGTATTGAGGATTGAATATTGAGGATTGAGTATTGAGGATTGAGGATTCAGGGTTGAAGATTGAGGATTGAGGATTGAGGATTGAGGATTGAGGATTGAGGTTTGGGTGTTTAGTATTGAAGAATGAGGATTGAGGATTGAGGTTTGAGGATTGAGGATTGAAGATTGAGTATTGATTATTGAATATTGAGGGTTGAGGATTGAGGTTTGAGGATTGAGGATGAAGACTGAGGGTTGAGGATTGAGGTTTGAGGAACGAGGATCGAGGATTGAGGATTGAGGACTAAGGATTGACGATTGAGTATTGAAGATTGAGGATTGATGACTGAGGATTGACGACTGAGGATTGAGGATTGAGGATTGATGATTGAAGATTGAGTATTGGGGATTGTATATTGAGGATTGAGGATTGAGGATTGAGGATTGAGGATTGAGGATTGAGGATTGAAGATTGAGTATTGAGTATTGAAGGTTGAGGATTGTGGATTGAGGATTAAGGATTGTGGATTGAATATTGTAGATTGAGTATTGATGCCTGAGGATTGAGGATTGTGGATTGTGGATTGAATATTGTAGATTGAGTATTCATGCCTCAGGATTGAGGATTGAGGATTGAGGATTGAGTATTGAGGATTGAGGATTCAGGGTTGATGGTTGAGGATTGAGGATTGAGGATTGAGTACTGAGGATTCAGGATTGGGTATTGAGGATTGAGGAATGAGGATTGAGGATTGAGGTTTGAGGATTGAGTGTTGCAGATTGAGTATTGAGGATTGAAGATTGAGGATTGAGGTTTGAGGTTTGAGGATTGAGGATTGAAGATTGAGGATTGGGTATTGAGGATTGAAGAATGTGGATTGAGGAATTGGGATTGAGGATTGAGGATTGAGGATTGAAGATTGAGGATTGGGTATTGAGGATTGAAGAATGAGGATTGAGGATTGAGGATTGAAGATTGAGTGTTGAGGATTGAAGATTGAGGATTGAGGATTGAGGATTGAGGATTGAGGATTGAAGATTGAGTATTCAGGATTGAAGATTGAGGGTTCAAGATTGAGTATTGATGATTGAATATTGAGGATTGAGGATTGAGGATTGAGGATTGAGGATTCAGGATTGAGGATTGAAGATTGAGTATTGATGATTGAATATTGAGGATTGAGGATTGAGGTTTGAGGATTGAGGATTGAGGACTGACGGTAGAGGATTTAGGTTTGAGGATTGAGGATTGAGGATTGAGGATTGAGGATGAGTGCTAAGCGTCGGGGATTGAGATTCGACGAGTGAGGACTGAGGATTGAGGATTGAGAATTGAGGATTGAGGATTGAGGATTGAGGATTGAGGATTGAGGATTGAGGATTGAGGATTGAGGATTGAGGATTGAGGATTGAAGATTGAGTATTGATGATTGAATATTGAGGATTGAGGATTGAGGTTTGAGGATTGAGGATTGAGGATTGAGGATTGAGGATTGAGTATTGAAGATTGAGTATTGATGCCTGAGGATTGAGGATCGAGGATAGAGTATTGAGGATTGGAGATTGATTATTGAGGATTGAAGATTGAGGATTGAGTATTGAGGATTAAGAATTGAGAATTGAGTATGAGGACTGGGGGTTGAGGGTTGAGCTTTGAGGAATGAGGATTGAGGGTTGGGGAATGAGGATTGAGGATTGAGGATTGAGGATTGAGCATTGAAGATTGAGTATTGATGCCTGAGGATTGAGGATTGAGGATTGATGATTGAGGATCGAGGATTGAAGATTGAGAATTGAGGATTGAAGATTGAGGATTGAGGATTGAGGATTGAGGATTGAGGATTGAGGATTGAGGATTGAGGATTGAAGATTAGTGATGAGGATTGAAGATTGAGGATTGAGGATTGAGGATTGAGGATTGAGGATTGAGGATTGAAGGTTGAGTGTTGAGGGTTGAAGATTGAGGACTGAGGATTGAGGATTGAGGATTGAGGATTGAAGATTGAGTATTGAGGATTGAAGATTGAGTATTGAGTATTGAGGATTGAGGATTCAGGGTCGAAGATTGAGGATTGAGGATTGAGGATTGACGATCTAGGATTGGAGATTGATTATTGAGTATAGAAGGTTGAGGATTGTGGATTGAGGATTGAGGATTGAGGATTGAGGATTGAGGATTGAGGATTGAGGATTGAGAATTGAGGATTGAGAATGGGGATTGAAGATTGAGTATTGATGATTGAATATTGAGGATTGAGGATTGAGGATTGAGGATTGAAGATTGAGTATTGAGGATTGAAGATTGAGGATTGAGTATTGAGGATTGAGGATTCAGGGTTGAAGATTGAGGATTGAGGATTGAGGATTGAGGATTGAGGATTGAGGATTGGGTATTGAGGATTGAGGAATGAGGATTGAGGATTGAGGTTTAAGGATTGAGGATTGCAGATTGAGTATTGAGGATTGAAGGTTGAGGATTGAGGATTGAGGATTGAGGAATGAGGATTGAAGATTGAGTATTGAGGATTGAAGATTGAGGATAGAGGATTGAGTACTGAGGATGGAGTATGAGGGCTGAGGGTTGAGGATTGAGGATTGAGAAATGAGGATTGAGGATTGAGGATTGAAATTGAGGATTAGGTATTGAGGATTGAAGAATGAGGATTGAGGATTGAGGATTGAGGATTGAGGATTGAGGATTGAGGATTGAAGATTGAATATTGATGATTGAATATTGATGACTGCGGATTGAGGGTTGTGGATTGTGGACGAGGACTAAGGGTTGAATATTGATGTTTGAGGTCTGGGGACTAAGGATTGAGGATTGAGAATTGAGGATCGAGGATTGAGGATTGAAGATTGAGGATTGGGTATTTAGGATTGAAGAATGAGGATTGAGGATTGAGGTTTGAGGATTGGGTATTGAAGATTGAGTATTGATGATTGAATATTGAGGATTGAGGATTGAGGTTTGAGGATTGAGGATGAAGACTGAGGGTTGAGGATTGAGGATTGAGGATTGAGGACTAAGGATTGACGATTGAGTATTGAAGATTGAGGATTGATGACTGAGGATTGACGACTGAGAATTGAGGATTGAGGATTCATGATTGAAGATTGAGCATTGAGGATCGAATATTGAGGATTGAGGATTGAGGATAGAGGATTGAGGATTGAGGATTGAGGATTGAAGATTGAGTATTGAGTATTGAAGGTTGAGGATTGTGGATTGAGGATTAAGGACTGAGGATTGAATATTGTAGATTGAGTATTGATGCCTGAGGATTGAGGATTGAGGATTGAGGATGCGTGCTAAGCGTCGGGGATTGAGATTCGACGACTGAGGAGTGAGGATTGAGGATTGAGAATTGAGGATTGATGTTTGAGGATTGAAGATTGAGGATTGGGTATTGAGGATTGAGGAATGTGGATTGAGGATTGAGGATTGAGGATTGAGAAATGAGGATTGAGGATTGAGGATTGAAATTGAGGATTGGGTGTTGAGGAGTGAAGAATGAGGATTGAGGAATTAGGATTGAGGATTGAGGATTGAGGATTGAAGATTGAGGATTGGGTATTGAGGATTGAAGAATGAGGATTGAGGATTGAGGATTGAGGATTGAGGATTGAAGATTGAGTGTTGAGGATTGAAAATTGAGGATTGAGGATTGACGATTGAGGTTTGAGGATTGAAGATTGAGTATTGAGGATTGAAGATGGAGGATTGAGTATTGAGGATTGAGGATTCAGGGTTGAAGATTGAGGATTGAGGATTGAGGATTGAGGATTGAGGATTGAGGATTGAAGATTGAATATTTATGATTGAATATTGAGGACTGAGGATTGAGGGTTGTGGATTGAGGACGAGGACTGAGGGTTGAATATTTGAGGTCTGAGGATTAAGGATTGAGGATTGAGAATTGAGGATTGAGGATTAAGGATTGAAGATTAAGGATTGGGTATTTAGGATTGAAGAGTGAGGATTAAGGATTGAGGTTTGAGGATTGGGGATTGAAGATTGAGTATTGATGATTGAATATTGAGGATTGAGGATTGAGGTTTGAGGATTGAGGATGAAGACTGAGGGTTGAGGATTGAGGGTTGAGGAACGAGGATTGAGGATTGAGGATTGAGGACTAAGGATTGACGATTGAGTATTGAAGATTGAGGATTCATGACTGAGGATTGACGACTGAGAATTGAGGATTGAGGATTGATGATTGAAGATTGAGTATTGAGGATTGAATATTGCGGATTGAGGATTGAGGATTGAGGATTGAGGATTGAAGATTGAGTATTGAGGACTGAAGATTGAGGATTGAGTATTTAGGGTTGAGGATTCTGGGTTGAAGATTGAGGATTGAGGATTGAGGATTGAGGATTGGGTGTTTAGTATTGAAGAATGAGGATTGAGGATTGAGGTTTGAGGATTGAGGATTGAAGATTGAGTATTGATGATTGAATATTGAGGGTTGAGGATTGAGGTTTGAGGATTGAGGATGAAGACTGAGGGTTGAGGATTGAGGTTTGAGGAACGAGGATCGAGGATTGAGGATTGAGGACTAAGGATTGACGATTGAGTATTGAAGATTGTGGATTGATGACTGAGGATTGACGACTTAGAATTGAGGATTGAGGATTGATGATTGAGGATTGAGTATTGAGGATTGAATATTGAGGATTGAGGATTGAGGATTGAGGATTGCGGATTGAGGATTGAGGATTGAAGATTGAGTATTGAGTATTGAAGGTTGAGGATTGTGGATTGAGGATTAAGGATTGTGGATTGAATATTGTAGATTGAGTATTGATGCCTGAGGATTGAGGATTGAGGATTGTGGATTGAATATTGTAGATTGAGTATTGATGCCTGAGGATTGAGGATTGAGGATTGAGGATTGAGGATTGGGTGTTTGGTATTGAAGAATGAGGATTGAGGATTGAGGTATGAGGATTGAGGATTGAAGATTGAGTATTGATGATTGAATATTGAGGGTTGAGGATTGAGGTTTGAGGATTGAGGATGAAGACTGAGGGTTGAGGATTGAGGTTTGAGGAACGAGGATCGAGGATTGAGGATTGAGGACTAAGGATTGACGATTGAGTATTGAAGATTGTGGATTGATGACTGAGGATTGACGACTGAGAATTGAGGATTGAGGATTGAAGATTGAGGATTGAGTATTGAGGATTCAGGGTTGAAGACTGAGGATTGAGGATTGAGGATTGAGGATTGAGGATTGAGTATTGAGGATTGAAGATTGAATATTTATGATTGAATATGGAGGACTGAGGATTGAGGGTTGTGGATTGAGGACGAGGACTGAGGGTTGAATATTGATGTTTGAGGTCTGAGGATTAAGGATTGAGGATTGAGAATTGAGGATTGAGGATTGAGGATTGAAGATTAAGGATTGGGTATTTAGGATTGAAGAATGTGCATTGAGGATTGAGGTTTGAGGATTGGGTATTGAAGATTGAGTATTGATGATTGAATATTGAGGATTGAGGATTGAGGTTTGAGTATTGAGGATGAAGACTGAGGGTTGAGGATTGAGGTTTGAGGAACGATGATTGAGGATTGAGGATTGAGGACTAAGGATTGACGATTGAGTATTGAAGATTGAGGATTGATGACTGAGGATTGACGACCGAGAATTGAGGATTGAGGATTGATGATTGAAGATTGAGTATTGAGGATTGAATATTGCGGATTGAGGATTGAGGATTGAGGATTGAGGATTGAGGATTGAGGATTGAGGATTGAGGATTGAGGATTGAGGATTGAGGATTGAAGATTGAGTATTGATGATTGAATATTGAGGATTGAGGATTGTGGATTGAGGATTGAAGATTGAGTATTGAGGATTGAAGATTGAGGATTGAGTATTGAGGATTGAGGATTGAGGATTGAGGATTGAGGATTGAGGATTCAGGATTGAGGATTGAAGATTGAGTATTGATGATTGAATATTGAGGGTTGAGGATTGAGGTTTGAGGATTGAGGATGAAGACTGAGGATTGAGGATTGAGGTTTGAGGAACGAGGATCGAGGATTGAGGATTGAGGACTAAGGATTGACGATTGAGTATTGAAGATTGAGGATTGATGACTGAGGATTGACGACTGAGAATTGAGGATTGAGGATTGATGACTGAAGATTGAGTATTGGGGATTGAATATTGAGGATTGAGGATTGAGGATTGAGGATTGAGGATTGAGGATTGAGGATTGAGGATTGAGTATTGAGTATTGAAGGTTGAGGATTGTGGATTGAGGATTAAGGATTGTGGATTGAATATTGTAGATTGAGTATTGATGCCTGAGGATTGAGGATTGAGGATTGTGGATTGAATATTGTAGATTGAGTGTTGATGCCTGAGGATTGTGTATTGAGGATTGAGGATTCAGTGTTGAAGATTGAGGATTGAGGATTGAGGAATGAGTACTGAGGATTGAGGATTGGGTATTGAGGATTGAGGAATGAGGATTGAGGATTGAGGTTTGAGGATTGAGGGTTGCAGATTGAGTGTTGAGGATTGAAGATTGAGGATTGAGGATTGAGGATTGAGGTTTGAGGATTGAGGATTGAAGATTGAGGATTGGGTATTGAGGATTGAAGAATGAGGATTGAGGAATTGGGATTGAGGATTGAGGATTGAGGATTGAAGATTGAGGATTGGGTATTGAGGATTGAAGAATGAGGATTGAGGACCGAGGATTGAGGATTGAGGATTGAGGATTGAGGATTGAGGATTCAGGATTGAGGATTGAAGATTGAGTATTGATGATTGAATATTGAGGATTGAGGATTGAGGTTTGAGGATTGAGGATTGAGGACTGACGGTAGAGGATTTAGGTTTGAGGATTGAGGATTGAGGACTGAGGATTCAGGATGAGTGCTAAGCGTCGGGGATTGAGATTCGACGACTGAGGACTGAGGATTGAGGATTGAGAATTGAGGATTGAGGATTGAGGATTGAGGATTGAGGATTGAGAATTGAGGATTGAGGATTGAGGATTGAGGATTGAGGATTGAGGATTGAGGATTGAAGATTGAGTATTGATGATTGAATACTGACGATTGAGGATTGAGGTTTGAGGATTGAGGATTGAGGATTGAAGATTGAGTATTGAGTATTGAAGGTTGAGGATTGAGGATTGAGGATTGAAGATTGAGGATTGAGGATTGGGGATTGAGGATTGAAGATTGAGTATTGAGTATTGAGTATTGAAGGTTGAGGATTGTGGATTGAGGATTAAGGATTGTGGATTGAATATTGTAGATTGAGTATTGATGCCTGAGGATTGAGGATTGTGGATTGAATATTGTAGATTGAGTATTGATGCCTGAGGATTGAGGATTGAGGATTGAGGATTGAGGATTGAGGATTGAAGGTTGAGTATTGAGGATTGAAGATTGAGGATTCAAGATTGAGTATTGATGATTGAATATTGAGGATTGAGGATTGAGGATTGAGGATTGAGGATTGGGTATTGAGGATTGAGTAATGAGGATTGAGGAATGAGGTTTGAGTATTGGGGATTGCAGATTGAGTATTGGCGATTGAAGATTGAGGATTGAGGATTGAGGATTGAGGAATGAGGATCGAAGATTGAGTATTGAGGATTGAAGGTTGAGGATAGAGGATTGAGTACTGAGGATGGAGGATGAGGGCTGAGGGTTGAAGATTGAGGATTGAGAAATGAGGATTGAGGATTGAGGATTGAAATTGAGGATTGGGTATTGAGGATTGAAGAATGAGGATTGAGGAATTAGGATTGAGGATTGAGGTTTGAGTATTGGCGATTGAAGATTGAGGATTGAGGATTGAGGATTGAGGATTGAGGATTGAAGATTCAGTATTGAGTATTGAAGCTTGAGGATTGTGGATTGAGGGTTAAGAATAGAGGATTGAATATTGTAGATTGAGTATTGATGCCTGAGGATTGAGGATTTAGGATTGAGGATTGAGGATTCAGGATTGAAGATTGAGTATTGAGGATTGAAGATTGAGGGTTGAAGATTGAGTATTGATGATTGAATATTGAGGAATGAGGATTGAGGATTGAGGATTGAGGATTGAGGATTGAAGATTGAAGATTGAGTATGGATGATTGAATATTGAGGATTGAGGATTGAGGTTTGATGAACGAGGACTGAGGATTGAGGATTGAGGACTAAGGATTGACGATTGAGTATTGAAGATTGAGGATTGATGACTGAGGATTGACGACTGAGAATTGGGGATTGAGGATTGAAGATTGAGTATTGAGGATTGAAGATTGAGGGTTAAAGATTGAGTATTGATGATTGAATATTGAGGATTGAGGATTGAGGATTGAGGATTGAGGATTGAGGATGGAAGATTGAGTATTGAGGATTGAAGATTGAGGGTTGAAGATTGAGTATTGATGATTGAATATTGAGGATTGAGGATTGAGGATTGAGGATTGAGGATTGAGGATTGAGGATTGAAGATTGAGTATTGCTGATTGAATATTGAGGATTGGGGATTGAGGTTTGAGGATTGAGGACGAGGACTGACGGTAGAGGATTTAGGATTGAGGATTGAGGATTGAGGACTGAGGATTGAGGATGCGTGCTAAGCGTCGGGGATTGAGATTCGACGACTGAGGACTGAGGATTGAGGATTGAGAATTGAGGATTGATGTTTGAGGATTGAAGATTGAGGATTGGGTATTGAGGATTGAGGAATGAGGATTGAGGATTGAGGATTGAGGATTGAGAAATGAGGATTGAGGATTGAGGATTGAAATTGAGGATTGGGTATTGAGGATTGAAAAATGAGGATTGAGGAATTAGGATTGAGGATTGAGGATTGAGGATTGAAGATTGAGGATTGGGTATTGAGGATTGAAGAATGAGGATTGAGGATTGAGGATTGGGGATTGAGGATTGAAGATTAGTGTCGAGGATTGAAGATTGAGGATTGAGGATTGAGGATTGAGGATTGAGGATTGAGGATTGAGGATTGAGGATTGAGGATTGAGGATTGAGGATTGAGGATTGAAGATTGAGTATTGATGATTGAATATTGAGGATTGAGGATTGAGTATTGAGGATTGAAGATTGAGTATTGAGGATTGAAGATTGAGGATTGAGTATTGAGGATTGAGGATTCAGGGTTGAAGATTGAGGATTGAGGATTGAGGATTGAGGATTGAGGATTGAGGATTGAGGATTGAGGATTGGGTGTTTAGTATTGAAGAATGAGGATTGAGGATTGAGGTTTGAGGATTGAGGATTGAAGATTGTGTATTGATGACTGAATATTGAGGGTTGAGGATTGAGGTTTGAGGATTGAGGATGAAGACTGAGGGTTGAGGATTGAGGTTTGAGGAACGAGGATCGATGATTGAGGATTGAGGACTAAGGATTGACGATTGAGTATTGAAGATTGAGGATTCATGACTGAGGATTGACGACTGAGAATTGAGGATTGAGGATTGATGATTGAAGATTGAGTATTGGGGATTGAATATTGAGGATTGAGGATTGAGGATTGAGGATTGAGGATTGAGGATTGAGGATTGAAGATTGAGTATTGAGTATTGAAGGTTGAGGATTGTGGATTGAGGATTAAGGATTGTGGATTGAATATTGTAGATTGAGTATTGATGCCTGAGGATTGAGGATTGAGGATTGTGGATTGAATATTGTAGATTGAGTATTGATGCCCGAGGATTGAGGATTGAGGATTGAGGATTGAGGATTGAGGATTGAGGATTGAGGATTGAATGTTGAGTATTGAGGATTGAAGATTGAGTATTCAAGATTGAGTATTGATGATTGAATATTGAGGATTGAGGATTGAGGATTGAGGATTGAGGATTGGGTATTGAGGATTGAGTAATGAGGATTGAGGATTGAGGTTTGAGTATTGGGGATTGCAGATTGAGTATTGGCGATTGAAGATTGAGGATTGAGGATTGAGGATTGAGGATTGAAGATTGAGGATAGAGGATTGAGTACTGAGGATGGAGGATGAGGGCTGAGGGTTGAAGATTGAGGATTGAGAAATGAGGGTTGAGGATTGAGGATTGAAATTGAGGATTGGGTATTGAGGATTGAAGAATGAGGATTGAGGAATTAGGATTGAGGATTGAGGATTAAGGATTGAAGATTGAGGATTGGGTATTGAGGATTGAAGAATGAGGATTGAGGGTTGAGGATTGGGGATTGAGGATTGAAGATTAGTGTTGAGGATTGAGGATTGAGGATAGAGGATTGAGGATTGAGGATTGAGGATTGAAGATTGGGTATTGAGGATTGAAGATTGAGGATTGAGTATTGAGGATTGAGGATTCAGGGTTGAAAATTGAGGATTGAGGATCGAGGATTGAGGATTGAGGATTGAGGATTGAAGATTGAATATTGATGATTGAATATTGAGGACTGAGGATTGAGGGTTGTGGATTGAGGACGAGGGCTGAGGGTTGAATATTGATGTTTGAGGTCTGAGTGTTAAGGATTGAGGATTGAGAATTGAGGATTGAGGATTGAGGATTGAAGATTGAGGATTGGGTATTTAGGATTGAAGAATGAGGATTGAGGATTGAGGTTTGAGGATTGAGGATTGATGATTGAGTATTGTCGATTGAATATTGAGGATTGAGGATTGAGGTTTGTGGTTTGAGGAATGAGGATTGATGGTTGAGGATTGAGGATTGAGGATTGAGGATTGAGGATTGAGGATTGAGTATTGAAGATTGAGTATTGATACCTGAGGATTGAGGATTGAGGATTGAGGATTGAGGATTGAGGATTGATGATTGAGTATTGGGGATTGAAGATTGAGGATTGAGGATTGAGGGTTGAGGATGGAGAATGAGGACTGACGGTTGAGGATTGAGGTTTGAGGATTGAAGATTGAGGACTGAGGACTGAGGATTGAGGATTGAGGATTGAGCATTGAGGATTGAAGATTGAGTACTGGGGATTCGGGATTGCAGATTGAGGATTAAGGATTGAAGATTGAGTATTGAGGATTGAAGATAGAGGATTGAGTATTGAGGATTGAGGATTCAGGGTTGAAAATTGAGGATTGAGGATTGAAATTGAGGATTGGGTATTGAGGATTGAAGAATGAGGATTGAGGAATTAGGATTGAGGATTGAGGATTGAGGATTGAAGATTGAGGATTGGGTATTGAGGATTGAAGAATGAGGATTGAGGATTGAGGATTGGGGATTGAGGATTGAAGATTGAGTGTTGAGGATTGAAAATTGAGGATTGACGATTGACGGTTGAGGACTGAGGATTGAAGATTGAGTATTGGGGATTGAAGATGGAGGATTGAGTATTGAGGATTGAGGATTCAGGGTTGAAGATTGAGGATTGAGGATTGGGGATTGAGGATTGAGGATTGAGGATTGAAGATTGAATATTTATGATTGAATATTGAGGACTGAGGATTGAGGGTTGTGGATTGAGGACGAGGACTGAGGGTTGAATATTGATGTTTGAGGTCCGAGGATTAAGGATTGAGGATTGAGAATTGAGAATTGAGGATTAAGGATTGAAGATTAAGGATTGGGTTTTTAGGATTGAAGAATGAGGATTGAGGATTGAGGTTTGAGGATTGGGGATTGAAGATTGAGTATTGATGATTGAATATTGAGGGTTGAGGATTGAGGTTTGAGGATTGAGGATGAAGACTGAGGGTTGAGGATTGAGGTTTGAGGAACGAGGATCGAGGATTGAGGATTGAGGACTAAGGATTGACGATTGAGTATTGAAGATTGAGGATTGATGACTGAGGATTGACGACTGAGAATTGAGGATTGAGGATTGATGATTGAAGATTGAGTATTGGGGATTGAATATTGAGGATTGAGGATTGAGGATTGAGGACTGAGGATTGAGGATTGAGGATTGAAGATTGAGTATTGAGAATTGAAGGTTGAGGATTGTGGATTGAGGATTAAGGATTGTGGATTGAATATTGTAGATTGAGTATTGATGCCTGAGGATTGAGGATTGAGGATTGTGGATTGAATATTGTAGATTGAGTATTGATGCCTGAGGACTGAGGATTGAGGATTGAGGATTGAGTATTGAGGATTGAGGATTCAGGGTTGAAGATTGAGGATTGAGGATTGGGGATTGAGTACTGAGGATTGAGGATTGGGTATTGAGGATTGAGGATTGAGGATTGAGGATTGAGGTTTGAGGATTGAGGGTTGCAGATTGAGTATTGAGGATTGAAGATTGAGGATTCAGGATTGAGGATTGAGGTTTGAGGATTGAGGATTGAAGATTGAGGATTGGGTATTGAGGATTGAAGAATGAGGATTGAGGAATTGGGATTGAGGATTGAAGATTGAGGGTTGAAGATTGAGTATTGATGATTGAATATTGAGGATTGAGGATTGAGGATTGAGGATTCAGGATTGAGGATTGAAGATTGAGTATTGATGATTGAATATTGAGGATTGAGGATTGAGGTTTGAGGATTGAGGATTGAGGACTGACGGTAGAGGATTTAGGTTTGAGGATTGAGGATTGAGGACTGAGGATTGAGGATGAGTGCTAAGCGTCGGGGATTGAGATTCGACGACTGAGGACTGAGGATTGAGGATTGAGAATTGAGGATTGAGGATTGAGGATTGAGGATTGAGGATTGAGGATTGAGGATTGAGGATTGAGGATTGAGGATTGAGGATTGAGGATTGAGGATTGAGGATTGAAGATTGAGTATTGATGATTGAATATTGAGGATTGAGGATTGAGGTTTGAGGATTGAGGATTGAGGATTGAGGATTGAGGATTGAGTATTGAAGATTGATTATTGATGCCTGAGGATTGAGGATCGAGGATAGAGTATTGAGGATTGGAGATTGATTATTGAGGATTGAAGATTGAGGATTGAGGATTGAGGATTAAGAATTGAGAATTGAGTATGAGGACTGAGGGTTTAGGATTGAGCTTTGAGGAATGAGGATTGAGGGTTGGGGAATGAGGATTGAGGATTGAGGATTGAGGATTGAGGATTGAGGATTGAGAATTGAGGATTGAGGATTGAGGATTGAAGATTGAGTATTGATGATTGAATATTGAGGATTGAGGATTGAGGATTGAGGATTGAAGATTGAGTATTGAGGATTGAAGATTGAGGATTGAGTATTGAGGATTGAGGACTCAGGGTTGAAGATTGAGGATTGAGGATTGAGAATTGAGGATTGAGGATTGAGGATTGGGTATTGAGGATTGAGGAATGAGGATTGAGGATTGAGGTTTAAGGATTGAGGATTGCAGATTGAGTATTGAGGATTGAAGATTGAGGATTGAGGATTGAGGATTGAGGAATGAGGATTGAAGATTGAGTATTGAGGATTGAAGATTGAGGATAGAGGATTGAGTACTGAGGATGGAGTATGAGGGCTGAGGGTTGGGGATTGAGGATTGAGAAATGAGGATTGAGGATTGAGGATTGAAATTGAGGATTGGGTATTGAGGATTGAAGAATGAGGATTGAGGATTGAGGATTGAGGATTGAGGATTGAGGATTGAGGATTGAAATTGAGGATTGGGTATTGAGGATTGAAGAATGAGGATTGAGGATTGAGGATTGAGGATTGAGGATTGAGGATTGAGGATTGAAGATTGAATATTGATGATTGAATATAGATGACTGCGGATTGAGGGTTGTGGATTGTGGACGAGGACTAAGGGTTGAATATTGATGTTTGAGGTCTGGGGACTAAGGATTGAGGATTGAGAATTGAGGATTGAGGATTGAGAATTGAGGATTGAGGATTGAGGGTTGAAGATTGAGTATTGATGATTGAATATTGAGGATTGAGGATTGAGGATTGAGGATTGAAGATTGAGCATTGAGGATTGAAGATTGAGGATTGAGTATTGAGGATTGAGGATTCAGGGTTGAAGATTGAGGATTGAGGATTGAGGATTGAGGATTGAGGATTGGGTGTTTAGTATTGAAGAATGAGGATTGAGGATTGAGGTTTGAGGATTGAGGATTGAAGATTGAGTATTGAAGATTGAATATTGAGGGTTGAGGATTGAGGTTTGAGGATTGAGGATGAAGACTGAGGGTTGAGGATTGAGGTTTGAGGAACGAGGATCGAGGATTGAGGATTGAGGACTAAGGATTGAGGATTGAGGATTGAAGATTGAGTATTGAGTATTGAAGGTTGAGGATTGTGGATTGAGGATTAAGGATTGTGGATTGAATATTGTAGATTGAGTATTGATGCCTGAGGATTGAGGATTGAGGATTGTGGATTGAATATTGTAGATTGAGTATTGATGCCTGAGGATTGAGGATTGAGGATTGAGGATTGAGGATTGAGGATTGAAGGTTGAGTATTGAGGATTGAAGATTGAGGATTCAAGATTGAGTATTGATGATTGAATATTGAGGATTGAGGATTGAGGATTGAGGATTGAGGATTGGGTATTGAGGATTGAGTAATGAGGATTGAGGGTTGAGGTTTGAGTATTGGGGATTGCAGATTGAGTATTGGCGATTGAATATTGAGGGTTGAGGATTGAGGTTTGAGGATTGAGGATGAAGACTGAGGGTTGAGGATTGAGGTTTGAGGAACGAGGATCGAGGATTGAGAATTGAGGATTGAGGATTGAGGGTTGAAGATTGAGTATTGATGATTGAATATTGAGGATTGAGGATTGAGGATTGAGGATTGAAGATTGAGTATTGAGGATTGAAGATTGAGGATTGAGGATTGAGGATTGAGGATTGAGGATTGGGTGTTTAGTATTGAAGAATGAGGATTGAGGATTGTGGTTTGAGGATTGAGGATTGAAGATTGAGTATTGATGATTGGATATTGAGGGTTGAGGATTGAGGTTTGAGGATTGAGGATGAAGACTGAGGGTTGAGGATTGAGGTTTGAGGAACGTGGACGAGGACTGACGGTAGAGGATTTAGGTTTGAGGATTGAGGATTGAGGAACGAGGATTGAGGATGAGTGCTAAGGGTCGGGGATTGAGGTTCGACGACTGAGGACTGAGGATTGAGGTTTGAGAATTGAGGATTGATGTTTGAGGATTGAAGATTGAGGATAGAGGATTGTGTACTGTGGATGGAGGATGAGGGCTGAGGGTTGAAGATTGAGGATTGAGGATTGAGAAATGAGGATTGAGGATTGAGGGTTGAAATTGAGGATTGGGTATTGAGGATTGAAGAATGAGGATTGAGGAATTAGGATTGAGGATAGAGGATTGAGTACTGTGGATGGAGGACGAGGGCTGAGGGTTGAAGATTGAGGATTGAGAAATGAGGATTGAGGATTGAGGATTGAAATTGAGGATTGGGTATTGAGGATTGAAGAATGAGGATTGAGGAATTAGGATTGAGGATTGAGGATTGAGGATTGAAGATTGAGGATTGGGTATTGAGGATTGAAGAGTGAGGATTGAGGATTGAGGATTGGGGATTGAGGATTGAAGATTAGTGTTGAGGATTGAAGATTGAGGATTGGGGATTGAGGATCGAGGATTGAGGATTGAGGATTGAGGATTGAAGATTGAATATTGATGATTGAATATTGAGGACTGAGGATTGAGGGTTGTGGATTGAGGACGAGGGCTGAGGGTTGAATATTGATGTTTGAGGTCTGAGTATTAAGGATTGAGGATTGAGAATTGAGGATTGAGGATTGAGGATTGAAGATTGAGGATTGAGTATTGAGGATTGAGGATTCAGGGTTGAAGATTGAGGATTGAGGATTGAGGATTGAGGATTGAGGATTGAGGAATGGGTGTTTAGTATTGAAGAATGAGGATTGAGGATTGAGGTTTGAGGATTGAGGATTGAAGATTGAGTATTGATGATTGAATATTGAGGGTTGAGGATTGAGGTTTGAGGATTGAGGATGAAGACTGAGGGTTGAGGATTGAGGTTTGAGGAACGAGGACGAGGACTGACGGTAGAGGATTTAGGTTTGAGGATTGAGGATTGTGGAACGAGGATTGAGGATGAGTGCTAAGGGTCGGGGATTGAGGTTCGACGACTGAGGACTGAGGATTGAGGATTGAGAATTGAGGAATGATGTTTGAGGATTGAAGATTGAGGATAGAGGATTGAGTACTGTGGATGGAGGATGAGGGCTGAGGGTTGAAGATTGAGGATTGAGAAATGAGGATTGAGGATTGAGGATTGAAATTGAGGATTGGGTATTGAGGATTGAAGAATGAGGATTGAGGAATTAGGATTGAGGATTGAGGATTGAGGATTGAAGATTGAGGATTGGGTATTGAGGATTGAAGAATGAGGATTGAGGATTGAGGATTGGGGATTGAGGATTGAAGATTAGTGTTGAGGATTGAAGATTGAGGATTGAGGATTGAGGATCGAGGATTGAGGATTGAGGATTGAGGATTGAAGATTGAATATTTATGATTGAATATTGAGGACTGAGGATTGAGGGTTGTGGATTGAGGACGAGGACTGAGGGTTGAATATTGATGTTTGAGGTCTGAGGATTAAGGATTGAGGATTGAGAATTGAGGATTGAGGATTGAGGATTGAATATTGCGGATTGAGGATTGAGGATTGAGGATTGAGGATTGAGGATTGAGGATTGAGGATTGCGGATTGAAGATTGAGTATTGAGTATTGAAGGTTGAGGATTGTGGATTGAGGATTAAGGATTGTGGATTGAATATTGTAGATTGAGTATTGATGCCTGAGGATTGAGGATTGAGGATTGTGGATTGAATATTGTAGATTGAGTATTGATGCCTGAGGATTGAGGATTGAGGATTGAGGATCGAGGATTGAGGATTGAAGGTTGAGTATTGAGGATTGAAGATTGAGTATTCAAGATTGAGTATTGATGATTGAACATTGAGGATTGAAGATTGAGGATTGAGGATTGAGGATTGGGTATTGAGGATTGAGTAATGAGGATTGAGGATTGAGGTTTGAGTATTGGGGATTATAGATTGAGTATTGGCGATTGAAGATTGAGGATTGAGGATTAAGGATTGAGGAATGAGGATCGAAGATTGAGTATTGAGGATTGAAGATTGAGGATAGAGGATTGAGTACTGAGGATGGAGGATGAGGGCTGAGGGTTGAAGATTGAGGATTGAGAAATGAGGATTGAGGATTGAGGATTGAAATTGAGGATTGGGTATTGAGGATTGAAGAATGAGGATTGAGGATTGAGGATTGGGGATTGAGGATTGAAGATTAGTGTTGAGGATTGAAGATTGAGGATTGAGGATTGAGTATTGAGGATTGAAGGTTGAGGGTTGAAGATTGAGTATTGATGATTGAGTATTGGGGATTGAGGATTGAGGATCGATGATTGAAGATTGAGAATTGAGGATTGAAGATTGAGGATTGAGGATTGAGGATTGAGGATTGAGGATTGAGGATTGAAGATTCAGTATTGAGTATTGAAGCTTGAGGATTGTGGATTGAGGGTTAAGGATAGAGGATTGAATATTGTAGATTGAGCATTGATGCCTGAGGATTGAGGATTTAGGATTGAGGATTGAGGATTCAGGATTGAAGATTGAGTATTGAGGATTGAAGATTGAGGGTTGAAGATTGAGTATTGATGATTGAATATTGAGGAATGAGGATTGAGGATTGAGGATTGAGGATTGAGGATTGAAGATTGAAGATTGAGTATGGATGATTGAATATTGAGGATTGAGGATTGAGGTTTGATGAACGAGGACTGAGGATTGAGGATTGAGGACTAAGGATTGACGATTGAGTATTGAAGATTGAGGATTGATGACTGAGGATTGACGACTGAGAATTGGGGATTGAGGAATGAAGATTGAGTATTGATGATTGAAGTTTGAGGGTTAAAGATTGAGTATTGATGATTGAAAATTGAGGATTGAGGATTGAGGATTGATGATTGAGGATTGAGGATGGAAGATAGAGTATTGAGGATTGAAGATGGAGGGTTGAAGATTGAGTATTGATGATTGAATATTGAGGATTGAGGATTGAGGATTGAGGATTGAGGATTGAGGATTGAGGATAGAAGATTGAGTATTGCTGATTGAATATTGAGGATTGGGGATTGAGGTTTGAGGATTGAAGATTGAGGATAGAGGATTGAGTACTGTGGATGGAGGATGAGGGCTGAGGGTTGAAGATTGAGGATTGAGAAATGAGGATTGAGGATTGAGGATTGAAATTGAGGATTGGGTATTGAGGATTGAAGAATGAGGATTGAGGAATTAGGATTGAGGATTGAGGATTGAGGATTGAAGATTGAGGATTGGGTATTGAGGATTGAAGAATGAGGATTGAGGATTGAGGATTGGGTATTGAGGATTGAAGATTAGTGTTGAGGATTGAAGATTGAGGATTGAGGATTGAGGATCGAGGATTGAGGATTGAGGATTGAGGATTGAAGATTGAATATTTATGATTGAATATTGAGGACTGAGGATTGAGGGTTGTGGATTGAGGACGAGGACTGAGGGTTGAATATTGATGTTTGAGGTCTGAGGATTAAGGATTGAGGATTGAGAATTGAGGATTGAGGATTGAGGATTGAAGATTAAGGATTGGGTATTTAGGATTGAAGAATGTGGATTGAGGATTGAGGTTTGAGGATTGGGGATTGAAGATTGAGTATTGATGATTGAATATTGAGGATTCAGGATTGAGGTTTGAGGATTGAGGATGAAGACTGAGTGTTGAGGATTGAGGTTTGAGGAACGATGATTGAGGATTGAGGATTGAGGGCTAAGGATTGACGATTGAGTATTGAAGATTGAGGATTGATGACTGAGGATTGACGACTGAGAATTGAGGATTGAGGATTGATGATTGAAGATTGAGTATTGAGGATTGAATATTGCGGATTGAGGATTGAGGATTGAGGATTGAGGATTGAGGATTGAGGATTGAGGATTGCGGATTGAAGATTGAGTATTGAGTATTGAAGGTTGAGGATTGTGGATTGAGGATTAAGGATTGTGGATTGAATATTGTAGATTGAGTATTGATGCCTGAGGATTGAGGATTGAGGATTGTGGATTGAATATTGTAGATTGAGTATTGATGCCTGAGGATTGAGGATTGAGGATTGAGGATCGAGGATTGAGGATTGAAGGTTGAGTATTGAGGATTGAAGATTGAGTATTCAAGATTGAGTATTGATGATTGAACATTGAGGATTGAAGATTGAGGATTGAGGATTGAGGATTGGGTATTGAGGATTGAGTAATGAGGATTGAGGATTGAGGTTTGAGTATTGGGGATTATAGATTGAGTATTGGCGATTGAAGATTGAGGATTGAGGATTAAGGATTGAGGAATGAGGATCGAAGATTGAGTATTGAGGATTGAAGATTGAGGATAGAGGATTGAGTACTGAGGATGGAGGATGAGGGCTGAGGGTTGAAGATTGAGGATTGAGAAATGAGGATTGAGGATTGAGGATTGAAATTGAGGATTGGGTATTGAGGATTGAAGAATGAGGATTGAGGATTGAGGATTGGGGATTGAGGATTGAAGATTAGTGTTGAGGATTGAAGATTGAGGATTGAGGATTGAGTATTGAGGATTGAAGGTTGAGGGTTGAAGATTGAGTATTGATGATTGAGTATTGAGGATTGAGGATTGAGGATCGATGATTGAAGATTGAGAATTGAGGATTGAAGATTGAGGATTGAGGATTGAGGATTGAGGATTGAGGATTGAGGATTGAAGATTCAGTATTGAGTATTGAAGCTTGAGGATTGTGGATTGAGGGTTAAGGATAGAGGATTGAATATTGTAGATTGAGCATTGATGCCTGAGGATTGAGGATTTAGGATTGAGGATTGAGGATTCAGGATTGAAGATTGAGTATTGAGGATTGAAGATTGAGGGTTGAAGATTGAGTATTGATGATTGAATATTGAGGAATGAGGATTGAGGATTGAGGATTGAGGATTGAGGATTGAAGATTGAAGATTGAGTATGGATGATTGAATATTGAGGATTGAGGATTGAGGTTTGATGAACGAGGACTGAGGATTGAGGATTGAGGACTAAGGATTGACGATTGAGTATTGAAGATTGAGGATTGATGACTGAGGATTGACGACTGAGAATTGGGGATTGAGGAATGAAGATTGAGTATTGAGGATTGAAGATTGAGGGTTAAAGATTGAGTATTGATGATTGAATATTGAGGATTGAGGATTGAGGATTGATGATTGAGGATTGAGGATGGAAGATTGAGTATTGAGGATTGAAGATTGAGGGTTGAAGATTGAGTATTGATGATTGAATATTGAGGATTGAGGATTGAGGATTGAGGATTGAGGATTGAGGATTGAGGATAGAAGATTGAGTATTGCTGATTGAATATTGAGGATTGGGGATTGAGGTTTGAGGATTGAGGACGAGGACTGACGGTAGAGGATTTAGGTTTGAGGATTGAGGATTGAGGACTGAGGATTGAGGATGCGTGCTAAGCGTCGGGGATTGAGATTCGACGACTGAGGACTGAGGATTGAGGATTGAGAATTGAGGATTGATGTTTGAGGATTGAAGATTGAGGATTGGGTATTGAGGATTGAGGAATGAGGATTGAGGATTGAGGATTGAGGATTGAGAAATGAGGATTGAGGATAGAGGATTGAAATTGAGGATTGGGTATTGAGGATTGAAGAATGAGGATTGAGGAATTAGGCTTGAGGATTGAGGATTGAGGATTGAAGATTGAGGATTGGGTATTGAGGATTGAAGAATGAGGATTGAGAATTGAGGATTGAGGATTGAGGATTGAAGATTGAGTGTTGAGGATTGAAAATTGAGGATTGAGGATTGACGATTGAGGATTGAGGATTGAAGATTGAGTATTGAGGATTGAAGATGAAGGATTGAGTATTGAGGATTGAGGATTCAGGGTTGAAGATTGAGGATTGAGTATTGAGGATTGAGGATTGAGGATTGAAGATTGAATATTTATGATTGAATATTGAGGACTGAGGATTGAGGGTTGTGGATTGAGGACGAGGACTGAGGGTTGAATATTGATGTTTGAGGTCTGAGGATTAAGGATTGAGGATTGAGAATTGAGGATTGAGGATTAAGGATTGAAGATTAAGGATTGGGTATTTAGGATTGAAGAGTGAGGATTGAGGATTGAGGTTTGAGGATTGGGGATTGAAGATTGAGTATTGACGATTGAATATTGAGGATTGAGGATTGAGGTTTGAGGATTGAGGATGAAGGCTGAGGGTTGAGGATTGAGGTTTGAGGAACGAGGATTGAGGATTGAGGATTGAGGACTAAGGATTGACGATTGAGTATTGAAGATTGAGGATTGATGACTGAGGAATGACGACTGAGAATTGAGGATTGAGGATTGATGATTGAAGATTGAGCATTGAGGATTGAATATTGCGGATTGAGGATTGAGGATTGAGGATTGAGGATTGAAGATTGAGTATTGAGGATTGAAGATTGAGGATTGAGTATTGAGGATTGAGGATTCAGGGTTGAAGATTGAGGATTGAGGATTGAGGATTGAGGATTGAGGATTGAGGATTGGGTGTTTAGTATTGAAGAATGAGGATTGAGGATTGAGGTTTGAGGATTGAGGATTGAAGATTGAGTATTGATGATTGAATATTGAGGGTTGAGGATTGAGGTTTGAGGATTGAGGATGAAGACTGAGGGTTGAGGATTGAGGTTTGAGGAACGAGGATCGAGGATTGAGGATTGAGGACTAAGGATTGAGGATTGAGGATTGAAGATTGAGTATTGAGTATTGAAGGTTGAGGATTGTGGATTGAGGATTAAGGATTGTGGATTGAATATTGTAGATTGAGTATTGATGCCTGAGGATTGAGGATTGAGGATTGTGGATTGAATATTGTAGATTGAGTATTGATGCCTGAGGATTGAGGATTGAGGATTGAGGATTGAGGATTGAGGATTGAAGGTTGAGTATTGAGGATTGAAGATTGAGGATTCAAGATTGAGTATTGATGATTGAATATTGAGGATTGAGGATTGAGGATTGAGGATTGAGGATTGGGTATTGAGGATTGAGTAATGAGGATTGAGGGTTGAGGTTTGAGTATTGGGGATTGCAGATTGAGTATTGGCGATTGAAGATTGAGGATTGAGGATTGAGGATTGAGGAATGAGGATCGAAGATTGAGTATTGAGGATTGAAGATTGAGGATAGAGGATTGAGTACTGAGGATGGAGGATGAGGGCTGAGGGTTGAAGATTGAGGATTGAGAAATGAGGATTGAGGATTGAGGATTGAAATTGAGGATTGAGGATTGAAGATTGAGTATTGATGCCTGAGGATTGAGGATTGAGGATTGAGGATTGAGGATTGAGGATTGAAGGTTGAGTATTGAGGATTGAAGATTGAGGATTCAAGATTGAGTATTGATGATTGAATATTGAGGATTGAGGATTGAGGATTGAGGATTGAGGATTGGGTATTGAGGATTGAGGATTGAGGATTGAGGATTGAGGATTGAAGATTGAGGATTGAGGATTGAGGATTGAGGATTGAAGATTGAGTATTGATGATTGAATATTGAGGATTGAGGATTGAGGTTTGAGGATTGAGGATTGAGGATTGAGGATTGAGGATTGAGTATTGAAGATTGATTATTGATGCCTGAGGATTGAGGATCGAGGATAGAGTATTGAGGATTGGAGATTGATTATTGAGGATTGAAGATTGAGGATTGAGGATTGAGGATTAAGAATTGAGAATTGAGTATGAGGACTGAGGGTTTAGGATTGAGCTTTGAGGAATGAGGATTGAGGGTTGGGGAATGAGGATTGAGGATTGAGGATTGAGGATTGAGGATTGAGGATTGAGAATTGAGGATTGAGGATTGAGGATTGAAGATTGAGTATTGATGATTGAATATTGAGGATTGAGGATTGAGGATTGAGGATTGAAGATTGAGTATTGAGGATTGAAGATTGAGGATTGAGTATTGAGGATTGAGGACTCAGGGTTGAAGATTGAGGATTGAGGATTGAGAATTGAGGATTGAGGATTGAGGATTGGGTATTGAGGATTGAGGAATGAGGATTGAGGATTGAGGTTTAAGGATTGAGGATTGCAGATTGAGTATTGAGGATTGAAGATTGAGGATTGAGGATTGAGGATTGAGGAATGAGGATTGAAGATTGAGTATTGAGGATTGAAGATTGAGGATAGAGGATTGAGTACTGAGGATGGAGTATGAGGGCTGAGGGTTGAGGATTGAGGATTGAGAAATGAGGATTGAGGATTGAGGATTGAAATTGAGGATTGGGTATTGAGGATTGAAGAATGAGGATTGAGGATTGAGGATTGAGGATTGAGGATTGAGGATTGAGGATTGAAATTGAGGATTGGGTATTGAGGATTGAAGAATGAGGATTGAGGATTGAGGATTGAGGATTGAGGATTGAGGATTGAGGATTGAAGATTGAATATTGATGATTGAATATAGATGACTGCGGATTGAGGGTTGTGGATTGTGGACGAGGACTAAGGGTTGAATATTGATGTTTGAGGTCTGGGGACTAAGGATTGAGGATTGAGAATTGAGGATTGAGGATTGAGAATTGAGGATTGAGGATTGAGTGTTGAAGATTGAGTATTGATGATTGAATATTGAGGATTGAGGATTGAGGATTGAGGATTGAAGATTGAGCATTGAGGATTGAAGATTGAGGATTGAGTATTGAGGATTGAGGATTCAGGGTTGAAGATTGAGGATTGAGGATTGAGGATTGAGGATTGAGGATTGGGTGTTTAGTATTGAAGAATGAGGATTGAGGATTGAGGTTTGAGGATTGAGGATTGAAGATTGAGTATTGAAGATTGAATATTGAGGGTTGAGGATTGAGGTTTGAGGATTGAGGATGAAGACTGAGGGTTGAGGATTGAGGTTTGAGGAACGAGGATCGAGGATTGAGGATTGAGGACTAAGGATTGAGGATTGAGGATTGAAGATTGAGTATTGAGTATTGAAGGTTGAGGATTGTGGATTGAGGATTAAGGATTGTGGATTGAATATTGTAGATTGAGTATTGATGCCTGAGGATTGAGGATTGAGGATTGTGGATTGAATATTGTAGATTGAGTATTGATGCCTGAGGATTGAGGATTGAGGATTGAGGATTGAGGATTGAGGATTGAAGGTTGAGTATTGAGGATTGAAGATTGATGATTCAAGATTGAGTATTGATGATTGAATATTGAGGATTGAGGATTGAGGATTGAGGATTGAGGATTGGGTATTGAGGATTGAGTAATGAGGATTGAGGGTTGAGGTTTGAGTATTGGGGATTGCAGATTGAGTATTGGCGATTGAATATTGAGGGTTGAGGATTGAGGTTTGAGGATTGAGGATGAAGACTGAGGGTTGAGGATTGAGGTTTGAGGAACGAGGATCGAGGATTGAGAATTGAGGATTGAGGATTGAGGGTTGAAGATTGAGTATTGATGATTGAATATTGAGGATTGAGGATTGAGGATTGAGGATTGAAGATTGAGTATTGAGGATTGAAGATTGAGGATTGAGGATTGAGGATTGAGGATTGAGGATTGGGTGTTTAGTATTGAAGAATGAGGATTGAGGATTGTGGTTTGAGGATTGAGGATTGAAGATTGAGTATTGATGATTGGATATTGAGGGTTGAGGATTGAGGTTTGAGGATTGAGGATGAAGACTGAGGGTTGAGGATTGAGGTTTGAGGAACGAGGACGAGGACTGACGGTAGAGGATTTAGGTTTGAGGATTGAGGATTGAGGAACGAGGATTGAGGATGAGTGCTAAGGGTCGGGGATTGAGGTTCGACGACTGAGGACTGAGGATTGAGGTTTGAGAATTGAGGATTGATGTTTGAGGATTGAAGATTGAGGATAGAGGATTGTGTACTGTGGATGGAGGATGAGGGCTGAGGGTTGAAGATTGAGGATTGAGGATTGAGAAATGAGGATTGAGGATTGAGGGTTGAAATTGAGGATTGGGTATTGAGGATTGAAGAATGAGGATTGAGGAATTAGGATTGAGGATAGAGGATTGAGTACTGTGGATGGAGGACGAGGGCTGAGGGTTGAAGATTGAGGATTGAGAAATGAGGATTGAGGATTGAGGATTGAAATTGAGGATTGGGTATTGAGGATTGAAGAATGAGGATTGAGGAATTAGGATTGAGGATTGAGGATTGAGGATTGAAGATTGAGGATTGGGTATTGAGGATTGAAGAGTGAGGATTGAGGATTGAGGATTGGGGATTGAGGATTGAAGATTAGTGTTGAGGATTGAAGATTGAGGATTGGGGATTGAGGATCGAGGATTGAGGATTGAGGATTGAGGATTGAAGATTGAATATTGATGATTGAATATTGAGGACTGAGGATTGAGGGTTGTGGATTGAGGACGAGGGCTGAGGGTTGAATATTGATGTTTGAGGTCTGAGTATTAAGGATTGAGGATTGAGAATTGAGGATTGAGGATTGAGGATTGAAGATTGAGGATTGAGTATTGAGGATTGAGGATTCAGGGTTGAAGATTGAGGATTGAGGATTGAGGATTGAGGATTGAGGATTGAGGAATGGGTGTTTAGTATTGAAGAATGAGGATTGAGGATTGAGGTTTGAGGATTGAGGATTGAAGATTGAGTATTGATGATTGAATATTGAGGGTTGAGGATTGAGGTTTGAGGATTGAGGATGAAGACTGAGGGTTGAGGATTGAGGTTTGAGGAACGAGGACGAGGACTGACGGTAGAGGATTTAGGTTTGAGGATTGAGGATTGTGGAACGAGGATTGAGGATGAGTGCTAAGGGTCGGGGATTGAGGTTCGACGACTGAGGACTGAGGATTGAGGATTGAGAATTGAGGAATGATGTTTGAGGATTGAAGATTGAGGATAGAGGATTGAGTACTGTGGATGGAGGATGAGGGCTGAGGGTTGAAGATTGAGGATTGAGAAATGAGGATTGAGGATTGAGGATTGAAATTGAGGATTGGGTATTGAGGATTGAAGAATGAGGATTGAGGATTGAGGATTGGGGATTGAGGATTGAAGATTAGTGTTGAGGATTGAAGATTGAGGATTGAGGATTGAGTATTGAGGATTGAAGGTTGAGGGTTGAAGATTGAGTATTGATGATTGAGTATTGGGGATTGAGGATTGAGGATCGATGATTGAAGATTGAGAATTGAGGATTGAAGATTGAGGATTGAGGATTGAGGATTGAGGATTGAGGATTGAGGATTGAAGATTCAGTATTGAGTATTGAAGCTTGAGGATTGTGGATTGAGGGTTAAGGATAGAGGATTGAATATTGTAGATTGAGCATTGATGCCTGAGGATTGAGGATTTAGGATTGAGGATTGAGGATTCAGGATTGAAGATTGAGTATTGAGGATTGAAGATTGAGGGTTGAAGATTGAGTATTGATGATTGAATATTGAGGAATGAGGATTGAGGATTGAGGATTGAGGATTGAGGATTGAAGATTGAAGATTGAGTATGGATGATTGAATATTGAGGATTGAGGATTGAGGTTTGATGAACGAGGACTGAGGATTGAGGATTGAGGACTAAGGATTGACGATTGAGTATTGAAGATTGAGGATTGATGACTGAGGATTGACGACTGAGAATTGGGGATTGAGGAATGAAGATTGAGTATTGAGGATTGAAGTTTGAGGGTTAAACATTGAGTATTGATGATTGAATATTGAGGATTGAGGATTGAGGATTGATGATTGAGGATTGAGGATGGAAGATAGAGTATTGAGGATTGAAGATTGAGGGTTGAAGATTGTGTATTGATGATTGAATATTGAGGATTGAGGATTGAGGATTGAGGATTGAGGATTGAGGATTGAGGATAGAAGATTGAGTATTGCTGATTGAATATTGAGGATTGGGGATTGAGGTTTGAGGATTGAAGATTGAGGATAGAGGATTGAGTACTGTGGATGGAGGATGAGGGCTGAGGGTTGAAGATTGAGGATTGAGAAATGAGGATTGAGGATTGAGGATTGAAATTGAGGATTGGGTATTGAGGATTGAAGAATGAGGATTGAGGAATTAGGATTGAGGATTGAGGATTGAGGATTGAAGATTGAGGATTGGGTATTGAGGATTGAAGAATGAGGATTGAGGATTGAGGATTGGGTATTGAGGATTGAAGATTAGTGTTGAGGATTGAAGATTGAGGATTGAGGATTGAGGATCGAGGATTGAGGATTGAGGATTGAGGATTGAAGATTGAATATTTATGATTGAATATTGAGGACTGAGGATTGAGGGTTGTGGATTGAGGACGAGGACTGAGGGTTGAATATTGATGTTTGAGGTCTGAGGATTAAGGATTGAGGATTGAGAATTGAGGATTGAGGATTGAGGATTGAAGATTAAGGATTGGGTATTTAGGATTGAAGAATGTGGATTGAGGATTGAGGTTTGAGGATTGGGGATTGAAGATTGAGTATTGATGATTGAATATTGAGGATTCAGGATTGAGGTTTGAGGATTGAGGATGAAGACTGAGTGTTGAGGATTGAGGTTTGAGGAACGATGATTGAGGATTGAGGATTGAGGGCTAAGGATTGACGATTGAGTATTGAAGATTGAGGATTGATGACTGAGGATTGACGACTGAGAATTGAGGATTGAGGATTGATGATTGAAGATTGAGTATTGAGGATTGAATATTGCGGATTGAGGATTGAGGATTGAGGATTGAGGATTGAGGATTGAGGATTGAGGATTGCGGATTGAAGATTGAGTATTGAGTATTGAAGGTTGAGGATTGTGGATTGAGGATTAAGGATTGTGGATTGAATATTGTAGATTGAGTATTGATGCCTGAGGATTGAGGATTGAGGATTGTGGATTGAATATTGTAGATTGAGTATTGATGCCTGAGGATTGAGGATTGAGGATTGAGGATCGAGGATTGAGGATTGAAGGTTGAGTATTGAGGATTGAAGATTGAGTATTCAAGATTGAGTATTGATGATTGAACATTGAGGATTGAAGATTGAGGATTGAGGATTGAGGATTGGGTATTGAGGATTGAGTAATGAGGATTGAGGATTGAGGTTTGAGTATTGGGGATTATAGATTGAGTATTGGCGATTGAAGATTGAGGATTGAGGATTAAGGATTGAGGAATGAGGATCGAAGATTGAGTATTGAGGATTGAAGATTGAGGATAGAGGATTGAGTACTGAGGATGGAGGATGAGGGCTGAGGGTTGAAGATTGAGGATTGAGAAATGAGGATTGAGGATTGAGGATTGAAATTGAGGATTGGGTATTGAGGATTGAAGAATGAGGATTGAGGATTGAGGATTGGGGATTGAGGATTGAAGATTAGTGTTGAGGATTGAAGATTGAGGATTGAGGATTGAGTATTGAGGATTGAAGGTTGAGGGTTGAAGATTGAGTATTGATGATTGAGTATTGAGGATTGAGGATTGAGGATCGATGATTGAAGATTGAGAATTGAGGATTGAAGATTGAGGATTGAGGATTGAGGATTGAGGATTGAGGATTGAGGATTGAAGATTCAGTATTGAGTATTGAAGCTTGAGGATTGTGGATTGAGGGTTAAGGATAGAGGATTGAATATTGTAGATTGAGCATTGATGCCTGAGGATTGAGGATTTAGGATTGAGGATTGAGGATTCAGGATTGAAGATTGAGTATTGAGGATTGAAGATTGAGGGTTGAAGATTGAGTATTGATGATTGAATATTGAGGAATGAGGATTGAGGATTGAGGATTGAGGATTGAGGATTGAAGATTGAAGATTGAGTATGGATGATTGAATATTGAGGATTGAGGATTGAGGTTTGATGAACGAGGACTGAGGATTGAGGATTGAGGACTAAGGATTGACGATTGAGTATTGAAGATTGAGGATTGATGACTGAGGATTGACGACTGAGAATTGGGGATTGAGGAATGAAGATTGAGTATTGAGGATTGAAGATTGAGGGTTAAAGATTGAGTATTGATGATTGAATATTGAGGATTGAGGATTGAGGATTGATGATTGAGGATTGAGGATGGAAGATTGAGTATTGAGGATTGAAGATTGAGGGTTGAAGATTGAGTATTGATGATTGAATATTGAGGATTGAGGATTGAGGATTGAGGATTGAGGATTGAGGATTGAGGATAGAAGATTGAGTATTGCTGATTGAATATTGAGGATTGGGGATTGAGGTTTGAGGATTGAGGACGAGGACTGACGGTAGAGGATTTAGGTTTGAGGATTGAGGATTGAGGACTGAGGATTGAGGATGCGTGCTAAGCGTCGGGGATTGAGATTCGACGACTGAGGACTGAGGATTGAGGATTGAGAATTGAGGATTGATGTTTGAGGATTGAAGATTGAGGATTGGGTATTGAGGATTGAGGAATGAGGATTGAGGATTGAGGATTGAGGATTGAGAAATGAGGATTGAGGATAGAGGATTGAAATTGAGGATTGGGTATTGAGGATTGAAGAATGAGGATTGAGGAATTAGGCTTGAGGATTGAGGATTGAGGATTGAAGATTGAGGATTGGGTATTGAGGATTGAAGAATGAGGATTGAGGATTGAGGTTTGAGGATTGAGGATTGAAGATTGAGTATTGATGATTGAATATTGAGGGTTGAGGATTGAGGTTTGAGGATTGAGGATGAAGACTGAGGGTTGAGGATTGAGGTTTGAGGAACGAGGATCGAGGATTGAGGATTGAGGACTAAGGATTGAGGATTGAGGATTGAAGATTGAGTATTGAGTATTGAAGGTTGAGGATTGTGGATTGAGGATTAAGGATTGTGGATTGAATATTGTAGATTGAGTATTGATGCCTGAGGATTGAGGATTGAGGATTGTGGATTGAATATTGTAGATTGAGTATTGATGCCTGAGGATTGAGGATTGAGGATTGAGGATTGAGGATTGAGGATTGAAGGTTGAGTATTGAGGATTGAAGATTGAGGATTCAAGATTGAGTATTGATGATTGAATATTGAGGATTGAGGATTGAGGATTGAGGATTGAGGATTGGGTATTGAGGATTGAGTAATGAGGATTGAGGGTTGAGGTTTGAGTATTGGGGATTGCAGATTGAGTATTGGCGATTGAAGATTGAGGATTGAGGATTGAGGATTGAGGAATGAGGATCGAAGATTGAGTATTGAGGATTGAAGATTGAGGATAGAGGATTGAGTACTGAGGATGGAGGATGAGGGCTGAGGGTTGAAGATTGAGGATTGAGAAATGAGGATTGAGGATTGAGGATTGAAATTGAGGATTGAGGATTGAAGATTGAGTATTGATGCCTGAGGATTGAGGATTGAGGATTGAGGATTGAGGATTGAGGATTGAAGGTTGAGTATTGAGGATTGAAGATTGAGGATTCAAGATTGAGTATTGATGATTGAATATTGAGGATTGAGGATTGAGGATTGAGGATTGAGGATTGGGTATTGAGGATTGAGTAATGAGGATTGAGGGTTGAGGTTTGAGTATTGGGGATTGCAGATTGAGTATTGGCGATTGAAGATTGAGGATTGAGGATTGAGGATTGAGGAATGAGGATCGAAGATTGAGTATTGAGGATTGAAGATTGAGGATAGAGGATTGAGTACTGAGGATGGAGGATGAGGGCTGAGGGTTGAAGATTGAGGATTGAGAAATGAGGATTGAGGATTGAGGATTGAAATTGAGGATTGGGTATTGAGGATTGAAGAATGAGGATTGAGGTATTAGGATTGAGGATTGAGGATTGAGGATTGAAGATTGAGGATTGGGTATTGAGGATTGAAGAATGAGGATTGAGGATTGAGGATTGGGGATTGAGGATTGAAGATTAGTGTCGAGGATTGAAGATTGAGGATTGAGGATTGAGGATTGAGGATTGAGGATTGAAGATTGGGTATTGAGGATTGAAGATTGAGGATTGAGTATTGATGGTTGAATATTGAGGATTGAGGATTGAGGTTTGAGGATTGGGGATTGAAGATTGAGTATTGATGATTGAATATTGAGGATTGAGGATTGAGGTTTGAGGATTGGGGATTGAAGATTGAGTATTGATGATTGAATATTGAGGATTGAGGATTGAGGTTTGAGGATTGAGGATGAAGACTGAGGGTTGAGGATTGAGGTTTGAGGAACGATGATTGAGGATTGAGGATTGAGGATTGAGGACTAAGGATTGACGATTGAGTATTGAAGATTGAGGATTGATGACTGAGGACTGACGACTGAGAATTGAGGATTGAGGATTGATGATTGAAGATTGAGTATTGAGGATTGAATATTGCGGATTGAGAATTGAGGATTGAGGATTGAGGATTGAGGATTGA
This sequence comes from Calliopsis andreniformis, assembly GCF_051401765.1. Classification (NCBI taxonomy): domain Eukaryota; kingdom Metazoa; phylum Arthropoda; class Insecta; order Hymenoptera; family Andrenidae; genus Calliopsis; species Calliopsis andreniformis. The sequence goes on along the minus strand of NW_027480632.1, from coordinate 197,406 downwards.
GGATTGAGGATTGAGGATTGAGGATTGAGGATTGAGGATTGAGTATTGAGGATTGAAGATTGAGTATTGATGATTGAATATTGAGGACTGAGGATTGAGGATTGAGGATTGAAGATTGAGTATTGAGGATTGAAGATTGAGGATTGAGTATTCAGGATTGAGGATTCAGGGTTGAAGATTGAGGATTGAGGATTGAGGATTGAGGATTGAGGATTGAGGATTGGGTGTTTAGTATTGAAGAATGAGGATTGAGGATTGAGGTTTGAGGATTGAGGATTGAAGATTGAGTATTGATGCCTGAATATTGAGGGTTGAGGATTGAGGTTTGAGGATTGAGGATGAAGACTGAGGGTTGAGGATTGAGGTTTGAGGAACGAGGATCGATGATTGAGGATTGAGGACTAAGGATTGACGATTGAGTATTGAAGATTGAGGATTCATGACTGAGGATTGACGACTGAGAATTGAGGATTGAGGATTGATGATTGAAGATTGAGTATTGGGGATTGAATATTGAGGATTGAGGATTGAGGATTGAGGATTGAGGATTGAGGATTGAGGATTGAAGATTGAGTATTGAGTATTGAAGGTTGAGGATTGTGGATTGAGGATTAAGGATTGTGGATTGAATATTGTAGATTGAGTATTGATGCCTGAGGATTGAGGTTTGAGGATTGTGGATTGAATATTGTAGATTGAGTATTGATGCCTGAGGATTGAGGATTGAGGATTGAGGATTGAGGATTGAGGATTGAGGATTGAGGATTGAATGTTGAGTATTGAGGATTGAAGATTGAGTATTCAAGATTGAGTATTGATGATTGAATATTGAGGATTGAGGATTGAGGATTGAGGATTGAGGATTGGGTATTGAGGATTGAGTAATGAGGATTGAGGATTGAGGTTTGAGTATTGGGGATTGCAGATTGAGTATTGGCGATTGAAGGTTGAGGATTGAGGATTGAGGATTGAGGAATGAGGATCGAAGATTGAGTATTGAGGATTGAAGATTGAGGATTGAGGATTGAGTACTGAGGATGGAGGATGAGGGCTGAGGGTTGAAGATTGAGGATTGAGAAATGAGGGTTGAGGATTGAGGATTGAAATTGAGGATTGGGTATTGAGGATTGAAGAATGAGGATTGAGGAATTAGGATTGAGGATTGAGGATTGAGGATTGAAGATTGAGGATTGGGTATTGAGGATTGAAGAATAAGGATTGAGGATTGAGGATTGGGGATTGAGGATTGAAGATTAGTGTTGAGGATTGAAGATTGAGGATTGAGGATTGAGGATTGAGGATTGAGGATTGAAGATTGGGTATTGAGGATTGAAGATTGAGGATTGAATATTGAGGATTGAGGATTGAGGATTGAGGATTGAGGATTGAGGATTGAGGATTGAAGATTGAGTATTGAGTATTGAAAGTTGAGGATTGTGAATTGAGGATTAAGGATTGTGGATTGAATATTGTAGATTGAGTATTGATGCCTGAGGTTTGAGGATTGAGGATTGTGGATTGAATATTGTAGATTGAGTATTGATGCCTGAGGATTGAGGATTGAGGATTGAGGATTGAGGATTGAGGATTGAAGGTTGAGTATTGAGGATTGAAGATTGAGTATTCAAGATTGAGTATTGATGATTGAATATTGAGGATTGAGGATTGAGGATTGAGGATTGAGGATTGGGTATTGAGGATTGAGTAATGAGGATTGAGGATTGAGGTTTGAGTATTGGGGATTGCAGATTGAGTATTGGCGATTGAAGATTGAGGATTGAGGATTGAGGATTGAGGAGTGAGGATCGAAGATTGAGTATTGAGGATTGAAGGTTGAGGATAGAGGATTGAGTACTGAGGATGGAGGATGAGGGCTGAGGGTTGAAGATTGAGGATTGAGAAATGAGGGTTGAGGATTGAGGATTGAAATTGAGGATTGGGTATTGAGGATTGAAGAATGAGGATTGAGGAATTAGGATTGAGGATTGAAGATTGAGGTTTGAGGATTGAGGATTGAGGATTGAGGATTGAAGATCGGGTATTGAGGATTGAAGATTGAGGATTGAGTATTGAGGATTGAGGATTCAGGGTTGAAAATTGAGGATTGAGGATCGAGGATTGAGGATTGAGGATTGAGGATTGAAGATTGAATATTGATGATTGAATATTGAGGACTGAGGATTGAGGGTTGTGGATTGAGGACGAGGGCTGAGGGTTGAATATTGATGTTTGAGGTCTGAGTATTAAGGATTGAGGATTGAGAATTGAGGATTGAGGATTGAGGATTGAAGATTGAGGATTGGGTATTTAGGATTGAAGGATGAGGATTGAGGATTGAGGTTTGAGGATTGAGGATTGATGATTGAGTATTGTCGATTGAATATTGAGGATTGAGGATTGAGGTTTGAGGATTGAGGACGAGGACTGACGGTTGAGGATTGAGGTTAGAGGATTGAGGATTGGGGATTGAGGACTGAGGATTGAGGATTGAGGATTGAGGATTGAGCATTGAGGATTGAAGATTGATGACTGGGGATTGAGGATTGAATATTGAGGATTAACGATTGAAGATTGGGGATTGAGGATCTAGGATCGGAGGTTGATTATTGAGGATTGAAGATTGAGGATTGACGATTGAGGATTGAGAATTGAGAATTGAGGATGAGGACTGAGGGTTGAGGATTGAGGTTTGAGGAATGAGGATTGATGGTTGAGGATTGAGGATTGAGGATTGAGGATTGAGGATTGAGTATTGAAGATTGTGTATTGATACCTGAGGATTGAGGATTGAGGATTGAGGATTGAGGATTGAGGATTGAAGATTGAGTGTTGGGGATTGAAGATTGAGGATTGAGGATTGAGGATTGAGGATAGAGAATGAGGACTGACGGTTGAGGATTGAGGTTTGAGGATTGAAGATTGAGGACTGAGGACTGAGGTTGAGGATTGAGGATTGAGCATTGAGGATTGAAGATTGAGTACTGGGGATTCGGGATTGCAGATTGAGGATTAAGGATTGAAGATTGAGTATTGAGGATTGAAGATAGAGGATTGAGTATTGAGGATTGAGGATTCAGGGTTGAAAATTGAGGATTGAGGATTGAGGATTGAGGATTGAGGATTGAGGATTGAAGATTGAATATTGATGATTGAATATTGAGGACTGAGGATTGAGGGTTGTGGACTGAGGACGAGGACTGAGGGTTGAATATTGATGTTTGAGGTCTGAGCATTAAGGATTGAGGATTGAGAATTGAGGATTGAGGATTGAGGATTGGAAATTGAGGATTGGGTATTTAGGATTGAAGAATGAGGATTGAGGATTGAGGTTTGAGGATTGAGGATTGAAGATTGAGTATTGATGATTGAATATTGAGGATTCATGATTGAGGTTTGAGGATTGAGGACGAGGACTGACGGTTGAGGATTGAGGTTTGAGGATTAAGGATTGGGGATTGAGGACTGAGGATTGAGGATTGAGGATTGAGCATTGAGGATTGAAGATTCATGACTGGGGATTGAGGATTGAAGATTGAGGATTAACGATTGAAGGTTGGGGATTGAGGACCTAGGATCGGAGATTGATTATTGAGGATTGAAGATTGAGGATTGAGGATTGAGGATTGAGAATTGAGAATTGAGGATGAGGACTGAGGGTTGCGGATTGAGGTTTGAGGAATGAGGATTGATGGTTGAGGATTGAGGATTGAGGATTGAGGATTGAGGATTGAGTATTGAAGATTGAGTATTGATGCCTGAGGCTTGAGGATTGAGGATTGAGTATTGAGGATTGAGGATTGAAGATTGAGTATTGGGGATTGAAGATTGAGGATTGAGGCTTGAGGATTGAGGTTCGAGAATGAGGACTGACGGTTGAGCATTGAGGTTTGAGGATTGAAGATTGAGGTCTGAGGACTGAGGATTGAGGATTGAGGATTGAGCATTGAGGATTGAAGATTGAGTACTGGGGATTGGGGATTGAAGATTGAGGATTAAGGATTGAAGATTGGGGATTGAGGATCTAGAATTAGAGATTGATTATTGAGGACTGAAGATTGAGGATTGAGAATTGAGGATTGAGAATTGAGAATTGAGTATGAGGACTGAGGGTTGAGGATTGAGGTTTGAGGAATGAGGATTGAGGGTTGAGGATTGAGGATTGAGGATTGCGGATTGAAGATTGAGAATTGATGATTGAATATTGAGGATTGAGGATTGAGGTTTGAGGATTGAGGATTGAGGAGTGAGTATTGAGGGTTGAGTATTGAAGATTGAGTATTGTTGCCTGAGGATTGAGGATCGAGAATTGAGGATTGAGGATTGGAGATTGATTATTGAGGATTGAAGATTGAGGATTGAGGATTGAGGATTGAGAATTGAGAACTGAGTATGAGGACTGAGGGTTGAGGGTTGAGGTTTGAGGAATGAGGATTGAGGGTTGGGGAATGAGGATTGAGGATTGAGGTTTGAGGATTGAGCATTGAAGATTGAGTATTGATGCCTGAGGATTGAGGATTGAGGATTGAGGATTGAGGATTGAGGATTGAAGATAGAGTATTGAGTATTGAAGGTTGAGGATTGTGGATTGAGGATTAAGGACTGAGGATTGAATATTGTAGATTGAGTATTGATGCCTGAGGATTGAGGATTGAGGATTGAGGATTGAAGATTGAGTATTGAGGATTGAAGATTGAGGGTTGAAGATTGAGTATTGATGATTGAATATTGAGGAATGAGGATTGAGGATTGAGGATTGAGGATTGGGTATTGAGGATTGAAGAATGAGGATTGAGGAATTAGGATTGAGGATTGAGGATTGAGGATTGAAGATTGAGGATTGGGTATTGACCATTGAAGAATGAGGATTGAGGATTGAGGATTGAGGATTGAGGATTGAAGATTGAGTGTTGAGGATTGAAAATTGAGGATTGAGGATTGACGATTGAGGATTGAGGATTGAAGATTGAGTATTGAGGATTGAAGATGGAGGACTGAGTATTGAGGATTGAGGATTCAGGGTTGAAGATTGAGGATTGAGGATTGAGGATTGAGGATTGAGGATTGAGGATTGAAGATTGAATATTTATGATTGAATATTGAGGACTGAGGATTGAGGGTTGTGGATTGAGGACGAGGACTGAGGGTTGAATATTGATGTTTGAGGTCTGAGGATTAAGGATTGAGGATTGAGAATTGAGGATTGAGGATTAAGGATTGAAGATTAAGGATTGGGTATTTAGGATTGAAGAGTGAGGATTGAGGATTGAGGTTTGTGGAATGGGGATTGAAGATTGAGTATTGATGATTGAATATTGAGGATTGAGGATTGAGGTTTGAGGATTGAGGATGAAGACTGAGAGTTGAGGATTGAGGTTTGAGGAACGAGGATTGAGGATTGAGGATTGAGGACTAAGGATTGACGATTGAGTATTGAAGATTGAGGATTGATGACTGAGTATTGACGACTGAGAATTGAGGATTGAGGATTGATGATTGAAGATTGAGTATTGAGGATTGAATATTGCGGATTGAGGATTGAGGATTGAGGATTGAGGATTGAAGATTGAGCATTGAGGATTGAAGATTGAGGATTGAGTATTGAGGATTGAGGATTCAGGGTTGAAGATTGAGGATTGAGGATTGAGGATTGAGGATTGAGGATTGGGTGTTTAGTATTGAAGAATGAGGATTGAGGATTGAGGTTTGAGGATTGAGGATTGAAGATTGAGTATTGATGATTGAATATTGAGGGTTGAGGATTGAGGTTTGAGGATTGAGGATGAAGACTGAGGATTGAGGAATTAGGATTGAGGATTGAGGATTGAGGATTGAAGGTTGAGGATTGGGTATTGAGGATTGAAGAATGAGGATTGAGCATTGAGGATTGAGGATTGAGGATTGAAGATTGAGTGTTGAGGATTGAAAATTGAGGATTGAGGATTGACGATTGAGGATTGAGGATTGAAGATTGAGTATTGAGGATTGAAGATGGAGGATTGAGTATTGAGGATTGAGGATTCAGGGTTGAAGATTGAGGATTGAGGATTGAGGATTGAGGATTGAGGATTGAGGATTGAAGATTGAATATTTATGATTGAATATTGAGGACTGAGGATTGAGGGTTGTGGATTGAGGACGAGGACTGAGGGTTGAATATTGATATTTGAGGTCTGAGGATTAAGGATTGAGGATAGAGAATTGAGGATTGAGGATTAAGGATTGAAGATTAAGGATTGGGTATTTAGGATTGAAGAGTGAGGATTGAGGATTGAGGTTTGTGGATTGGGGATTGAAGATTGAGTATTGATGATTGAATATTGAGGATTGAGGATTGAGGTTTGAGGATTGAGGATGAAGACTGAGGGTTGAGGATTGAGGTTTGAGGAACGAGGATTGAGGATTGAGGATTGAGGACTAAGGATTGACGATTGAGTATTGAAGATTGAGGATTGATGACTGAGGATTGACGACTGTGAATTGAGGATTGAGGATTGATGATTGAAGATTGTGTATTGAGGATTGAATATTGCGGATTGAGGATTGAGGATTGAGGATTGAGGATTGAAGATTGAGTATTGAGGATTGAAGATTGAGGATTGAGTATTGAGGATTGAGGATTCAGGGTTGATGATTGAGGATTGAGGATTGAGGATTGAGGATTGAGGATTGAGGATTGGGTGTTTAGTATTGAAGAATGAGGATTGAGGATTGAGGTTTGAGGATTGAGGATTGAAGATTGAGTATTGATGATTGAATATTGAGGGTTGAGGATTGAGGTTTGGGGATTGAGGATGAAGACTGAGGGTTGAGGATTGAGGTTTGAGGAACGAGGATCGAGGATTGAGGATTGAGGACTAAGGATTGACGATTGAGTATTGAAGATTGTGGATTGATGACTGAGGATTGACGACTGAGAATTGAGGATTGAGGATTGATGATTGAAGATTGAGTATTGAGTATTGAAGGTTGAGGATTGTGGATTGAGGATTAAGGATTGTGGATTGAATATTGTAGATTGAGTATTGATGCCTGAGGATTGAGGATTGAGGATTGTGGATTGAATATTGTAGATTGAGTATTGATGCCTGAGGATTGAGGATTGAGGATTGAGGATTGAGGATTGAGGATTGCATGTTGAGTATTGAGGATTGAAGATTGAGTATTCAAGATTGAGTATTGATGATTGAATATTGAGGATTGAGGATTGAGGATTGAGGATTGAGGATTGGGTATTGAGGATTGAGTAATGAGGATTGAGGATTGAGGTTTGAGTATTGGGGATTGCAGATTGAGTATTGGCGATTGAAGATTGAGGATTGAGGATTGAGGATTGAGGAATGAGGATCGAAGATTGAGTATTGAGGATTGAAGATTCAGGATAGAGGATTGAGTACTGAGGATGGAGGATGAGGGCTGAGGGTTGAAGATTGAGGATTGAGAAATGGGGATTGAGGATTGGGGACTGAAATTGAGGATTGGGTATTGAGGATTGAAGAATGAGGATTGAGGAATTAGGATTGAGGATTGAGGATTGAGGATTGAAGATTGAGGATTGGGTATTGAGGATTGAAGAATGAGGATTGAGGATTGAGGATTGGGGATTGAGGATTGAAGATTAGTGTTGAGTATTGAAGATTGAGGATTGAGGATTGAGGATTGAGGATTGAGGATTGAAGATTGGGTATTGAGGATTGAAGATTGAGGATTGAGTATTGATGATTGAATATTGAGGATTGAGGATTGAGGTTTGAGGATTGAGGATGAAGACTGATGGTTGAGGATTGAGGTTTGAGGAACGAGGATTGAGGATTGAGGATTGAGGACTAAGGATTGACGATTGAGTATTGAAGATTGAGGATTGATGACTGAGGATTGACGACTGAGAATTGAGGATTGAGGATTGATGATTGAAGATTGAGTATTGAGGATTGAACCTTGCGGATTGAGGATTGAGGATTGAGGATTGAGGATTGAGGATTGAGGATTGAGTATTGAGGAATGAGGATTCAGGGTTGAAGATTGAGGATTGAGGATTGAGGATTGAGGATTGAGGATTGGGTGTTTAGTATTGAAGAATGAGGATTGAGGATTGAGGTTTGAGGATTGAGGATTGAAGATTGAGTATTGATGATTGAATATTGAGGGTTGAGGATTGAGGTTTGAGGATTGAGGATGAAGACTGAGGGTTGAGGATTGAGGTTTGAGGAACGAGGATCGAGGATTGATGATTGAGGACTAAGGATTGACGATTGAGTATTGAAGATTGTGGATTGATGACTGAGGATTGACGACTGAGAATTGAGGATTGAGGATTGATGATTGAGGATTGAGTATTGAGGATTGAATATTGAGGATGGAGGATTGAGGATTGAGGATTGAGGATTGAGGATTGAGGATTGAAGATTGAGTATTGAGTATTGAAGGTTGAGGATTGTGGATTGAGGATTAAGGATTGTGGATTGAATATTGTAGATTGAGTATTGATGCCTGAGGACTGAGGATTGAGGATTGTGGATTGAATATTGTAGATTGAGTATTGATGCCTGAGGATTGAGGATTGAGGATTGAGGATTGACGATTGAGGATTGAAGGTTGAGTATTGAGGATTGAAGATTGAGGATTCAAGATTGAGTATTGATGATTGAATACTGAGGATTGAGGATTGAGGATTGAGGATTGAGGGTTGGGTATTGAGGATTGAGTAATGAGGATTGAGGATTGAGGTTTGAGTATTGGGGATTGCAGATTGAGTATTGGCGAAAGAATATTGAGGGTTGAGGATTGAGGTTTGAGGATTGAGGATGAAGACTGAGGGTTGAGGATTGAGGTTTGAGGAACGAGGATCGAGGATTGAGGATTGAGGGCTAAGGATTGACGATTGAGTATTGAAGATTGTGGATTGATGACTGAGGATTGACGACTGAGAATTGAGGATTGAGGATTGATGATTGAAGATTGAGTATTGAGGATTGAATATTGAGGATTGAGGATTGAGGATTGAGGATTGAGGGTTGAGGATTGAGGATTGAAGATTGAGTATTGAGTATTGAAGGTTGAGGATTGTGGATTGAGGATTAAGGATTGTGGATTGAATATTGTAGATTGAGTATTGATGCCTGAGGATTGAGGATTGAGGATTGTGTATTGAATATTGTAGATTGAGTATTGATGCCTGAGGATTGAGGATTGAGGATTGAGGATTGAGGATTGAGGATTGCAGGTTGAGTATTGAGGATTGAAGATTGAGGATTCAAGATTGAGTATTGATGATTGAATATTGAGGATTGAGGATTGAGGATTGAGGATTGAGGATTGGGTATTGAGGATTGAGTAATGAGGATTGAGGGTTGAGGTTTGAGTATTGGGGATTGCAGATTGAGTATTGGCGATTGAAGATTGAGGATTGAGGATTGAGGATTGAGGAATGAGGATCGAAGATTGAGTATTCAGGATTGAAGATTGAGGATAGAGGATTGAGTACTGAGGATGGAGGATGAGGGCTGAGGGTTGAAGATTGAGGATTGAGAAATGGGGATTGAGGATTGAGGATTGAAATTGAGGATTGGGTATTGAGGATTGAAGAATGAGGATTGAGGAATTAGGATTGAGGATTGATGATTGAAGATTGAGTATTGAGGATTGAACATTGCGGATTGAGGATTGAGGATTGAGGATTGAGGATTGAGGATTGAGGATTGAAGATTGAGTATTGAGTATTGAAGGTTGAGGATTGTGGATTGAGGATTAAGGATTGAGGATTGAATATTGTAGATTGAGTATTGATGCCTGAGGATTGAGGATTGAGGATTTAGGATTGAGGATTGAGGATTTAGGATTGAGGATTGAGGATGGAAGACTGAGTATTGAGGATTGAAGATTGAGGGGTGAAGATTGAGTATTGATGATTGAATATTGAGGATTGAGGATTGAGGATTGAGGATTGAGGATTGAGGATTGAGGATTGAAGATTGAGTATTGCTGATTGAATATTGAGGATTGGGGATTGAGGTTTGAGGATTGAGGACGAGGACTGACGGTAGAGGATTTAGGTTTGAGGATTGAGGATTGAGGACTGAGGATTGAGGATGCGTGCTAAGCGTCGGGGATTGAGATTCGACGACTGAGGACTGAGGATTGAGGATTGAGAATTGAGGATTGATGTTTGAGGATTGAAGATTGGGGATTGGGTATTGAGGATTGAGGAATGAGGATTGAGGATTGGGGATTGAGGATTGAGAAATGAGGATTGAGGATTGAGGATTGAAATTGAGGATTGGGTATTGAGGATTGAAGAATGAGGATTGAGGAATTAGGATTGAGGAATTAGGATTGAGGATTGAGGATTGAGGATTGAGGATTGAAGATTGAGGATTGGGTATTGAGGATTGAAGAATGAGGATTGAGGATTGAGGATTGAGGATTGAGGATTGAAGATTGAGTGTTGAGGATTGAAAATTGAGGATCGAGGATTGACGATTGAGGATTGAGGATTGAAGATTGAGTATTGAGGATTGAAGATGGAGGATTGAGTATTGAGGATTCAGGGTTGAAGATTGAGGATTGAGGAATGAGGATTGAGGATTGAGGATTGAGGATTGAAGATTGAATATTTATGATTGAATATTGAGGACTGAGGATTGAGGGTTGTGGATTGAGGACGAGGACAGAGGGTTGAATATTGATGTTTGAGGTCTGAGGATTAAGGATTGAGGATTGAGAATTGAGGATTGAGGATTAAGGATTGAAGATTAAGGATTGGGTATTTAGGAGTGAGGATTGAGGATTGAGGTTTGAGGATTGGGGATTGAAGATTGAGTATTGATGATTGAATATTGAGGATTGAGGATTGAGGTTTGAGGATTGAGGATGAAGACTGAGGGTTGAGGATTGAGGTTTGAGGAACGACGATTGAGGATTGAGGATTGAGGACTAAGGATTGACGATTGAGTATTGAAGATTGAGGATTGATGACTGAGGATTGACGACTGAGAATTGAGGATTGAGGATTGATGATTGAAGATTGAGTATTGAGGATTGAATATTGCGGATTGAGGATTGAGGATTGAGGATTGAGGATTGAAGATTGAGTGTTGAGGATTGAAGATTGAGGATTGAGTATTGAGGATTGAGGATTCAGGGATGAAGATTGAGGATTGAGGATTGAGGATTGAGGATTGAGGATTGAGGATTGAGGATTGGGTGTTTAGTATTGAAGAATGAGGATTGAGGATTGAGGTTTGAGGATTGAGGATTGAAGATTGAGTATTGATGATTGAATATTGAGGGTTGAGGATTGAGGTTTGAGGATTGAGGATGAAGACTGAGGGTTGAGGATTGAGGTTTGAGGAACGAGGATCGAGGATTGAGGATTGAGGACTAAGGATTGACGATTGAGTATTGAAGATTGTGGATTGATGACTGAGGATTGACGACTGAGAATTGAGGATTGAGGATTGATGATTGAGGATTGAGTATTGAGGATTGAATATTGAGGATTGAGGATTGAGGGTTGAGGATTGAGGATTGAGGATTGAGGATTGAAGATTGAGTATTGAGTATTTAAGGTTGAGGATTGTGGATTGAGGATTAAGGATTGTGGATTGAATATTGTAGATTGAGTATTGATGCCTGAGGATTGAGGATTGAGGATTGTGGATTGAATATTGTAGATTGAGTATTGATGCCTGAGGATTGAGGATTGAGGATTGAGGATTGACGATTGAGGATTGAAGGTTGAGTATTAAGGATTGAAGATTGAGGATTCAAGATTGAGTATTGATGATTGAATACTGAGGATTGAGGATTGAGGATTGAGGATTGAGGATTGGGTATTGAGGATTGAGTAATGAGGATTGAGGATTGAGGTTTGAGTATTGGGGATTGCAGATTGAGTATTGGCGATTGAAGATTGAGGATTGAGGATTGAGGATTGAGGAATGAGGATCGAAGATTGAGCATTGAGGATTGAAGATTGAGGATAGAGGATTGAGTACTGAGGATGGAGGATGAGGGCTGAGGGTTGAAGATTGAGGATTGAGAAATGAGGATTGAGGATTGAGGATTGAAATTGAGGATTGGGTATTGAGGATTGAAGAATGAGGATTGAGGAATTAGGATTGAGGATTGAGGATTGAGGATTGAAGATTGAGGATTGGGTATTGAGGATTGAAGAATGAGGATTGAGGATTGAGGATTGGGGATTGAGGATTGAAGATTAGTGTTGAGGATTGAAGATTGAGGATTGAGGATTGAGGATTGAGGATTGAGGATTGAAGATTGGGTATTGAGGATTGAAGATTGAGGATTGAGTATTGATGATTGAATATTGAGGATTGAGTATTGAGGTTTGAGGATTGAGGACGAGGACTGACGGTAGAGGATTTAGGTTTGAGAATTGAGGATTGAGGAACAAGGATTGAGGATGAGTGCTAAGGGTCGGGGATTGAGGTTCGACGACTGAGGACTGAGGATTGAGGATTGAGAATTGAGGATTGATGTTTGAGGATTGAAGAATGAGGATTGAAGATTGAGTATTGAGGATTGAAGATTGAGGATAGAGGATTGAGTACTGAGGATGGAGGATGAGGGCTGAGGGTTGAGGGTTGAGGATTGAGAAATGAGGATTGAGGATTGAGGATAGAAATTGAGGATTGGGTATTGAGGATTGAAGAATGAGGATTGAGGAATTAGGATTGAGGATTGAGGATTGAGGACTGAAGATTGAGGATTGGGTATTGAGGATTGAAGAATGAGGATTGAGGATTGAAGATTGAGGATTGAGTATTGAGGATTCAGGGTTGAAGGCTGAGGATTGAGGATTGAGGATTGAGGATTGAGGATTGAGGATTGAGGATTGAAGATTGAATATTTATGATTGAATATTGAGGACTGAGGATTGAGGGTTGTGGATTGAGGACGAGGACTGAGGGTTGAATATTGATGTTTGAGGTCTGAGGATTAAGGATTGAGGATTGAGAATTGAGGATTGAGGATTGAGGATTGAAGATTAAGGATTGGGTATTTAGGATTGAAGAATGTGGATTGAGGATTGAGGATTGAGGATTGAGGACTAAGGATTGACGATTGAGTATTGAAGATTGAGGATTGATGACTGAGGATTGACGACTGAGAATTGAGGATTGAGGATTGATGATTGAAGATGGAGTATTGGGGATTGAATATTGAGGATTGAGGATTGAGGACTGAAGATTGAGGATTGGGTATTGAGGATTGAAGAATGAGGATTGAGGATTGAGGATTGAGGATTGAGGATTGAAGATTGAATATTTATGATTGAATATTGAGGACTGAGGATTGAGGGTTGTGGATTGAGGACGAGGACTGAGGGATGAATATTGATGTTTGAGGTCTGAGGATTAAGGATTGAGGATTGAGAATTGAGGATTGAGGATTGAGGATTGAAGATTAAGGATTGGGTATTTAGGATTGAAGAATGTGGATTGAGGATTGAGGTTTGAGGATTGGGGATTGAAGATTGAGTATTGATGATTGAATATTGAGGATTGAGGATTGAGGTTTGAGGATTGAAGATGAAGACTGAGGGTTGAGGATTGAGGTTTGAGGAACGATGATTGAGGATTGAGGATTGAGGATTGAGGATTGAAGATTGAGTGTTGAGGATTGAAAATTGAGGATTGAGGATTGACGATTGAGGATTGAGGATTGAAGATTGAGTATTGAGGATTGAAGATGGAGGATTGAGTATTGAGGATTGAGGATTCAGGGTTGAAGATTGAGGATTGAGGATTGAGGATTGAGGATTGAGGATTGAGGATTGAAGATTGAATATTTATGATTGAATATTGAGGACTGAGGATTGAGGGTTGTGGATTGAGGACGAGGACTGAGGGTTGAATATTGATATTTGAGGTCTGAGGATTAAGGATTGAGGATAGAGAATTGAGGATTGAGGATTAAGGATTGAAGATTAAGGATTGGGTATTTAGGATTGAAGAGTGAGGATTGAGGATTGAGGTTTGTGGATTGGGGATTGAAGATTGAGTATTGATGATTGAATATTGAGGATTGAGGATTGAGGTTTGAGGATTGAGGATGAAGACTGAGGGTTGAGGATTGAGGTTTGAGGAACGAGGATTGAGGATTGAGGATTGAGGACTAAGGATTGACGATTGAGTATTGAAGATTGAGGATTGATGACTGAGGATTGACGACTGTGAATTGAGGATTGAGGATTGATGATTGAAGATTGTGTATTGAGGATTGAATATTGCGGATTGAGGATTGAGGATTGAGGATTGAGGATTGAAGATTGAGTATTGAGGATTGAAGATTGAGGATTGAGTATTGAGGATTGAGGATTCAGGGTTGATGATTGAGGATTGAGGATTGAGGATTGAGGATTGAGGATTGAGGATTGGGTGTTTAGTATTGAAGAATGAGGATTGAGGATTGAGGTTTGAGGATTGAGGATTGAAGATTGAGTATTGATGATTGAATATTGAGGGTTGAGGATTGAGGTTTGGGGATTGAGGATGAAGACTGAGGGTTGAGGATTGAGGTTTGAGGAACGAGGATCGAGGATTGAGGATTGAGGACTAAGGATTGACGATTGAGTATTGAAGATTGTGGATTGATGACTGAGGATTGACGACTGAGAATTGAGGATTGAGGATTGATGATTGAAGATTGAGTATTGAGTATTGAAGGTTGAGGATTGTGGATTGAGGATTAAGGATTGTGGATTGAATATTGTAGATTGAGTATTGATGCCTGAGGATTGAGGATTGAGGATTGTGGATTGAATATTGTAGATTGAGTATTGATGCCTGAGGATTGAGGATTGAGGATTGAGGATTGAGGATTGAGGATTGCATGTTGAGTATTGAGGATTGAAGATTGAGTATTCAAGATTGAGTATTGATGATTGAATATTGAGGATTGAGGATTGAGGATTGAGGATTGAGGATTGGGTATTGAGGATTGAGTAATGAGGATTGAGGATTGAGGTTTGAGTATTGGGGATTGCAGATTGAGTATTGGCGATTGAAGATTGAGGATTGAGGATTGAGGATTGAGGAATGAGGATCGAAGATTGAGTATTGAGGATTGAAGATTCAGGATAGAGGATTGAGTACTGAGGATGGAGGATGAGGGCTGAGGGTTGAAGATTGAGGATTGAGAAATGGGGATTGAGGATTGGGGATTGAAATTGAGGATTGGGTATTGAGGATTGAAGAATGAGGATTGAGGAATTAGGATTGAGGATTGAGGATTGAGGATTGAAGATTGAGGATTGGGTATTGAGGATTGAAGAATGAGGATTGAGGATTGAGGATTGGGGATTGAGGATTGAAGATTAGTGTTGAGTATTGAAGATTGAGGATTGAGGATTGAGGATTGAGGATTGAGGATTGAAGATTGGGTATTGAGGATTGAAGATTGAGGATTGAGTATTGATGATTGAATATTGAGGATTGAGGATTGAGGTTTGAGGATTGAGGATGAAGACTGATGGTTGAGGATTGAGGTTTGAGGAACGAGGATTGAGGATTGAGGATTGAGGACTAAGGATTGACGATTGAGTATTGAAGATTGAGGATTGATGACTGAGGATTGACGACTGAGAATTGAGGATTGAGGATTGATGATTGAAGATTGAGTATTGAGGATTGAACCTTGCGGATTGAGGATTGAGGATTGAGGATTGAGGATTGAGGATTGAGGATTGAGTATTGAGGAATGAGGATTCAGGGTTGAAGATTGAGGATTGAGGATTGAGGATTGAGGATTGAGGATTGGGTGTTTAGTATTGAAGAATGAGGATTGAGGATTGAGGTTTGAGGATTGAGGATTGAAGATTGAGTATTGATGATTGAATATTGAGGGTTGAGGATTGAGGTTTGAGGATTGAGGATGAAGACTGAGGGTTGAGGATTGAGGTTTGAGGAACGAGGATCGAGGATTGATGATTGAGGACTAAGGATTGACGATTGAGTATTGAAGATTGTGGATTGATGACTGAGGATTGACGACTGAGAATTGAGGATTGAGGATTGATGATTGAGGATTGAGTATTGAGGATTGAATATTGAGGATGGAGGATTGAGGATTGAGGATTGAGGATTGAGGATTGAGGATTGAAGATTGAGTATTGAGTATTGAAGGTTGAGGATTGTGGATTGAGGATTAAGGATTGTGGATTGAATATTGTAGATTGAGTATTGATGCCTGAGGACTGAGGATTGAGGATTGTGTATTGAATATTGTAGATTGAGTATTGATGCCTGAGGATTGAGGATTGAGGATTGAGGATTGACGATTGAGGATTGAAGGTTGAGTATTGAGGATTGAAGATTGAGGATTCAAGATTGAGTATTGATGATTGAATACTGAGGATTGAGGATTGAGGATTGAGGATTGAGGGTTGGGTATTGAGGATTGAGTAATGAGGATTGAGGATTGAGGTTTGAGTATTGGGGATTGCAGATTGAGTATTGGCGAAAGAATATTGAGGGTTGAGGATTGAGGTTTGAGGATTGAGGATGAAGACTGAGGGTTGAGGATTGAGGTTTGAGGAACGAGGATCGAGGATTGAGGATTGAGGGCTAAGGATTGACGATTGAGTATTGAAGATTGTGGATTGATGACTGAGGATTGACGACTGAGAATTGAGGATTGAGGATTGATGATTGAAGATTGAGTATTGAGGATTGAATATTGAGGATTGAGGATTGAGGATTGAGGATTGAGGGTTGAGGATTGAGGATTGAAGATTGAGTATTGAGTATTGAAGGTTGAGGATTGTGGATTGAGGATTAAGGATTGTGGATTGAATATTGTAGATTGAGTATTGATGCCTGAGGATTGAGGATTGAGGATTGTGTATTGAATATTGTAGATTGAGTATTGATGCCTGAGGATTGAGGATTGAGGATTGAGGATTGAGGATTGAGGATTGCAGGTTGAGTATTGAGGATTGAAGATTGAGGATTCAAGATTGAGTATTGATGATTGAATATTGAGGATTGAGGATTGAGGATTGAGGATTGAGGATTGGGTATTGAGGATTGAGTAATGAGGATTGAAGGTTGAGGTTTGAGTATTGGGGATTGCAGATTGAGTATTGGCGATTGAAGATTGAGGATTGAGGATTGAGGATTGAGGAATGAGGATCGAAGATTGAGTATTCAGGATTGAAGATTGAGGATAGAGGATTGAGTTCTGAGGATGGAGGATGAGGGCTGAGGGTTGAAGATTGAGGATTGAGAAATGGGGATTGAGGATTGAGGATTGAAATTGAGGATTGGGTATTGAGGATTGAAGAATGAGGATTGAGGAATTAGGATTGAGGATTGATGATTGAAGATTGAGTATTGAGGATTGAACATTGCGGATTGAGGATTGAGGATTGAGGATTGAGGATTGAGGATTGAGGATTGAAGATTGAGTATTGAGTATTGAAGGTTGAGGATTGTGGATTGAGGATTAAGGATTGAGGATTGAATATTGTAGATTGAGTATTGATGCCTGAGGATTGAGGATTGAGGATTTAGGATTGAGGATTGAGGATTTAGGATTGAGGATTGAGGATGGAAGACTGAGTATTGAGGATTGAAGATTGAGGGTTGAAGATTGAGTATTGATGATTGAATATTGAGGATTGAGGATTGAGGATTGAGGATTGAGGATTGAGGATTGAGGATTGAAGATTGAGTATTGCTGATTGAATATTGAGGATTGGGGATTGAGGTTTGAGGATTGAGGACGAGGACTGACGGTAGAGGATTTAGGTTTGAGGATTGAGGATTGAGGACTGAGGATTGAGGATGCGTGCTAAGCGTCGGGGATTGAGATTCGACGACTGAGGACTGAGGATTGAGGATTGAGAATTGAGGATTGATGTTTGAGGATTGAAGATTGGGGATTGGGTATTGAGGATTGAGGAATGAGGATTGAGGATTGGGGATTGAGGATTGAGAAATGAGGATTGAGGATTGAGGATTGAAATTGAGGATTGGGTATTGAGGATTGAAGAATGAGGATTGAGGAATTAGGATTGAGGAATTAGGATTGAGGATTGAGGATTGAGGATTGAGGATTGAAGATTGAGGATTGGGTATTGAGGATTGAAGAATGAGGATTGAGGATTGAGGATTGAGGATTGAGGATTGAAGATTGAGTGTTGAGGATTGAAAATTGAGGATCGAGGATTGACGATTGAGGATTGAGGATTGAAGATTGAGTATTGAGGATTGAAGATGGAGGATTGAGTATTGAGGATTCAGGGTTGAAGATTGAGGATTGAGGAATGAGGATTGAGGATTGAGGATTGAGGATTGAAGATTGAATATTTATGATTGAATATTGAGGACTGAGGATTGAGGGTTGTGGATTGAGGACGAGGACAGAGGGTTGAATATTGATGTTTGAGGTCTGAGGATTAAGGATTGAGGATTGAGAATTGAGGATTGAGGATTAAGGATTGAAGATTAAGGATTGGGTATTTAGGAGTGAGGATTGAGGATTGAGGTTTGAGGATTGGGGATTGAAGATTGAGTATTGATGATTGAATATTGAGGATTGAGGATTGAGGTTTGAGGATTGAGGATGAAGACTGAGGGTTGAGGATTGAGGTTTGAGGAACGACGATTGAGGATTGAGGATTGAGGACTAAGGATTGACGATTGAGTATTGAAGATTGAGGATTGATGACTGAGGATTGACGACTGAGAATTGAGGATTGAGGATTGATGATTGAAGATTGAGTATTGAGGATTGAATATTGCGGATTGAGGATTGAGGATTGAGGATTGAGGATTGAAGATTGAGTGTTGAGGATTGAAGATTGAGGATTGAGTATTGAGGATTGAGGATTCAGGGATGAAGATTGAGGATTGAGGATTGAGGATTGAGGATTGAGGATTGAGGATTGAGGATTGGGTGTTTAGTATTGAAGAATGAGGATTGAGGATTGAGGTTTGAGGATTGAGGATTGAAGATTGAGTATTGATGATTGAATATTGAGGGTTGAGGATTGAGGTTTGAGGATTGAGGATGAAGACTGAGGGTTGAGGATTGAGGTTTGAGGAACGAGGATCGAGGATTGAGGATTGAGGACTAAGGATTGACGATTGAGTATTGAAGATTGTGGATTGATGACTGAGGATTGACGACTGAGAATTGAGGATTGAGGATTGATGATTGAGGATTGAGTATTGAGGATTGAATATTGAGGATTGAGGATTGAGGGTTGAGGATTGAGGATTGAGGATTGAGGATTGAAGATTGAGTATTGAGTATTTAAGGTTGAGGATTGTGGATTGAGGATTAAGGATTGTGGATTGAATATTGTAGATTGAGTATTGATGCCTGAGGATTGAGGATTGAGGATTGTGGATTGAATATTGTAGATTGAGTATTGATGCCTGAGGATTGAGGATTGAGGATTGAGGATTGACGATTGAGGATTGAAGGTTGAGTATTAAGGATTGAAGATTGAGGATTCAAGATTGAGTATTGATGATTGAATACTGAGGATTGAGGATTGAGGATTGAGGATTGAGGATTGGGTATTGAGGATTGAGTAATGAGGATTGAGGATTGACGTTTGAGTATTGGGGATTGCAGATTGAGTATTGGCGATTGAAGATTGAGTATTGAGGATTGAGGATTGAGGAATGAGGATCGAAGATTGAGCATTGAGGATTGAAGATTGAGGATAGAGGATTGAGTACTGAGGATGGAGGATGAGGGCTGAGGGTTGAAGATTGAGGATTGAGAAATGAGGATTGAGGATTGAGGATTGAAATTGAGGATTGGGTATTGAGGATTGAAGAATGAGGATTGAGGAATTAGGATTGAGGATTGAGGATTGAGGATTGAAGATTGAGGATTGGGTATTGAGGATTGAAGAATGAGGATTGAGGATTGAGGATTGGGGATTGAGGATTGAAGATTAGTGTTGAGGATTGAAGATTGAGGATTGAGGATTGAGGATTGAGGATTGAGGATTGAAGATTGGGTATTGAGGATTGAAGATTGAGGATTGAGTATTGATGATTGAATATTGAGGATTGAGTATTGAGGTTTGAGGATTGAGGACGAGGACTGACGGTAGAGGATTTAGGTTTGAGAATTGAGGATTGAGGAACAAGGATTGAGGATGAGTGCTAAGGGTCGGGGATTGAGGTTCGACGACTGAGGACTGAGGATTGAGGATTGAGAATTGAGGATTGATGTTTGAGGATTGAAGAATGAGGATTGAAGATTGAGTATTGAGGATTGAAGATTGAGGATAGAGGATTGAGTACTGAGGATGGAGGATGAGGGCTGAGGGTTGAGGGTTGAGGATTGAGAAATGAGGATTGAGGATTGAGGATAGAAATTGAGGATTGGGTATTGAGGATTGAAGAATGAGGATTGAGGAATTAGGATTGAGGATTGAGGATTGAGGACTGAAGATTGAGGATTGGGTATTGAGGATTGAAGAATGAGGATTGAGGATTGAAGATTGAGGATTGAGTATTGAGGATTCAGGGTTGAAGGCTGAGGATTGAGGATTGAGGATTGAGGATTGAGGATTGAGGATTGAGGATTGAAGATTGAATATTTATGATTGAATATTGAGGACTGAGGATTGAGGGTTGTGGATTGAGGACGAGGACTGAGGGTTGAATATTGATGTTTGAGGTCTGAGGATTAAGGATTGAGGATTGAGAATTGAGGATTGAGGATTGAGGATTGAAGATTAAGGATTGGGTATTTAGGATTGAAGAATGTGGATTGAGGATTGAGGATTGAGGATTGAGGACTAAGGATTGACGATTGAGTATTGAAGATTGAGGATTGATGACTGAGGATTGACGACTGAGAATTGAGGATTGAGGATTGATGATTGAAGATGGAGTATTGGGGATTGAATATTGAGGATTGAGGATTGAGGACTGAAGATTGAGGATTGGGTATTGAGGATTGAAGAATGAGGATTGAGGATTGAGGATTGAGGATTGAGGATTGAAGATTGAATATTTATGATTGAATATTGAGGACTGAGGATTGAGGGTTGTGGATTGAGGACGAGGACTGAGGGATGAATATTGATGTTTGAGGTCTGAGGATTAAGGATTGAGGATTGAGAATTGAGGATTGAGGATTGAGGATTGAAGATTAAGGATTGGGTATTTAGGATTGAAGGATGTGGATTGAGGATTGAGGTTTGAGGATTGGGGATTGAAGATTGAGTATTGATGATTGAATATTGAGGATTGAGGATTGAGGTTTGAGGATTGAAGATGAAGACTGAGGGTTGAGGATTGAGGTTTGAGGAACGATGATTGAGGATTGAGGATTGAGGACTAAGGATTGACGATTGAGTATTGAAGATTGAGGATTGATGACTGAGGATTGACGACTGAGAATTGAGGATTGAGGATTGATGATTGAAGATTGAGTATTGAGGATTGAATATTGCGGATTGAGGATTGAGGATTGAGGATTGAGGATTGAGGATTGAGGATTGAGGATTGAGGATTGAGGATTGAGGATTGAGGATTGAAGATTGAGTATTGATGATTGAATATTGAGAATTGAGGATTGAGGATTGAGGATTGAAGATTGAGTATTGAGGATTGAAGATTGAGGATTGAGTATTGAGGATTGAGGATTCAGGGTTGAAGATTGAGGATTGAGGATTGAGGATTGAGGATTGAGGATTGAGGATTGGGTGTTTAGTATTGAAGAATGAGGATTGAGGATTGAGGTTTGAGGATTGAGGATTGAAGATTGAGTATTGATGATTGAATATTGAGGGTTGAGGATTGAGGTTTGAGGATTGAGGATGAAGACTGAGGGTTGAGGGTTGAGGTTTGAGGAACGAGGATCGAGGATTGAGGATTGAGGACTAAGGATTGACGATTGAGTATTGAAGATTGAGGATTGATGACTGAGGATTGACGACTGAGAATTGAGGATTGAGGATTGATGATTGAAGATTGAGTATTGGGGATTGAATATTGAGGATTGAGGATTGAGTATTGAGGATTGAGGATTGAGGATTGAGGATTGAAGATTGAGTATTGAGTATTTAAGGTTGAGGATTGTGGATTGAGGATTAAGGATTGTGGATTGAATATTGTAGATTGAGTATTGATGCCTGAGGATTGAGGATTGAGGATTGTGGATTGAATATTGTAGATTGAGTATTGATGCCTGAGGATTGAGGATTGAGGATTGAGGATTGACGATTGAGGATTGAAGGTTGAGTATTAAGGATTGAAGATTGAGGATTCAAGATTGAGTATTGATGATTGAATACTGAGGATTGAGGATTGAGGATTGAGGATTGAGGATTGGGTATTGAGGATTGAGTAATGAGGATTGAGGATTGAGGTTTGAGTATTGGGGATTGCAGATTGAGTATTGGCGATTGAAGATTGAGGATTGAGGATTGAGGATTGAGGAATGAGGATCGAAGATTGAGCATTGAGGATTGAAGATTGAGGATAGAGGATTGAGTACTGAGGATGGAGGATGAGGGCTGAGGGTTGAAGATTGAGGATTGAGAAATGAGGATTGAGGATTGAGGATTGAAATTGAGGATTGGGTATTGAGGATTGAAGAATGAGGATTGAGGAATTAGGATTGAGGAGTGAGGATTGAGGATTGAAGATTGAGGATTGGGTATTGAGGATTGAAGAATGAGGATTGAGGATTGAGGATTGGGGATTGAGGATTGAAGATTAGTGTTGAGGATTGAAGATTGAGGATTGAGGATTGAGGATTGAGGATTGAGGATTGAAGATTGGGTATTGAGGATTGAAGATTGAGGATTGAGTATTGATGATTGAATATTGAGGATTGAGTATTGAGGTTTGAGGATTGAGGACGAGGACTGACGGTAGAGGATTTAGGTTTGAGAATTGAGGATTGAGGAACAAGGATTGAGGATGAGTGCTAAGGGTCGGGGATTGAGGTTCGACGACTGAGGACTGAGGATTGAGGATTGAGAATTGAGGATTGATGTTTGAGGATTGAAGAATGAGGATTGAAGATTGAGTATTGAGGATTGAAGATTGAGGATAGAGGATTGAGTACTGAGGATGGAGGATGAGGGCTGAGGGTTGAGGGTTGAGGATTGAGAAATGAGGATTGAGGATTGAGGATAGAAATTGAGGATTGGGTATTGAGGATTGAAGAATGAGGATTGAGGAATTAGGATTGAGGATTGAGGATTGAGGACTGAAGATTGAGGATTGGGTATTGAGGATTGAAGAATGAGGATTGAGGATTGAAGATTGAGGATTGAGTATTGAGGATTCAGGGTTGAAGGCTGAGGATTGAGGATTGAGGATTGAGGATTGAGGATTGAGGATTGAGGATCGAAGATTGAATATTTATGATTGAATATTGAGGACTGAGGATTGAGGGTTGTGGATTGAGGACGAGGACTGAGGGTTGAATATTGATGTTTGAGGTCTGAGGATTAAGGATTGAGGATTGAGAATTGAGGATTGAGGATTGAGGATTGAAGATTAAGGATTGGGTATTTAGGATTGAAGAATGTGGATTGAGGATTGAGGATTGAGGATTGAGGACTAAGGATTGACGATTGAGTATTGAAGATTGAGGATTGATGACTGAGGATTGACGACTGAGAATTGAGGATTGAGGATTGATGATTGAAGATGGAGTATTGGGGATTGAATATTGAGGATTGAGGATTGAGGACTGAAGATTGAGGATTGGGTATTGAGGATTGAAGAATGAGGATTGAGGATTGAGGATCGAAGATTGAATATTTATGATTGAATATTGAGGACTGAGGATTGAGGGTTGTGGATTGAGGACGAGGACTGAGGGTTGAATATTGATGTTTGAGGTCTGAGGATTAAGGATTGAGGATTGAGAATTGAGGATTGAGGATTGAGGATTGAAGATTAAGGATTGGGTATTTAGGATTGAAGAATGTGGATTGAGGATTGAGGATTGAGGATTGAGGACTAAGGATTGACGATTGAGTATTGAAGATTGAGGATTGATGACTGAGGATTGACGACTGAGAATTGAGGATTGAGGATTGATGATTGAAGATGGAGTATTGGGGATTGAATATTGAGGATTGAGGATTGAGGACTGAAGATTGAGGATTGGGTATTGAGGATTGAAGAATGAGGATTGAGGATTGAGGATTGAGGATTGAGGATTGAAGATTGAGTGTTGAGGATTGAAAATTGAGGATTGAGGATTGACGATTGAGGATTGAGGGTTGAAGATTGAGTATTGAGGATTGAAGATTGAGGATTGAGTATTGAGGATTCAGGGTTGAAGGCTGAGGATTGAGGATTGAGGATTGAGGATTGAGGATTGAGGATTGAGGATTGAAGATTGAATATTTATGATTGAATATTGAGGACTGAGGATTGAGGGTTGTGGATTGAGGACGAGGACTGAGGGATGAATATTGATGTTTGAGGTCTGAGGATTAAGGATTGAGGATTGAGAATTGAGGATTGAGGATTGAGGATTGAAGATTAAGGATTGGGTATTTAGGATTGAAGAATGTGGATTGAGGATTGAGGTTTGAGGATTGGGGATTGAAGATTGAGTATTGATGATTGAATATTGAGGATTGAGGATTGAGGTTTGAGGATTGAAGATGAAGACTGAGGGTTGAGGATTGAGGTTTGAGGAACGATGATTGAGGATTGAGGATTGAGGACTAAGGTTTGACGATTGAGTATTGAAGATTGAGGATTGATGACTGAGGATTGACGACTGAGAATTGAGGATTGAGGATTGATGATTGAAGATTGAGTATTGAGGATTGAATATTGCGGATTGAGGATTGAGGATTGAGGATTGAGGATTGAGGATTGAGGATTGAGGATTGAGGATTGAGGATTGAGGATTGAGGATTGAAGATTGAGTATTGATGATTGAATATTGAGGATTGAGGATTGAGGATTGAGGATTGATGATTGAGTATTGAGGATTGAAGATTGAGGATTGAGTATTGAGGATTGAGGATTCAGGGTTGAAGATTGAGGATTGAGGATTGAGGATTGAGGATTGAGGATTGAGGATTGGGTGTTTAGTATTGAAGAATGAGGATTGAGGATTGAGGTTTGAGGATTGAGGATTGAAGATTGAGTATTGATGATTGAATATTGAGGGTTGAGGATTGAGGTTTGAGGATTGAGGATGAAGACTGAGGGTTGAGGGTTGAGGTTTGAGGAACGAGGATCGAGGATTGAGGATTGAGGACTAAGGATTGACGATTGAGTATTGAAGATTGAGGATTGATGACTGAGGATTGACGACTGAGAATTGAGGATTGAGGATTGATGATTGAAGATTGAGTATTGGGGATTGAATATTGAGGATTGAGGATTGAGGATTGAGGATTGAGGATTGAGGATTGAGGATTGAAGATTGAGTATTGAGTATTGAAGGTTGAGGATTGTGGATTGAGGATTAAGGGTTGTGGATTGAATATTGTAGATTGAGTATTGATGCCTGAGGATTGAGGATTGAGGATTGTGGATTGAATATTGTAGATTGAGTATTGATGCCTGAGGATTGAGGATTGAGGATTGAGGATTGAGGATTGAGGATTGAAGGTTGAGTATTGAGGATTGAAGATTGAGTATTCAAGATTGAGTATTGATGATTGAATATTGAGGATTGAGGATTGAGGATTGAGGATTGAGGATTGGGTATTGAGGATTGAGTAATGAGGATTGAGGATTGAGGTCTGAGTGTTGGGGATTGCAGATTGAGTATTGGCGATTGAAGATTGAGGATTGAGGATTGAGGATTGAGGAATGAGGATCGAAGATTGAGTATTGAGGATTGAAGATTGAGGATAGAGGATTGAGTACTGAGGATGGAGGATGAGGGCTGAGGGTTGAAGATTGAGGATTGAGAAATGAGGGTTGAGGATTGAGGATTGAAATTGAGGATTGGGTATTGAGGATTGAAGAATGAGGATTGAGGAATTAGGATTGAGGAGTGAGGATTGAGGATTGAAGATTGAGGATTGGGTATTGAGGATTGAAGAATGAGGATTGAGGATTGAGGATTGGGGATTGAGGATTGAAGATTAGTGTTGAGGATTGACGATTGAGGATTGAGGATTGAGGATTGAGGATTGAGGATTGAGGATTGAAGATTGGGTATTGAGGATTGAAGATTGAGGATTGAGTATTGAGGATTGAGGATTCAGGGTTGAAAATTGAGGATTGAGGATCGAGGATTGAGGATTGAGGATTGAGGATTGAAGATTGAATATTGATGATTGAATATTGAGGACTGAGGATTGAGGGTTGTGGATTGAGGACGAGGGCTGAGGGCTGAATATTGATGTTTGAGGTCTGAGTATTAAGGATTGAGGATTGAGAATTGAGGATTGAGGATTGAGGATTGAATATTGAGGATTGGGTATTTAGGATTGAAGAATGAGGATTGAGGATTGAGGTTTGAGGATTGAGGATTGATGATTGAGTATTGTCGATTGAATATTGAGGATTGAGGATTGAGGTTTGAGGATTGAGGACGAGGACTGACGGTTGAGGATTGAGGTTAGAGGATTGAGGATTGGGGATTGAGGACTGAGGATTGAGGATTGAGGATTGAGGATTGAGCATTGAGGATAGAAGATTGATGACTGGGGATTGAGGATTGAATATTGAGGATTAACGATTGAAGGTTGGGGACTGAGGATCTAGGATCGGAGATTGATTATTGAGGATTGAAGATTGAGGATTGACGATTGAGGATTGAGAATTGAGAATTGAGGATGAGGACTGAGGGTTGAGGATTGAGGTTTGAGGAATGAGGATTGATGGTTGTGGATTGAGGATTGAGGATTGAGGATTGAGAATTGAGGATTGAGTATTGAATATTGAGTATTGATACCTGAGGATTGAGGATTGAGGATTGAGGATTGAGGATTGAGGATTGAAGATTGAGTATTGGGGATTGAAGATTGAGGATTGAGGATTGAGGATTGAGGATGGAGAATGAGGACTGACGGTTGAGGATTGAGGTTTGAGGATTGAAGATTGAGGACTGAGGACTGAGGATTGAGGATTGAGGATTGAGCATTGAGGATTGAAGATTGAGTACTGGGGACTCGGGATTGCAGATTGAGGATTAAGGATTGAAGATTGAGTATTGAGGATTGAAGATAGAGGATTGAGTATTGAGGATTGAGGATTCAGGGTTGAAAATTGAGGATTGAGGATTGAGGATTGAGGATTGAGGATTGAGGATTGAAGATTGAATATTGATGATTGAATATTGAGGACTGAGGATTGAGGGTTGTGGACTGAGGACGAGGACTGAGGGTTGAATATTGATGTTTGAGGTCTGAGGATTAAGGATTGAGGATTGAGGATTGAGGATTGAGGGTTGAGGATTGGAAATTGAGGATTGGGTATTTAGGATTGAAGAATGAGGATTGAGGATTGAGGTTTGAGGATTGAGGATTGAAGATTGAGTATTGATGATTGAATATTGAGGATTGATGATTGAGGTTTGAGGATTGAGGACGAGGACTGACGGTTGAGGATTGAGGTTTGAGGATTGAGGATTGGGTATTGAGGATTGAGTAATGAGGATTGAGGGTTGAGGTTTGAGTATTGGGGATTGCAGATTGAGTATTGGCGATTGAAGATTGAGGATTGAGGATTGAGGATTGAGGAATGAGGATCGAAGATTGAGTATTCAGGATTGAAGATTGAGGATTGAGGATTGAGTACTGAGGATGGAGGATGAGGGCTGAGGGTTGAAGATTGAGGATTGAGAAATGGGGATTGAGGATTGAGGATTGAAATTGAGGATTGGGTATTGAGGATTGAAGAATGAGGATTGAGGAATTAGGATTGAGGATTGAGGATTGAGGATTGAAGATATTGGATTGGGTATTGAGGATTGAAGAATGAGGGTTGAGGATTGAGGATTGGGGATTGAGGATTGAAGATTAGTGTTGAGTATTGAAGATTGAGGATTGAGGATTGAGGATTGAGGATTGAGGATTGAAGATTGGGTATTGAGGATTGAAGATTGAGGATTGAGTATTGATGATTGAATATTGAGGATTGAGGATTGAGGTTTGAGGATTGAGGATGAAGACTGATGGTTGAGGATTGAGGTTTGAGGAACGAGGATTGAGGATTGAGGATTGAGGACTAAGGATTGACGATTGAGCATTGAAGATTGAGGATTGATGACTGAGGATTTACGACTGAGAATTGAGGATTGAGGATTGATGATTGAAGATTGAGTATTGAGGATTGAACATTGCGGATTGAGGATTGAGGATTGAGGATTGAGGATTGAGGATTGAGGATTGAAGATTGAGTATTGAGTATTGAAGGTTGAGGATTGTGGATTGAGGATTAAGGATTGAGGATTGAATATTGTAGATTGAGTATTGATGCCTGAGGATTGAGGATTGAGGATTGAGGATTGAGGATTGAGGATGGAAGACTGAGTATTGAGGATTGAAGATTGACGGTTGAAGATTGAGTATTGATGATTGAATATTGAGGATTGAGGATTGAGGATTGATGATTGAGGATTGAGGATTGAGGATTGAAGATTGAGTATTGCTGATTGAATATTGAGGATTGGGGATTGAGGTTTGAGGATTGAGGACGAGGACTGACGGTAGAGGATTTAGGTTTGAGGATTGAGGATTGAGGACTGAGGATTGAGGATGCGTGCTAAGCGTCGGGGATTGAGATTCGACGACTGAGGACTGAGGATTGAGGATTGAGAATTGAGGATTGATGTTTGAGGATTGAAGATTGGGGATTGGGTATTGAGGATTGAGGAATGAGGATTGAGGATTGAGGATTGAGGATTGAGAAATGAGGATTGAGGATTGAGGATTGAAATTGAGGATTGGGTATTGAGGATTGAAGAATGAGGATTGAGGAATTAGGATTGAGGATTGAGGATTGAGGATTGAGGATTGAGGATTGAGGATTGAAGATTGAGGATTGGGTATTGAGGATTGAAGAATGAGGATTGAGGATTGAGGATTGGGGATTGAGGATTGGGGATTGAGGATTGAAGATTAGTGTTGAGGATTGAAGATTGAGGATTGAGGATTGAGGATTGAGGATTGAGGATTGAAGATTGGGTATTGAGGATTGAAGATTGAGGATTGAGTATTGATGATTGAATATTGAGGATTGAGTATTGAGGTTTGAGGATTGAGGACGAGGACTGACGGTAGAGGATTTAGGTTTGAGGATTGAGGATTGAGGAACAAGGATTGAGGATGAGTGCTAAGGGTCGGGGATTGAGGTTCGACGACTGAGGACTGAGGATTGAGGATTGAGAATTGAGGATTGATGTTTGAGGATTGAAGAATGAGGATTGAAGATTGAGTATTGAGGATTGAAGATTGAGGATAGAGGATTGAGTACTGAGGATGGAGGATGAGGGCTGAGGGTTTAGGGTTGAGGATTGAGAAATGAGGATTGAGGATTGAGGATAGAAATTGAGGATTGGGTATTGAGGATTGAAGAATGAGGATTGAGGAATTAGGATTGAGGATTGAGGATTGAGGACTGAAGATTGAGGATTGGGTATTGAGGATTGAAGAATGAGGATTGAGGATTGAGGATTGAGGATTGAGGATTGAGGATTGAGGACTAAGGATTGACGATTGAGTATTGAAGATTGAGGATTGATGACTGAGGATTGACGACTGAGAATTGAGGATTGAGGATTGATGATTGAAGATTGAGTATTGGGGATTGAATATTGAGGATTGAGGATTGAGGACTGAAGATTGAGGATTGGGTATTGAGGATTGAAGAATGAGGATTGAGGATTGAGGATTGAGGATTGAGGATTGAAGATTGAGTGTTGAGGATTGAGGATTCAGGGTTGAAGGCTGAGGATTGAGGATTGAGGATTGAGGATTGAGGATTGATGATTGAGGATTGAAGATTGAATATTTATGATTGAATATTGAGGACTGAGGATTGAGGGTTGTGGATTGAGGACGAGGACTGAGGGTTGAATATTGATGTTTGAGGTCTGAGGATTAAGGATTGAGGATTGAGAATTGAGGATTGAGGATTGAGGATTGAAGATTAAGGATTGGGTATTTAGGATTGAAGAATGTGGATTGAGGATTGAGGTTTGAGGATTGGGGATTGAAGATTGAGTATTGATGATTGAATATTGAGGATTGAGGATTGAGGTTTGAGGATTGAAGATGAAGACTGAGGGTTGAGGATTGAGGTTTGAGGAACGATGATTGAGGATTGAGGATTGAGGACTAAGGATTGACGATTGAGTATTGAAGATTGAGGATTGATGACTGAGGATTGGCGACTGAGAATTGAGGATTGAGGATTGATGATTGAAGATTGAGTATTGAGGATTGAATATTGCGGATTGAGGATTGAGGATTGAGGATTGAGGATTGAGGATTGAGGATTGAGGATTGAGGATTGAGGATTGAGGATTGAGGATTGAAGATTGAGTATTGATGATTGAATATTGAGGATTGAGGATTGAGGATTGAGGATTGAAGATTGAGTATTGAGGATTGAAGATTGAGGATTGAGTATTGAGGATTGAGGATTCAGGGTTGAAGATTGAGGATTGAGGATTGAGGATTGAGGATTGAGTATTGAGGATTGGGTGTTTGGTATTGAAGAATGAGGATTGAGGATTGAGGTTTGAGGATTGAGGATTGAAGATTGAGTATTGATGATTGAATATTGAGGGTTGAGGATTGAGGTTTGAGGATTGAGGATGAAGACTGAGGGTTGAGGGTTGAGGTTTGAGGAACGAGGATCGAGGATTGAGGATTGAGGACTAAGGATTGACGATTGAGTATTGAAGATTGAGGATTGATGACTGAGGATTGACGACTGAGAATTGAGGATTGAGGATTGATGATTGAAGATTGAGTATTGGGGATTGAATATTGAGGATTGAGGATTGAGGATTGAGGATTGAGGATTGAGGATTGAGGATTGAAGATTGAGTATTGAGTATTGAAGGTTGAGGATTGTGGATTGAGGATTAAGGGTTGTGGATTGAATATTGTAGATTGAGTATTGATGCCTGAGGATTGAGGATTGAGGATTGTGGATTGAATATTGTAGATTGAGTATTGATGCCTGAGGATTGAGGATTGAGGATTGAGGATTGAGGATTGAGGATTGAAGGTTGAGTATTGAGGATTGAAGATTGAGTATTCAAGATTGAGTATTGATGATTGAATATTGAGGATTGAGGATTGAGGATTGAGGATTGAGGATTGGGTATTGAGGATTGAGTAATGAGGATTGAGGATTGATTTCTGAGTGTTGGGGATTGCAGATTGAGTATTGGCGATTGAAGATTGAGGATTGAGGATTGAGGATTGAGGAATGAGGATCGAAGATTGAGTATTGAGGATTGAAGATTGAGGATAGAGGATTGAGTACTGAGGATGGAGGATGAGGGCTGAGGGTTGAAGATTGAGGATTGAGAAATGAGGGTTGAGGATTGAGGATTGAAATTGAGGATTGGGTATTGAGGATTGAAGAATGAGGATTGAGGAATTAGGATTGAGGAGTGAGGATTGAGGATTGAAGATTGAGGATTGGGTATTGAGGATTGAAGAATGAGGATTGAGGATTGAGGATTGGGGATTGAGGATTGAAGATTAGTGTTGAGGATTGACGATTGAGGATTGAGGATTGAGGATTGAGGATTGAGGATTGAAGATTGGGTATTGAGGATTGAAGATTGAGGATTGAGTATTGAGGATTGAGGATTCAGGGTTGAAAATTGAGGATTGAGGATCGAGGATTGAGGATTGAGGATTGAGGATTGAAGATTGAATATTGATGATTGAATATTGAGGACTGAGGATTGAGGGTTGTGGATTGAGGACGAGGGCTGAGGGCTGAGGATTGAGGTTAGAGGATTGAGGATTGGGGATTGAGGACTGAGGATTGAGGATTGAGGATTGAGGATTGAGCATTGAGGATAGAAGATTGATGACTGGGGATTGAGGATTGAATATTGAGGATTAACGATTGAAGGTTGGGGATTGAGGATCTAGGATCGGAGATTGATTATTGAGGATTGAAGATTGAGGATTGACGATTGAGGATTGAGAATTGAGAATTGAGGATGAGGACTGAGGTTTGAGGATTGAGGTTTGAGGAATGAGGATTGATGGTTGAGGATTGAGGATTGAGGATTGAGGATTGAGAATTGAGGATTGAGTATTGAATATTGAGTATTGATACCTGAGGATTGAGGATTGAGGATTGAGGATTGAGGATTGAGGATTGAAGATTGAGTATTGGGGATTGAAGATTGAGGATTGAGGATTGAGGATTGAGGATGGAGAATGAGGACTGACGGTTGAGGATTGAGGTTTGAGGATTGAAGATTGAGGACTGAGGACTGAGGATTGAGGATTGAGGATTGAGCATTGAGGATTGAAGATTGAGTACTGGGGACTCGGGATTGCAGATTGAGGATTAAGGATTGAAGATTGAGTATTGAGGATTGAAGATAGAGGATTGAGTATTGAGGATTGAGGATACAGGGTTGAAAATTGAGGATTGAGGATTGAGGATTGAGGATTGAGGATTGAGGATTGAAGATTGAATATTGATGATTGAATATTGAGGACTGAGGATTGAGGGTTGTGGACTGAGGACGAGGACTGAGGGTTGAATATTGATGTTTGAGGTCTGAGGATTAAGGATTGAGGATTGAGAATTGAGGATTGAGGGTTGAGGATTGGAAATTGAGGATTGGGTATTTAGGATTGAAGAATGAGGATTGAGGATTGAGGTTTGAGGATTGAGGATTGAAGATTGAGTATTGATGATTGAATATTGAGGATTGATGATTGAGGTTTGAGGATTGAGGACGAGGACTGACGGTTGAGGATTGAGGTTTGAGGATTAAGGATTGGGGATTGAGGACTGAGGATTGAGGATTGAGGATTGAGGATTGAGCATTGAGGATAGAAGATTGATGACTGGGGATTGAGGATTGAATATTGAGGATTAACGATTGAAGGTTGGGGATTGAGGATCTAGGATCGGAGATTGATTATTGAGGATTGAAGATTGAGGATTGACGATTGAGGATTGAGAATTGAGAATTGAGGATGAGGACTGAGGTTTGAGGATTGAGGTTTGAGGAATGAGGATTGATGGTTGAGGATTGAGGATTGAGGATAGAGGATTGAGAATTGAGGATTGAGTATTGAATATTGAGTATTGATACCTGAGGATTGAGGATTGAGGATTGAGGATTGAGGATTGAGGATTGAAGATTGAGTATTGGGGATTGAAGATTGAGGATTGAGGATTGAGGATTGAGGATGGAGAATGAGGACTGACGGTTGAGGATTGAGGTTTGAGGATTGAAGATTGAGGACTGAGGTCTGAGGATTGAGGATTGAGGATTGAGCATTGAGGATTGAAGATTGAGTACTGGGGACTCGGGATTGCAGATTGAGGATTAAGGATTGAAGATTGAGTATTGAGGATTGAAGATAGAGGATTGAGTATTGAGGATTGAGGATTCAGGGTTGAAAATTGAGGATTGAGGATTGAGGATTGAGGATTGAGGATTGAGGATTGAAGATTGAATATTGATGATTGAATATTGAGGACTGAGGATTGAGGGTTGTGGACTGAGGACGAGGACTGAGGGTTGAATATTGATGTTTGAGGTCTGAGGATTAAGGATTGAGGATTGAGAATTGAGGATTGAGGGTTGAGGATTGGAAATTGAGGATTGGGTATTTAGGATTGAAGAATGAGGATTGAGGATTGAGGTTTGAGGATTGAGGATTGAAGATTGAGTATTGATGATTGAATATTGAGGATTGATGATTGAGGTTTGAGGATTGAGGACGAGGACTGACGGTTGAGGATTGAGGTTTGAGGATTAAGGATTGGGGATTGAGGACTGAGGATTGAGGATTGAGGATTGAGCATTGAGGATTGAAGATTGATGACTGGGGATTGAGGATTGAAGATTGAGGATTAACGATTGAAGGTTGGGGATTGAGGACCTAGGATCGGAGATTGATTATTGAGGATTGAAGATTGAGGATTGAGGATTGAGGATTGAGAATTGAGAATTGAGGGTGAGGACTGAGGGTTGCGGATTGATGTTTGAGGAATGAGGATTGATGGTTGAGGATTGAGGATTGAGGATTGAGGATTGAGGATTGAAGATTGAGGATAGAGGATTGAGTACTGAGGATGGAGGATGAGGGCTGAGGGTTGAGGATTGAGGATTGAGAAATGAGGATTGAGGATTGAGGATTGAAATTGAGGATTGGGTATTGAGGATTGAAGAATGAGGATTGAGGAATTAGGATTGAATATTGAGGATTGAGGATTGAAGATTGAGGATTGGGTATTGAGGATTGAAGAATGAGGATTGAGGATTGAGGATTGAGGATTGAGGATTGAAGATTGAGTGTTGAGGATTGAAAATTGAGGATTGAGGATTGACGATTGAGGATTGAGGATTGAAGATTGAGTATTGAGGATTGAAAATGGAGGATTGAGTATTGAGGATTGAGGATTCAGGGTTGAATATTGAGGATTGAGGATTGGGTATTGAGGATTGAGGATTGAGGATTGAAGATTGAATATTTATGATTGAATATTGAGGACTGAGGATTGAGGGTTGTGGATTGAGGACAAGGACTGAGGGTTGAATATTGATGTTTGAGGTCTGAGGATTAAGGATTGAGGATTGAGAATTGTGAATTGAGGATTAAGGATTGAAGATTAAGGATTGGGTATTTAGGATTGAAGAATGAGGATTGAGGATTGAGGTTTGAGGATTGGGGATTGAAGATTGAGTATTGATGATTGAATATTGAGGATTGAGGATTGAGGTTTGAGGATTGAGGATGAAGACTGAGGGTTGAGGATTGAGGTTTGAGGAACGAGGATTGAGGATTGAGGATTGAGGACTAAGGATTGACGATTGAGTATTGAAGATTCAGGATTGATGACTGAGGATTGACGACTGAGAATTGAGGATTGAGGATTGATGATTGAAGATTGAGTATTGAGGATTGAATATTGCGGATTGAGGATTGAGGATTGAGGATTGAAGATTGAGTATTGAGTATTGAAGGTTGAGGATTGTGGATTGAGGATTAAGGATTGAGGATTGAATATTGTAGATTGAGTATTGAT
The DNA here is from genome assembly GCF_051401765.1 of Calliopsis andreniformis. NCBI lineage: Eukaryota > Metazoa > Arthropoda > Insecta > Hymenoptera > Andrenidae > Calliopsis > Calliopsis andreniformis. Next base: position 162,211 of record NW_027480632.1, on the reverse strand, counting down.
GCCTGAGGATTGAGGATTGAGGATTGAGGATTGAGGATTGAGGATGGAAGATTGAGTATTGAGGATTGAAGATTGAGTGTTGAAGATTGAGTATTGATGATTGAATATTGAGGATTGAGGATTGAGGATTGAGGATTGAGGATTGAGGATTGAGGATTGAAGATTGAGTATTGCTGATTGAATATTGAGGATTGGGGATTGAGGTTTGAGGATTGAGGACGAGGACTGACGGTAGAGGATTTAGGTTTGAGGATTGAGGATTGAGGACTGAGGATTGAGGATGCGTGCTAAGCGTCGGGGATTGAGATTCGACGACTGAGGACTGAGGACTGAGGATTGAGAATTGAGGATTGATGTTTGAGGATTGAAGATTGAGGATTGGGTATTGAGGATTGAGGAATGAGGATTGAGGATTGAGGATTGAGGATTGAGAAATGAGGATTGAGGATTGAGGATTGAAATTGAGGATTGGGTATTGAGGATTGAAGAATGAGGATTGAGGAATTAGGATTGAGGATTGAGGATTGAGGATTGAAGATTGAGGATTGGGTATTGAGGATTGAAGAATGAGGATTGAGGATTGAGGATTGAGGATTGAGGATTGAAGATTGAGTGTTGAGGATTGAAAATTGAGGATTGAGGATTGACGATTGAGGATTGAGGATTGAAGATAGAGTATTGAGGATTGAAGATGGAGGATTGAGTATTGAGGATTGAGGATTCAGGGTTGAAGATTGAGGATTGAGGATTGAGGATTGAGGATTGAGGATTGAGGATTGAAGATTGAATATTTATGATTGAATATTGAGGACTGAGGATTGAGGGTTGTGGATTGAGGACGAGGACTGAGGGTTGAATATTGATGTTTGAGGTCTGAGGATTAAGGATTGAGGATTGAGAATTGAGGATTGGGGATCAAGGATTGAAGATTAAGGATTGGGTATTTAGGATTGAAGAGTGAGGATTGAGGATTGAGGTTTGAGGATTGGGGATTGAAGATTGAGTATTGATGATTGAATATTGAGGATTGAGGATTGAGGTTTGAGGATTGAGGATGAAGACTGAGGGTTGAGGATTGAGGTTTGAGGAACGAGGATTGAGGATTGAGGATTGAGGACTAAGGATTGACGATTGAGTATTGAAGTTTGAGGATTGATGACTGAGGATTGACGACTGAGAATTGAGGATTGAGGATTGATGATTGAAGATTGAGTATTGAGGATTGAATATTGCGGATTGAGGATTGAGGATTGAGGATTGAGGATTGAAGATTGAGTATTGAGGATTGAAGATTGAGGATTGAGTATTGAGGATTGAGGATTCAGGGTTGAAGATTGAGGATTGAGGATTGAGGATTGAGGATTGAGGATTGAGGATTGGGTGTTTAGTATTGAAGAATGAGGATTGAGGATTGAGGTTTGAGGATTGTGGATTGAAGATTGAGTATTGATGATTGAATATTGAGGGTTGATGATTGAGGTTTGAGGATTGAGGATGAAGACTGAGGGTTGAGGATTGAGGTTTGAGGAACGAGGATCGAGGATTGAGGATTGAGGACTAAGGATTGACGATTGAGAATTGAAGATTGTGGATTGATGACTGAGGATTGACGACTGAGAATTGAGGATTGAGGATTGAGGATTGAGGATTGAAGGTTGAGTATTGAGGATTGAAGATTGAGGATTCAAGATTGAGTATTGATGATTGAATATTGAGGATTGAGGATTGAGGATTGAGGATTGAGGATTGGGTATTGAGGATTGAGTAATGAGGATTGAGGATTGAGGTTTGAGTATTGGGGATTGCAGATTGAGTATTGGCGATTGAAGATTGAGGATTGAGGATTGAGGATTGAGGAATGAGGATCGAAGATTGAGTATTGAGGATTGAAGATTGAGGATAGAGGATTGAGTACTGAGGATTGAGGATGAGGGCTGAGGGTTGAAGATTGAGGATTGAGAAATGAGGATTGAGGATTGAGGATTGAAATTGAGGATTGGGTATTGAGGATTGAAGAATGAGGATTGAGGAATTAGGATTGAGGATTGAGGATTGAGGATTGAAGGTTGAGGATTGGGAATTGATGATTGAAGAATGAGGATTGAGGATTGAGGATTGGGGATTGAGGATTGAAGATTAGTGTTGAGGATTCAAGATTGAGGATTGAGGATTGAGGATTGAGGATTGAGGATTGAAGATTGGGTATTGAGGATTGAAGGTTGAGGATTGAGTATTGATGATTGAATATTGAGGATTGAGGATTGAGGTTTGAGGATTGAGGATTGAGAAATGAGGATTGAGGATTGAGGATTGAAATTGAGGATTGGGTATTGAGGATTGAAGAATGAGGATTGAGGAATTAGGATTGAGGATTGAGGATTGAGGATTGAAGATTGAGGATTGGGTATTGAGGATTGAAGAATGAGGATTGAGGATTGAGGATTGAGGATTGAGGATTGAAGATTGAGTGTTGAGGATTGAAAATTGAGGATTGAGGATTGACGATTGAGGATTGAGGATTGAAGATAGAGTATTGAGGATTGAAGATGGAGGATTGAGTATTGAGGATTGAGGATTCAGGGTTGAAGATTGAGGATTGAGGATTGAGGATTGAGGATTGAGGATTGAGGATTGAAGATTGAATATTTATGATTGAATATTGAGGACTGAGGATTGAGGGTTGTGGATTGAGGACGAGGACTGAGGGTTGAATATTGATGTTTGAGGTCTGAGGATTAAGGACTGAGGATTGAGAATTGAGGATTGGGGATCAAGGATTGAAGATTAAGGATTGGGTATTTAGGATTGAAGAGTGAGGATTGAGGATTGAGGTTTGAGGATTGGGGATTGAAGATTGAGTATTGATGATTGAATATTGAGGATTGAGGATTGAGGTTTGAGGATTGAGGATGAAGACTGAGGGTTGAGGATTGAGGTTTGAGGAACGAGGATTGAGGATTGAGGATTGAGGACTAAGGATTGACGATTGAGTATTGAAGTTTGAGGATTGATGACTGAGGATTGACGACTGAGAATTGAGGATTGAGGATTGATGATTGAAGATTGAGTATTGAGGATTGAATATTGCGGATTGAGGATTGAGGATTGAGGATTGAGGATTGAAGATTGAGTATTGAGGATTGAAGATTGAGGATTGAGTATTGAGGATTGAGGATTCAGGGTTGAAGATTGAGGATTGAGGATTGAGGATTGAGGATTGAGGATTGAGGATTGGGTGTTTAGTATTGAAGAATGAGGATTGAGGATTGAGGTTTGAGGATTGTGGATTGAAGATTGAGTATTGATGATTGAATATTGAGGGTTGATGATTGAGGTTTGAGGATTGAGGATGAAGACTGAGGGTTGAGGATTGAGGTTTGAGGAACGAGAATCGAGGATTGAGGATTGAGGACTAAGGATTGACGATTGAGAATTGAAGATTGTGGATTGATGACTGAGGATTGACGACTGAGAATTGAGGATTGAGGATTGAGGATTGAGGATTGAAGGTTGAGTATTGAGGATTGAAGATTGAGGATTCAAGATTGAGTATTGATGATTGAATATTGAGGATTGAGGATTGAGGATTGAGGATTGAGGATTGGGTATTGAGGATTGAGTAATGAGGATTGAGGATTGAGGTTTGAGTATTGGGGATTGCAGATTGAGTATTGGCGATTGAAGATTGAGGATTGAGGATTGAGGATTGAGGAATGAGGATCGAAGATTGAGTATTGAGGATTGAAGATTGAGGATAGAGGATTGAGTACTGAGGATTGAGGATGAGGGCTGAGGGTTGAAGATTGAGGATTGAGAAATGAGGATTGAGGATTGAGAATTGAAATTGAGGATTGGGTATTGAGGATTGAAGAATGAGGATTGAGGAATTAGGATTGAGGATTGAGGATTGAGGATTGAAGGTTGAGGATTGGGAATTGATGATTGAAGAATGAGGATTGAGGATTGAGGATTGGGGATTGAGGATTGAAGATTAGTGTTGAGGATTCAAGATTGAGGATTGAGGATTGAGGATTGAGGATTGAGGATTGAAGATTGGGTATTGAGGATTGAAGGTTGAGGATTGAGTATTGATGATTGAATATTGAGGATTGAGGATTGAGGTTTGAGGATTGAGGATGAAGACTGAGGGTTGAGGATTGAGGTTTGAGGAACGAGGATTGAGGATTGAGGATTGAGGACTAAGGATTGACGACTGAGAATTGAGGATTGAGGATTGATGATTGAAGATTGAGTATTGAGGATTGAATATTGCGGATTGAGGATTGAGGATTGAGGATTGAGGATTGAGGATTGAGGATTGAAGATTGAGGGTTGATGATTGAGGTTTGAGGATTGAGGATGAAGACTGAGGGTTGAGGATTGAGGTTTGAGGAACGAGGATCGAGGATTGAGGATTGAGGACTAAGGATTGACGATTGAGAATTGAAGATTGTGGATTGATGACTGAGGATTGACGACTGAGAATTGAGGATTGAGGATTGAGGATTGAGGATTGAAGGTTGAGTATTGAGGATTGAAGATTGAGGATTCAAGATTGAGTATTGATGATTGAATATTGAGGATTGAGGATTGAGGATTGAGGATTGAGGATTGGGTATTGAGGATTGAGTAATGAGGATTGAGGATTGAGGTTTGAGTATTGGGGATTGCAGATTGAGTATTGGCGATTGAAGATTGAGGATTGAGGATTGAGGATTGAGGAATGAGGATCGAAGATTGAGTATTGAGGATTGAAGATTGAGGATAGAGGATTGAGTACTGAGGATGGAGGATGAGGGCTGAGGGTTGAAGATTGAGGATTGAGAAATGAGGATTGAGGATTGAGGATAGAAATTGAGGATTGGGTATTGAGCATTGAAGAATGAGGATTGAGGAATTAGGATTGAGGATTGAGGATTGAGGACTGAAGATTGAGGATTGGGTATTGAGGATTGAAGAATGAGGATTGAGGATTGAGGATTGAGGATTGAGGATTGAAGATTGAGTGTTGAGGATTGAAAATTGAGGATTGAGGATTGACGATTGAGGATTGAGGATTGAGGATTGAGGATTGAGGATTGAGGATTGAGGATTGAGGATTGAGGATTGAAGATTGAGTATTGATCATTGAATATTGAGGATTGAGGATTGAGGATTGAGGATTGAAGATTGAGTAATGAGGATTGAAGATTGAGGATTGAGTATTGAGGATTGAGGATTCAGGGTTGAAGATTGAGGATTGAGGATTGAGGATTGAGGATTGAGGATTGAGGATTGAGGATTGAGGATTGAGGATTGGGTGTTTAGTATTGAAGAATGAGGATTGAGGATTGAGGTTTGAGGATTGAGGATTGAAGATTGAGTATTGATGATTGAATATTGAGGGTTGAGGATTCAGGTTTGAGGATTGAGGATGAAGACTGAGGGTTGAGGATTGAGGTTTGAGGAACGAGGATCGAGGATTGAGGATTGAGGACTAAGGATTGACGATTGAGTATTGAAGATTGAGGATTGATGACTGAGGATTGACGACTGAGAATTGAGGATTGAGGATTGATGATTGAAGATTGAGTATTGGGGATTGAATATTGAGGATTGAGGATTGAGGATTGAGGATTGAGGATTGAGGATTGAGGATTGAAGATTGAGTATTGAGTATTGAAGGTTGAGGATTGTGGATTGAGGATTAAGGGTTGTGGATTGAATATTGAAGATTGAGTATTGATGCCTGAGGATTGAGTATTGAGGATTGTGGATTGAATATTGTAGATTGAGTATTGATGCCTGAGGATTGAGGATTGAGGATTGAGGATTGAGGATTGAGGATTGAAGGTTGAGTATTGAGGATTGAAGATTGAGTATTCAAGATTGAGTATTGATGATTGAATATTGAGGATTGAGGATTGAGGATTGAGGATTGAGGATTGGGTATTGAGGATTGAGTAATGAGGATTGAGGATTGAGGTTTGAGTATTGGGGATTGCAGATTGAGTATTGGCGATTGAAGATTGAGGATTGAGGATTGAGGATTGAGGAATGAGGATCGAAGATTGAGTATTGAGGATTGAAGATTGAGGATAGAGGATTGAGTACTGAGGATGGAGGATGAGGGCTGAGGGTTGAAGATTGAGGATTGAGAATTGAGGATTGAGGATTGAGGATTGAAGATTGAGGATTGGGTATTTAGGATTGAAGAATGAGGATTGAGGATTGAGGTTTGAGGATTGAGGATTGATGATTGAGTATTGTCGATTGAATATTGAGGATTGAGGATTGAGGTTTGAGGATTGAGAACGAGGACTGACGGTTGAGGATTGAGGTTAGAGGGTTGAGGATTGGGGATTGAGGACTGAGGATTGAGGATTGAGGATTGAGGATTGAGCATTGAGGATAGAAGATTGATGACTGGGGATTGAGGATTGAATATTGAGGATTAACGATTGAAGATTGGGGATTGAGGATCTAGGATCGGAGATTGATTATTGAGGATTGAAGATTGAGGATTGACGATTGAGGATTGAGAATTGAGAATTGAGGATGAGGACTGAGGGTTGAGGATTGAGGTTTGAGGAATGAGGATTGATGGTTGAGGATTGAGGATTGAGGATTGAGGATTGAGGATTGAGTATTGAAGATTGAGTATTGATACCTGAGGATTGAGGATTGAGGATTGAGGATTGAGGATTGAGGATTGAAGATTGAGTATTGGGGATTGAAGATTGAGGATTGAGGATTGAGGATTGAGGATTGAGGATTGAGGATTGAGGATTGAGAAATGAGGATTGAGGATTGAGGATTGAAATTGAGGATTGGGTATTGAGGATGGAAGAATGAGGATTGAGGAATTAGGATTGAGGATTGAGGATTGAGGATTGAAGATTGAGGATTGGGTATTGAGGATTGAAGAATGAGGATTGAGGATTGAGGATTGAGGATTGAGGATTGAAGATTGAGTGTTGAGGATTGAAAATTGAGGATTGAGGATTGACGATTGAGGATTGAGGATTGAAGATAGAGTATTGAGGATTGAAGATGGAGGATTGAGTATTGAGGATTGAGGATTCAGGGTTGAAGATTGAGGATTGAGGATTGAGGATTGAGGATTGAGGATTGAGGATTGAAGATTGAATATTTATGATCGAATATTGAGGACTGAGGATTGAGGGTTGTGGATTGAGGACGAGGACTGAGGGTTGAATATTGATGTTTGAGGTCTGAGGATTAAGGATTGAGGATTGAGAATTGAGGATTGAGGATTAAGGATTGAAGATTAAGGATTGGGTATTTAGGATTGAAGAGTGAGGATTGAGGATTGAGGTTTGAGGATTGGGGATTGAAGATTGAGTATTGATGATTGAATATTGAGGATTGAGGATTGAGGTTTGAGGATTGAGGATGAAGACTGAGGGCTGAGGATTGAGGTTTGAGGAACGAGGATTGAGGATTGAGGATTGAGGACTAAGGATTGACGATTGAGTATTGAAGATTGAGGATTGATGACTGAGGATTGACGACTGAGAATTGAGGATTGAGGATTGATGATTGAAGATTGAGTATTGAGGATTGAATATTGCGGATTGAGGATTGAGGATTGAGGATTGAGGATTGAAGATTGAGTATTGAGGATTGAAGATTGAGGATTGAGTATTGAGGATTGAGGATTCAGGTTTGAAGATTGAGGATTGAGGATTGAGGATTGAGGATTGAGGATTGAGGATTGGGTGTTTAGTATTGAAGAATGAGGATTGAGGATTGAGGTTTGAGGATTGAGGATTGAAGATTGAGTATTGATGATTGAATATTGAGGGTTGATGATTGAGGTTTGAGGATTGTGGATGAAGACTGAGGGTTGAGGATTGAGGTTTGAGGAACGAGGATCGAGGATTGAGGATTGAGGACTAAGGATTGACGATTGAGAATTGAAGATTGTGGATTGATGACTGAGGATTGACGACTGAGAATTGAGGATTGAGGATTGATGATTGAAGATTGAGTATTGAGGATTGAATATTGAGGATTGAGGATTGAGGATTGAGGATTGAGGATCGAGGATTGAGGATCGAAGATTGAGTATTGAGTATTGAATGTTGAGGATTGTGGATTGAGGATTTAGGATTGTGGATTGAATATTATAGATTGAGTATTGATGCCTGAGGATTGAGGATTGAGGATTGTGGATTGAATATTGTAGATTGAGTATTGATGCCTGAGGATTGAGGATTGAGGATTGAGGATTGAGGATTGAGGATTGAAGGTTGAGTATTGAGGATTGAAGATTGAGGATTCAAGATTGAGTATTGATGATTGAATATTGAGGATTGAGGATTGAGGATTGAGGTTTGATGATTGGGTATTGAGGATTGAGTAATGAGGATTGAGGATTGAGGTTTGAGTATTGGGGATTGCAGATTGAGTATTGGCGATTGAAGGGTGAGGATTGAGGATTGAGGATTGAGGAATGAGAATCGAAGATTGAGTATTGAGGATTGAAGATTGAGGATTGAGTATTGATGATTGAATATTGAGCATTGAGAATTGAGGTTTGAGGATTGAGGACGAGGACTGACGGTAGAGGATTTAGGTTTGAGGAATGAGGATTGAGGAACAAGGATTGAGGATGAGTGCTAAGGGTCGGGGATTGAGGTTCGACGATTGAGGACTGAGGATTGAGGATTGAGAATTGAGGATTGATGTTTGAGGATTGAAGATTGAGGACTGAGGATTGAGGATTGAGGAATGAGGATTGAAGATTGAGTATTGAGGATTGAAGATTGAGGATAGAGGATTGAGTACTGAGGATGGAGAATGAGGGCTGAGGGTTGAGGGTTGAGGGTTGAGAAATGAGGATTGAGGATTGAGGATAGAAATTGAGGATTGGGCATTGAGGATTGAAGAATGAGGATTGAGGAATTAGGATTGAGGATTGAGGATTGAGGACTGAAGATTGAGGATTGGGTATTGAGGATTGAAGAATGAGGATTGAGGATTGAGGATTGAGGATTGAGGATTGAAGATTGAGTGTTGAGGATTGAAAATTGAGGATTGAGGATTGACGATTGAGGATTGAGGATTGAAGATTGAGTATTGAGGATTGAAGATTGAGGATTGAGTATTGAGGATTCAGGGTTGAAGACTGAGGATTGAGGATTGAGGATTGAGGATTGAGGATTGAGGATTGAGGATTGAAGATTGAATATTTATGATTGAATATTGAGGACTGAGGATTGAGGGTTGTGGATTGAGGACGAGGACTGAGGGTTGAATATTGATGTTTGAGGTCTGAGGATTAAGGATTGAGGATTGAGAATTGAGGATTGAGGATTGAGGATTGAAGATTAAGGATTGGGTATTTAGGATTGAAGAATGTGGATTGAGGATTGAGGTTTGAGGATTGGGGATTGAAGATTGAGTATTGATGATTGAATATTGAGGATTGAGGATTGAGGTTTGAGGAACGATGATTGATGATTGAGGATTGTGGACTAAGGATTGACGATCGAGTATTGAAGATTGAGGATTGATGACTGAGGATTGACGACTGAGAATTGAGGATTGAGGATTGATGATTGAAGATTGAGTATTGAGGATTGAATATTGCGGATTGAGGATTGAGGACTGAGGATTGAGGATTGAGGATTGAGGATTGAGGATTGAGGATTGAGGATTGAGGATTGAGGATTGAAGATTGAGTATTGATGATTGAATATTGAGGATTGAGGATTGAGGATTGAGGATTGAAGATTGAGTATTGAGGATTGAAGATTGAGGATTGAGTATTGAGGATTGAGGATTCAGGGTTGAAGATTGAGGATTGAGGATTGAGGATTGAGGATTGAGGATTGAGGATTGGGTGTTTAGTATTGAAGAATGAGGATTGAGGATTGAGGTTTGAGGATTGAGGATTGAAGATTGAGTATTGATGATTGAATATTGAGGGTTGAGGATTGAGGTTTGAGGATTGAGGATGAAGAACTGAGGGTTGAGGATTGAGGTTTGAGGAACGAGGATCGAGGATTGAGGATTGAGGTTTGAGGATTGAGGATGAAGACTGAGGGTTGAGGATTGAGGTTTGAGGAACGAGGATCGAGGATTGAGGATTGAGGACTAAGGATTGACGATTGAGTATTGAAGATTGAGGATTGATGACTGAGGATTGACGACTGAGAATTGAGGATTGAGGATTGATGATTGAAGATTGAGTATTGGGGATTGAATATTGAGGATTGAGGATTCAGGATTGAGGATTGAGGATTGAGGATTGAGTATTGAAGATTGAGTATTGAGTATTGAAAGTTGAGGATTGTGGATTGAGGAGTAAGGATTGTGGATTGAATATTGTAGATTGAGTATTGATGCCTGAGGTTTGAGGATCGAGGATTGTGGATTGAATATTGTAGATTGAGTATTGATGCCTGAGGATTGAGGATTGAGGATTGAGGATTGAGGATTGAGGATTGAAGGTTGAGTATTGAGGATTGAAGATTGAGTATTCAAGATTGAGTATTGATGATTGAATATTGAGGATTGAGGATTGAGGATTGAGGATTGAGGATTGGGTATTGAGGATTGAGTAATGAGGATTGAGGATTGAGGTTTGAGTATTGGGGATTGCAGATTGAGTATTGGCGATTGAAGATTGAGGATTGAGGATTGAGGATTGAGGAATGAGGATCGAAGGTTGAGTATTGAGGATTGAAGATTGAGGATAGAGGATTGAGTACTGAGGATGGAGGATGAGGGCTGAGGGTTGAAGATTGAGGATTGAGAAATGAGGGTTGAGGATTGAGGATTGAAATTGAGGATTGGGTATTGAGGATTGAAGAATGAGGATTGAGGAATTAGGATTGAGGATTGAGGATTGAGGATTGAAGATTGAGGATTGGGTATTGAGGATTGAAGAATGAGGATTGAGGATTGAGGATTGGGGATTGAGGATTGAAGATTAGTGTTGAGGATTGAAGATTGAGGATTGAGGATTGAGGATTGAGGATTGAGGATTGAGGATTGAAGATTGGGTGTTGAGGATTGAAGATTGAGGATTGAGTATTGAGGATTGAGGATTCAGGGTTGAATATTGAGGATTGAGGATCGAGGATTGATGATTGAGGATTGAGGATTGAAGATTGAATATTGATGATTGAATATTGAGCACTGAGGATTGAGGGTTGTGGATTGAGGACGAGGGCTGAGGGTTGAATATTGATGTTTGAGGTCTGAGTATTAAGGATTGAGGATTGAGAATTGAGGATTGAGGATTGAAGATTGAGGATTGGGTATTTAGGATTGAAGGATGAGGATTGAGGATTGAGGTTTGAGGATTGAGGATTGATGATTGAGTATTGTCGATTGAATATTGAGGATTGAGGATTGAGGTTTGAGGATTGAGGACGAGGACTGACGGTTGAGGATTGAGGTTAGAGGATTGAGGATTGGGGATTGAGGACTGAGGATTGAGGATTGAGGATTGAGGATTGAGCATTGAGGATTGAAGATTGATGACTGGGGATTGAGGATTGAATATTGAGGATTAACGATTGAAGATTGGGGATTGAGGATCTAGGATCGGAGATTGATTATTGAGGATTGAAGATTGAGGATTGACGATTGAGGATTGAGAATTGAGAATTGAGGATGAGGACTGAGGGTTGAGGATTGAGGTTTGAGGAATGAGGATTGATGGTTGAGGATTGAGGATTGAGGATTGAGGATTGAGGACTGAGGATTGAGTATTGAAGATTGAGTATTGATACCTGAGGATTGAGGATTGAGGATTGAGGATTGAGGATTGAGGATTGAAGATTGAGTGTTGGGGATTGAAGATTGAGGATTGAGGATTGAGGATTGAGGATGGAGAATGAGGACTGACGGTTGAGGATTGAGGTTTGAGGATTGAAGATTGAGGACTGAGGACTGAGGTTGAGGATTGAGGATTGAGCATTGAGGATTGCAGATTGAGTACTGGGGATTCGGGATTGCAGATTGAGGATTAAGGATTGAAGATTGAGTATTGAGGATTGAAGATAGAGGATTGAGTATTGAGGATTGAGGATTCAGGGTTGAAAATTGAGGATTGAGGATTGAGGATTGAGGATTGAGGATTGAGGATTGAAGATTGAATATTGATGATTGAATATTGAGGACTGAGGATTGAGGGTTGTGGACTGAGGACGAGGACTGAGGGTTGAATATTGATGTTTGCGGTCTGAGGATTAAGGATTGAGGATTGAGAATTGAGGATTGAGGATTGAGGATTGGAAATTGAGGATTGGGTATTTAGGATTGAAGAACGAGGATTGAGGATTGAGGTTTGAGGATTGAGGATTGAAGATTGAGTATTGATGATTGAATATTGAGGATTCATGATTGAGGTTTGAGGATTGAGGACGAGGACTGACGGTTGAGGATTGAGGTTTGAGGATTAAGGATTGGGGATTGAGGACTGAGGATTGAGGATTGAGGATTGAGCATTGAGGATTGAAGATTGATGACTGGGGATTGAGGATTGAAGATTGAGGATTAACGATTGAAGGTTGGGGATTGAGGACCTAGGATCGGAGATTGATTATTGAGGATTGAAGATTGAGGATTGAGGATTGAGGATTGAGAATTGAGAATTGAGAATGAGGACTGAGGGTTGCGGATTGGGGTTTGAGGAATGAGGATTGATGGTTGAGGATTGAGGATTGAGGATTGAGGATTGAGGATTGAGTATTGAAGATTGAGTATTGATGCCTGAGGCTTGAGGATTGAGGATTGAGTATTGAGGATTGAGGATTGAAGATTGAGTATTGGGGATTGAAGATTGAGGATTGAGGATTGAGGATTGAGGTTGGAGAATGAGGACTGACGGTTGAGGATTGAGGTTTGAGGATTGAAGGTTGAGGTCTGAGGACTGAGGATTGAGGATTGAGGATTGAGCATTGAGGATTGAAGATTGAGTACTGGGGATTGGGGATTGAAGATTGAGGATTAAGGATTGAAGATTGGGGATTGAGGATCTAGAATTAGAGATTGATTATTGAGGACTGAAGATTGAGGATTGAGAATTGAGGATTGAGAATTGAGAATTGAGTATGAGGACTGAGGGTTGAGGATTGAGGTTTGAGGAATGAGGATTGAGGGTTGAGGATTGAGGATTGAGGATTGCGGATTGAAGATTGAGTATTGATGATTGAATATTGAGGATTGAGGATTGAGGTTTGAGGATTGAGGATTGAGGAGTGAGTATTGAGGGTTGAGTATTGAAGATTGAGTATTGATGCCTGAGGATTGAGGATCGAGAATTGAGGATTGAGGATTGGAGATTGATTATTGAGGATTGAAGATTGAGGATTGAGGATTGAGGATTGAGAATTGAGAATTGAGTATGAGGACTGAGGGTTGAGGGTTGAGGTTTGAGGAATGAGGATTGAGGGTTGGGGAATGAGGATTGAGGATTGAGGTTTGAGGATTGAGCATTGAAGATTGAGTATTGATGCCTGATGATTGAGGATTGAGGATTGAGGATTGAGGATTGAGGATTGAGGATTGAGGATTGAAGATAGAGTATTGAGTATTGTAGGTTGAGGATTGTGGATTGAGGATTAAGGACTGAGGATTGAATATTGTAGATTGAGTATTGATGCCTGAGGATTGAGGATTGAGGATTGAGGATTGAGGATTGAGGATTGAGGATTGAGGATTGAAGATTGAGTATTGAGGATTGAAGATTGAGGGTTGAAGATTGAGTATTGATGATTGAATATTGAGGAATGAGGATTGAGGATTGAGGATTGAGGATTGGGTATTGAGGAATGAAGAATGAGGATTGAGGAATTAGGATTGAGGATTGAGGATTGAGGATTGAAAATTGAGGATTGGGTATTGAGGATTGAAGAATGAGGATTGAGGATTGAGGATTGAGGATTGAGGATTGAGGATTGAAGATTGAGTGTTGAGGATCGAAAATTGAGGATTGAGGATTGACGATTGAGGATTGAGGATTGAAGATTGAGTATTGAGGATTGGAGATGGAGGATTGAGTATTGAGGATTGAGGATTCAGGGTTGATGATTGAGGATTGAGGATTGAGGATTGAGGATTGAGGATTGAGGATTGAGGATTGAGGATTGAAGATTGAATATTTATGATTGAATATTGAGGACTGAGGATTGAGGGTTGTGGATTGTGGACGAGGACTGAGGGTTGAATATTGATGTTTGAGGTCTGAGGATTAAGGATTGAGGATTGAGAATTGAGGATTGACGATTAAGGATTGAAGATTAAGGATTGGGTATTTAGGATTGAAGAGTGAGGATTGAGGATTGAGGTTTGTGGAATGGGGATTGAAGATTGAGTATTGATGATTGAATATTGAGGATTGAGGATTGAGGTTTGAGGATTGAGGATGAAGACTGAGGGTTGAGGATTGAGGTTTGAGGAACGAGGATTGAGGATTGAGGATTGAGGACTAAGGATTGACGATTGAGTATTGAAGATTGAGGATTGATGACTGAGGATTGACGACTGAGAATTGAGGATTGAGGATTGATGATTGAAGATTGAGTATTGATGATTGAATATTGAGGGTTGAGGATTGAGGTTTGAGGATTGAGGATGAAGACTGACGGTTGAGGATTGAGGTTTGAGGAACGAGGATCGAGGATTGAGGATTGAGGTCTAAGGATTGACGATTGAGTATTGAAGATTGTGGATTGATGACTGAGGATTGACGACTGAGAATTGAGGATTGAGGATTGATGATTGAAGATTGAGTATTGAGGATTGAATATTGAGGATTGAGGATTGAGGATTGAGGATTGAGGATTGAGGATTGAGGATTGAAGATTGAGTATTGAGTATTGAAGGTTGAGGATTGTGGATTGAGGATTGGGTATTGAGGATTGAGTAATGAGGATTGAAGATTGAGGTTTGAGTATTGGGGATTGCAGATTGAGTATTGGCAATTGAAGATTGAGGATTGAGGATTGAGGATTGAGGAATGAGGATCGAAGATTGAGAATTGAGGATTGAAGATTGAGGATAGGGGATTGAGTACAGAGGATGGAGGATGAGGGCTGAGGGTTGAAGATTGAGGATTGAGAAATGAGGGTTGAGGATTGAGGATTGAAATTCAGGATTGGGTATTGAGGATTGAAGAATGAGGATTGAGGAATTAGGATTGAGGATTGAGGATTGAGGATTGAAGATTGAGGATTGGGTATTGAGGATTGAAGACTGAGAATTGAGGATTGAGGATTGGGGATTGAGGATTGAAGATTAGTGTTGAGGATTGAAGATTGAGGATTGAGGATTGAGGATTGAGGATTGAGGATTGAAGATTGGGTATTGAGGATTGAAGATTGAGGATTGAGTATTGAGGATTGAGGATTCAGGGTTGAAAATTGAGGATTGAGGATCGAGGATTGAGGATTGAGGATTGAGGATTGAAGATTGAATATTGATGATTGAATATTGAGGACTGAGGATTGAGGGTTGTGGATTGAGGACGAGGGCTGAGGGTTGAATATTGATGTTTGAGGTCTGAGTATTAAGGATTGAGGATTGAGAATTGAGGATTGAGGATTGAGGATTGAAGATTGAGGATTGGGTATTTAGGATTGAAGAATGAGGATTGAGGATTGAGGTTTGAGGATTGAGGATTGATGATTGAGTATTGTCGATTGAATATTGAGGATTGAGGATTGAGGATTGAGGAACGATGATTGATGATTGAGGATTGTGGACTAAGGATTGACGATCGAGTATTGAAGATTGAGGATTGATGACTGAGGATTGACGACTGAGAATTGAGGATTGAGGATTGATGATTGAAGATTGAGTATTGAGGATTGAATATTGCGGATTGAGGATTGAGGACTGAGGATTGAGGATTGAGGATTGAGGATTGAGGATTGAGGATTGAGGATTGAGGATTGAGGATTGAAGATTGAGTATTGATGATTGAATATTGAGGATTGAGGATTGAGGATTGAGGATTGAAGATTGAGTATTGAGGATTGAAGATTGAAGATTGAGTATTGAGGATTGAGTATTCAGGGTTGAAGATTGAGGATTGAGGATTGAGGATTGAGGATTGAGGATTGAGGATTGGGTGTTTAGTATTGAAGAATGAGGATTGAGGATTGAGGTTTGAGGATTGAGGATTGAAGATTGAGTATTGATGATTGAATATTGAGGGTTGAGGATTGAGGTTTGAGGATTGAGGATGAAGAACTGAGGGTTGAGGATTGAGGTTTGAGGAACGAGGATCGAGGATTGAGGATTGAGGTTTGAGGATTGAGGATGAAGACTGAGGGTTGAGGATTGAGGTTTGAGGAACGAGGATCGAGGATTGAGGATTGAGGACTAAGGATTGACGATTGAGTATTGAAGATTGAGGATTGATGACTGAGGATTGACGACTGAGAATTGAGGATTGAGGATTGATGATTGAAGATTGAGTATTGGGGATTGAATATTGAGGATTGAGGATTCAGGATTGAGGATTGAGGATTGAGGATTGAGGATTGAAGATTGAGTATTGAGTATTGAAAGTTGAGGATTGTGGATTGAGGAGTAAGGATTGTGGATTGAATATTGTAGATTGAGTATTGATGCCTGAGGTTTGAGGATCGAGGATTGTGGATTGAATATTGTAGATTGAGTATTGATGCCTGAGGATTGAGGATTGAGGATTGAGGATTGAGGATTGAGGATTGAAGGTTGAGTATTGAGGATTGAAGATTGAGTATTCAAGATTGAGTATTGATGATTGAATATTGAGGATTGAGGATTGAGGATTGAGGATTGAGGATTGGGTATTGAGGATTGAGTAATGAGGATTGAGGATTGAGGTTTGAGTATTGGGGATTGCAGATTGAGTATTGGCGATTGAAGATTGAGGATTGAGGATTGAGGATTGAGGAATGAGGATCGAAGGTTGAGTATTGAGGATTGAAGATTGAGGATAGAGGATTGAGTACTGAGGATGGAGGATGAGGGCTGAGGGTTGAAGATTGAGGATTGAGAAATGAGGGTTGAGGATTGAGGATTGAAATTGAGGATTGGGTATTGAGGATTGAAGAATGAGGATTGAGGAATTAGGATTGAGGATTGAGGATTGAGGATTGAAGATTGAGGATTGGGTATTGAGGATTGAAGAATGAGGATTGAGGATTGAGGATTGGGGATTGAGGATTGAAGATTAGTGTTGAGGATTGAAGATTGAGGATTGAGGATTGAGGATTGAGGATTGAGGATTGAAGATTGGGTATTGAGGATTGAAGATTGAGGATTGAGTATTGAGGATTGAGGATTCAGGGTTGAATATTGAGGATTGAGGATCGAGGATTGATGATTGAGGATTGAGGATTGAAGATTGAATATTGATGATTGAATATTGAGGACTGAGGATTGAGGGTTGTGGATTGAGGACGAGGGCTGAGGGTTGAATATTGATGTTTGAGGTCTGAGTATTAAGGATTGAGGATTGAGAATTGAGGATTGAGGATTGAAGATTGAGGATTGGGTATTTAGGATTGAAGGATGAGGATTGAGGATTGAGGTTTGAGGATTGAGGATTGATGATTGAGTATTGTCGATTGAATATTGAGGATTGAGGATTGAGGTTTGAGGATTGAGGACGAGGACTGACGGTTGAGGATTGAGGTTAGAGGATTGAGGATTGGGGATTGAGGACTGAGGATTGAGGATTGAGGATTGAGGATTGAGGATTGAGCATTGAGGATTGAAGATTGATGACTGGGGATTGAGGATTGAATATTGAGGATTAACGATTGAAGATTGGGGATTGAGGATCTAGGATCGGAGATTGATTATTGAGGATTGAAGATTGAGGATTGACGATTGAGGATTGAGAATTGAGAATTGAGGATGAGGACTGAGGGTTGAGGATTGAGGTTTGAGGAATGAGGATTGATGGTTGAGGATTGAGGATTGAGGATTGAGGATTGAGGATTGAGGATTGAGTATTGAAGATTGAGTATTGATACCTGAGGATTGAGGATTGAGGATTGAGGATTGAGGATTGAGGATTGAAGATTGAGTGTTGGGGATTGAAGATTGAGGATTGAGGATTGAGGATTGAGGATGGAGAATGAGGACTGACGGTTGAGGATTGAGGTTTGAGGATTGAAGATTGAGGACTGAGGACTGAGGTTGAGGATTGAGGATTGAGCATTGAGGATTGAAGATTGAGTACTGGGGATTCGGGATTGCAGATTGAGGATTAAGGATTGAAGATTGAGTATTGAGGATTGAAGATAGAGGATTGAGTATTGAGGATTGAGGATTCAGGGTTGAAAATTGAGGATTGAGGATTGAGGATTGAGGATTGAGGATTGAGGATTGAAGATTGAATATTGATGATTGAATATTGAGGACTGAGGATTGAGGGTTGTGGACTGAGGACGAGGACTGAGGGTTGAATATTGATGTTTGAGGTCTGAGGATTAAGGATTGAGGATTGAGAATTGAGGATTGAGGATTGAGGATTGGAAATTGAGGATTGGGTATTTAGGATTGAAGAATGAGGATTGAGGATTGAGGTTTGAGGATTGAGGATTGAAGATTGAGTATTGATGATTGAATATTGAGGATTCATGATTGAGGTTTGAGGATTGAGGACGAGGACTGACGGTTGAGGATTGAGGTTTGAGGATTAAGGATTGGGGATTGAGGACTGAGGATTGAGGATTGAGGATTGAGCATTGAGGATTGAAGATTGATGACTGGGGATTGAGGATTGAAGATTGAGGATTAACGATTGAAGGTTGGAGATTGAGGACCTAGGATCGGAGATTGATTATTGAGGATTGAAGATTGAGGATTGAGGATTGAGGATTGAGAATTGAGAATTGAGAATGAGGACTGAGGGTTGCGGATTGAGGTTTGAGGAATGAGGATTGATGGTTGAGGATTGAGGATTGAGGATTGAGGATTGAGGATTGAGTATTGAAGATTGAGTATTGATGCCTGAGGCTTGAGGATTGAGGATTGAGTATTGAGGATTGAGGATTGAAGATTGAGTATTGGGGATTGAAGATTGAGGATTGAGGATTGAGGATTGAGGTTGGAGAATGAGGACTGACGGTTGAGGATTGAGGTTTGAGGATTGAAGGTTGAGGTCTGAGGACTGAGGATTGAGGATTGAGGATTGAGCATTGAGGATTGAAGATTGAGTACTGGGGATTGGGGATTGAAGATTGAGGATTAAGGATTGAAGATTGGGGATTGAGGATCTAGAATTAGAGATTGATTATTGAGGACTGAAGATTGAGGATTGAGAATTGAGGATTGAGAATTGAGAATTGAGTATGAGGACTGAGGGTTGAGGATTGAGGTTTGAGGAATGAGGATTGAGGGTTGAGGATTGAGGATTGAGGATTGCGGATTGAAGATTGAGTATTGATGATTGAATATTGAGGATTGAGGATTGAGGTTTGAGGATTGAGGATTGAGGAGTGAGTATTGAGGGTTGAGTATTGAAGATTGAGTATTGATGCCTGAGGATTGAGGATCGAGAATTGAGGATTGAGGATTGGAGATTGATTATTGAGGATTGAAGATTGAGGATTGAGGATTGAGGATTGAGAATTGAGAATTGAGTATGAGGACTGAGGGTTGAGGGTTGAGGTTTGAGGAATGAGGATTGAGGGTTGGGGAATGAGGATTGAGGATTGAGGTTTGAGGATTGAGGATTGAGGTTTGAGGATTGAGCATTGAAGATTGAGTATTGATGCCTGATGATTGAGGATTGAGGATTGAGGATTGAGGATTGAGGATTGAGGATTGAGGATTGAAGATAGAGTATTGAGTATTGAAGGTTGAGGATTGTGGATTGAGGATTAAGGACTGAGGATTGAATATTGTAGATTGAGTATTGATGCCTGAGGATTGAGGATTGAGGATTGAGGATTGAGGATTGAGGATTGAGCATTGAGGATTGAAGATTGATGACTGGGGATTGAGGATTGAATATTGAGGATTAACGATTGAAGATTGGGGATTGAGGATCTAGGATCGGAGATTGATTATTGAGGATTGAAGATTGAGGATTGACGATTGAGGATTGAGAATTGAGAATTGAGGATGAGGACTGAGGGTTGAGGATTGAGGTTTGAGGAATGAGGATTGAGGATTGAGGTTTGAGGATTGAGGATTGAGGAGTGAGTATTGAGGGTTGAGTATTGAAGATTGAGTATTGATGCCTGAGGATTGAGGATCGAGAATTGAGGATTGAGGATTGGAGATTGATTATTGAGGATTGAAGATTGAGGATTGAGGATTGAGGATTGAGAATTGAGAATTGAGTATGAGGACTGAGGGTTGAGGGTTGAGGTTTGAGGAATGAGGATTGAGGGTTGGGGAATGAGGATTGAGGATTGAGGTTTGAGGATTGAGCATTGAAGATTGAGTATTGATGCCTGATGATTGAGGATTGAGGATTGAGGATTGAGGATTGAGGACTGAGGATTGAGGATTGAAGATAGAGTATTGAGTATTGAAGGTTGAGGATTGTGGATTGAGGATTAAGGACTGAGGATTGAATATTGTAGATTGAGTATTGATGCCTGAGGATTGAGGATTGAGGATTGAGGATTGAGGATTGAGGATTGAGGATTGAGGATTGAAGATTGAGTATTGAGGATTGAAGATTGAGGGTTGAAGATTGAGTATTGATGATTGAATATTGAGGAATGAGGATTGAGGATTGAGGATTGGGTATTGAGGAATGAAGAATGAGGATTGAGGAATTAGGATTGAGGATTGAGGATTGAGGATTGAAAATTGAGGATTGGGTATTGAGGATTGAAGAATGAGGATTGAGGATTGAGGATTGAGGATTGAGGATTGAGGATTGAAGATTGAGTGTTGAGGATCGAAAATTGAGGATTGAGGATTGACGATTGAGGATTGAGGATTGAAGATTGAGTATTGAGGATTGGAGATGGAGGATTGAGTATTGAGGATTGAGGATTCAGGGTTGATGATTGAGGATTGAGGATTGAGGATTGAGGATTGAGGATTGAGGATTGAGGATTGAGGATTGAAGATTGAATATTTATGATTGAATATTGAGGACTGAGGATTGAGGGTTGTGGATTGTGGACGAGGACTGAGGGTTGAATATTGATGTTTGAGGTCTGAGGATTAAGGATTGAGGATTGAGGATTGAGAATTGAGGATTGACGATTAAGGATTGAAGATTAAGGATTGGGTATTTAGGATTGAAGAGTGAGGATTGAGGATTGAGGTTTGTGGAATGGGGATTGAAGATTGAGTATTGATGATTGAATATTGAGGATTGAGGATTGAGGTTTGAGGATTGAGGATGAAGACTGAGGGTTGAGGATTGAGGTTTGAGGAACGAGGATTGAGGATTGAGGATTGAGGACTAAGGATTGACGATTGAGTATTGAAGATTGAGGATTGATGACTGAGGATTGACGACTGAGAATTGAGGATTGAGGATTGATGATTGAAGATTGAGTATTGATGATTGAATATTGAGGGTTGAGGATTGAGGTTTGAGGATTGAGGATGAAGACTGACGGTTGAGGATTGAGGTTTGAGGAACGAGGATCGAGGATTGAGGATTGAGGTCTAAGGATTGACGATTGAGTATTGAAGATTGTGGATTGATGACTGAGGATTGACGACTGAGAATTGAGGATTGAGGATTGATGATTGAAGATTGAGTATTGAGGATTGAATATTGAGGATTGAGGATTGAGGATTGAGGATTGAGGATTGAGGATTGAGGATTGAAGATTGAGTATTGAGTATTGAAGGTTGAGGATTGTGGATTGAGGATTGGGTATTGAGGATTGAGTAATGAGGATTGAAGATTGAGGTTTGAGTATTGGGGATTGCAGATTGAGTATTGGCAATTGAAGATTGAGGATTGAGGATTGAGGATTGAGGAATGAGGATCGAAGATTGAGAATTGAGGATTGAAGATTGAGGATAGGGGATTGAGTACAGAGGATGGAGGATGAGGGCTGAGGGTTGAAGATTGAGGATTGAGAAATGAGGGTTGAGGATTGAGGATTGAAATTCAGGATTGGGTATTGAGGATTGAAGAATGAGGATTGAGGAATTAGGATTGAGGATTGAGGATTGAGGATTGAAGATTGAGGATTGGGTATTGAGGATTGAAGACTGAGAATTGAGGATTGAGGATTGGGGATTGAGGATTGAAGATTAGTGTTGAGGATTGAAGATTGAGGATTGAGGATTGAGGATTGAGGAGTGAGGATTGAAGATTGGGTATTGAGGATTGAAGATTGAGGATTGAGTATTGAGGATTGAGGATTCAGGGTTGAAAATTGAGGATTGAGGATCGAGGATTGAGGATTGAGGATTGAGGATTGAAGATTGAATATTGATGATTGAATATTGAGGACTGAGGATTGAGGGTTGTGGATTGAGGACGAGGGCTGAGGGTTGAATATTGATGTTTGAGGTCTGAGTATTAAGGATTGAGGATTGAGAATTGAGGATTGAGGATTGAGGATTGAAGATTGAGGATTGGGTATTTAGGATTGAAGAATGAGGATTGAGGATTGAGGTTTGAGGATTGAGGATTGATGATTGAGTATTGTCGATTGAATATTGAGGATTGAGGATTGAGGATTGAGGAACGATGATTGATGATTGAGGATTGTGGACTAAGGATTGACGATCGAGTATTGAAGATTGAGGATTGATGACTGAGGATTGACGACTGAGAATTGAGGATTGAGGATTGATGATTGAAGATTGAGTATTGAGGATTGAATATTGCGGATTGAGGATTGAGGACTGAGGATTGAGGATTGAGGATTGAGGATTGAGGATTGAGGATTGAGGATTGAGGATTGAGGATTGAAGATTGAGTATTGATGATTGAATATTGAGGATTGAGGATTGAGGATTGAGGATTGAAGATTGAGGATTGAAGATTGAGTATTGATGATTGAATATTGAGGATTGAGGATTGAGGATTGAGGATTGAAGATTGAGTATTGAGGATTGAAGATTGAAGATTGAGTATTGAGGATTGAGTATTCAGGGTTGAAGATTGAGGATTGAGGATTGAGGATTGAGGATTGAGGATTGAGGATTGGGTGTTTAGTATTGAAGAATGAGGATTGAGGATTGAGGTTTGAGGATTGAGGATTGAAGATTGAGTATTGATGATTGAATATTGAGGGTTGAGGATTGAGGTTTGAGGATTGAGGATGAAGAACTGAGGGTTGAGGATTGAGGTTTGAGGAACGAGGATCGAGGATTGAGGATTGAGGTTTGAGGATTGAGGATGAAGACTGAGGGTTGAGGATTGAGGTTTGAGGAACGAGGATCGAGGATTGAGGATTGAGGACTAAGGATTGACGATTGAGTATTGAAGATTGAGGATTGATGACTGAGGATTGACGACTGAGAATTGAGGATTGAGGATTGATGATTGAAGATTGAGTATTGGGGATTGAATATTGAGGATTGAGGATTCAGGATTGAGGATTGAGGATTGAGGATTGAGGATTGAAGATTGAGTATTGAGTATTGAAAGTTGAGGATTGTGGATTGAGGAGTAAGGATTGTGGATTGAATATTGTAGATTGAGTATTGATGCCTGAGGTTTGAGGATCGAGGATTGTGGATTGAATATTGTAGATTGAGTATTGATGCCTGAGGATTGAGGATTGAGGATTGAGGATTGAGGATTGAGGATTGAAGGTTGAGTATTGAGGATTGAAGATTGAGTATTCAAGATTGAGTATTGATGATTGAATATTGAGGATTGAGGATTGAGGATTGAGGATTGAGGATTGGGTATTGAGGATTGAGTAATGAGGATTGAGGATTGAGGTTTGAGTATTGGGGATTGCAGATTGAGTATTGGCGATTGAAGATTGAGGATTGAGGATTGAGGATTGAGGAATGAGGATCGAAGGTTGAGTATTGAGGATTGAAGATTGAGGATAGAGGATTGAGTACTGAGGATGGAGGATGAGGGCTGAGGGTTGAAGATTGAGGATTGAGAAATGAGGGTTGAGGATTGAGGATTGAAATTGAGGATTGGGTATTGAGGATTGAAGAATGAGGATTGAGGAATTAGGATTGAGGATTGAGGATTGAGGATTGAAGATTGAGGATTGGGTATTGAGGATTGAAGAATGAGGATTGAGGATTGAGGATTGGGGATTGAGGATTGAAGATTAGTGTTGAGGATTGAAGATTGAGGATTGAGGATTGAGGATTGAGGATTGAGGATTGAAGATTGGGTATTGAGGATTGAAGATTGAGGATTGAGTATTGAGGATTGAGGATTCAGGGTTGAATATTGAGGATTGAGGATCGAGGATTGATGATTGAGGATTGAGGATTGAAGATTGAATATTGATGATTGAATATTGAGGACTGAGGATTGAGGGTTGTGGATTGAGGACGAGGGCTGAGGGTTGAATATTGATGTTTGAGGTCTGAGTATTAAGGATTGAGGATTGAGAATTGAGGATTGAGGATTGAAGATTGAGGATTGGGTATTTAGGATTGAAGGATGAGGATTGAGGATTGAGGTTTGAGGATTGAGGATTGATGATTGAGTATTGTCGATTGAATATTGAGGATTGAGGATTGAGGTTTGAGGATTGAGGACGAGGACTGACGGTTGAGGATTGAGGTTAGAGGATTGAGGATTGGGGATTGAGGACTGAGGATTGAGGATTGAGGATTGAGGATTGAGGATTGAGCATTGAGGATTGAAGATTGATGACTGGGGATTGAGGATTGAATATTGAGGATTAACGATTGAAGATTGGGGATTGAGGATCTAGGATCGGAGATTGATTATTGAGGATTGAAGATTGAGGATTGACGATTGAGGATTGAGAATTGAGAATTGAGGATGAGGACTGAGGGTTGAGGATTGAGGTTTGAGGAATGAGGATTGATGGTTGAGGATTGAGGATTGAGGATTGAGGATTGAGGATTGAGGATTGAGTATTGAAGATTGAGTATTGATACCTGAGGATTGAGGATTGAGGATTGAGGATTGAGGATTGAGGATTGAAGATTGAGTGTTGGGGATTGAAGATTGAGGATTGAGGATTGAGGATTGAGGATGGAGAATGAGGACTGACGGTTGAGGATTGAGGTTTGAGGATTGAAGATTGAGGACTGAGGACTGAGGTTGAGGATTGAGGATTGAGCATTGAGGATTGAAGATTGAGTACTGGGGATTCGGGATTGCAGATTGAGGATTAAGGATTGAAGATTGAGTATTGAGGATTGAAGATAGAGGATTGAGTATTGAGGATTGAGGATTCAGGGTTGAAAATTGAGGATTGAGGATTGAGGATTGAGGATTGAGGATTGAGGATTGAAGATTGAATATTGATGATTGAATATTGAGGACTGAGGATTGAGGGTTGTGGACTGAGGACGAGGACTGAGGGTTGAATATTGATGTTTGAGGTCTGAGGATTAAGGATTGAGGATTGAGAATTGAGGATTGAGGATTGAGGATTGGAAATTGAGGATTGGGTATTTAGGATTGAAGAATGAGGATTGAGGATTGAGGTTTGAGGATTGAGGATTGAAGATTGAGTATTGATGATTGAATATTGAGGATTCATGATTGAGGTTTGAGGATTGAGGACGAGGACTGACGGTTGAGGATTGAGGTTTGAGGATTAAGGATTGGGGATTGAGGACTGAGGATTGAGGATTGAGGATTGAGCATTGAGGATTGAAGATTGATGACTGGGGATTGAGGATTGAAGATTGAGGATTAACGATTGAAGGTTGGGGATTGAGGACCTAGGATCGGAGATTGATTATTGAGGATTGAAGATTGAGGATTGAGGATTGAGGATTGAGAATTGAGAATTGAGAATGAGGACTGAGGGTTGCGGATTGAGGTTTGAGGAATGAGGATTGATGGTTGAGGATTGAGGATTGAGGATTGAGGATTGAGGATTGAGTATTGAAGATTGAGTATTGATGCCTGAGGCTTGAGGATTGAGGATTGAGTATTGAGGATTGAGGATTGAAGATTGAGTATTGGGGATTGAAGATTGAGGATTGAGGATTGAGGATTGAGGTTGGAGAATGAGGACTGACGGTTGAGGATTGAGGTTTGAGGATTGAAGGTTGAGGTCTGAGGACTGAGGATTGAGGATTGAGGATTGAGCATTGAGGATTGAAGATTGAGTACTGGGGATTGGGGATTGAAGATTGAGGATTAAGGATTGAAGATTGGGGATTGAGGATCTAGAATTAGAGATTGATTATTGAGGACTGAAGATTGAGGATTGAGAATTGAGGATTGAGAATTGAGAATTGAGTATGAGGACTGAGGGTTGAGGATTGAGGTTTGAGGAATGAGGATTGAGGGTTGAGGATTGAGGATTGAGGATTGCGGATTGAAGATTGAGTATTGATGATTGAATATTGAGGATTGAGGATTGAGGTTTGAGGATTGAGGATTGAGGAGTGAGTATTGAGGGTTGAGTATTGAAGATTGAGTATTGATGCCTGAGGATTGAGGATCGAGAATTGAGGATTGAGGATTGGAGATTGATTATTGAGGATTGAAGATTGAGGATTGAGGATTGAGGATTGAGAATTGAGAATTGAGTATGAGGACTGAGGGTTGAGGGTTGAGGTTTGAGGAATGAGGATTGAGGGTTGGGGAATGAGGATTGAGGATTGAGGTTTGAGGATTGAGGATTGAGGTTTGAGGATTGAGCATTGAAGATTGAGTATTGATGCCTGATGATTGAGGATTGAGGATTGAGGATTGAGGATTGAGGATTGAGGATTGAGGATTGAAGATAGAGTATTGAGTATTGAAGGTTGAGGATTGTGGATTGTGGATTAAGGACTGAGGATTGAATATTGTAGATTGAGTATTGATGCCTGAGGATTGAGGATTGAGGATTGAGGATTGAGGATTGAGGATTGAGCATTGAGGATTGAAGATTGATGACTGGGGATTGAGGATTGAATATTGAGGATTAACGATTGAAGATTGGGGATTGAGGATCTAGGATCGGAGATTGATTATTGAGGATTGAAGATTGAGGATTGACGATTGAGGATTGAGAATTGAGAATTGAGGATGAGGACTGAGGGTTGAGGATTGAGGTTTGAGGAATGAGGATTGAGGATTGAGGTTTGAGGATTGAGGATTGAGGAGTGAGTATTGAGGGTTGAGTATTGAAGATTGAGTATTGATGCCTGAGGATTGAGGATCGAGAATTGAGGATTGAGGATTGGAGATTGATTATTGAGGATTGAAGATTGAGGATTGAGGATTGAGGATTGAGAATTGAGAATTGAGTATGAGGACTGAGGGTTGAGGGTTGAGGTTTGAGGAATGAGGATTGAGGGTTGGGGAATGAGGATTGAGGATTGAGGTTTGAGGATTGAGCATTGAAGATTGAGTATTGATGCCTGATGATTGAGGATTGAGGATTGAGGATTGAGGATTGAGGACTGAGGATTGAGGATTGAAGATAGAGTATTGAGTATTGAAGGTTGAGGATTGTGGATTGAGGATTAAGGACTGAGGATTGAATATTGTAGATTGAGTATTGATGCCTGAGGATTGAGGATTGAGGATTGAGGATTGAGGATTGAGGATTGAGGATTGAGGATTGAAGATTGAGTATTGAGGATTGAAGATTGAGGGTTGAAGATTGAGTATTGATGATTGAATATTGAGGAATGAGGATTGAGGATTGAGGATTGAGGATTGGGTATTGAGGAATGAAGAATGAGGATTGAGGAATTAGGATTGAGGATTGAGGATTGAGGATTGAAAATTGAGGATTGGGTATTGAGGATTGAAGAATGAGGATTGAGGATTGAGGATTGAGGATTGAGGATTGAGGATTGAAGATTGAGTGTTGAGGATCGAAAATTGAGGATTGAGGATTGACGATTGAGGATTGAGGATTGAAGATTGAGTATTGAGGATTGGAGATGGAGGATTGAGTATTGAGGATTGAGGATTCAGGGTTGATGATTGAGGATTGAGGATTGAGGATTGAGGATTGAGGATTGAGGATTGAGGATTGAGGATTGAAGATTGAATATTTATGATTGAATATTGAGGACTGAGGATTGAGGGTTGTGGATTGTGGACGAGGACTGAGGGTTGAATATTGATGTTTGAGGTCTGAGGATTAAGGATTGAGGATTGAGAATTGAGGATTGACGATTAAGGATTGAAGATTAAGGATTGGGTATTTAGGATTGAAGAGTGAGGATTGAGGATTGAGGTTTGTGGAATGGGGATTGAAGATTGAGTATTGATGATTGAATATTGAGGATTGAGGATTGAGGTTTGAGGATTGAGGATGAAGACTGAGGGTTGAGGATTGAGGTTTGAGGAACGAGGATTGAGGATTGAGGATTGAGGACTAAGGATTGACGATTGAGTATTGAAGATTGAGGATTGATGACTGAGGATTGACGACTGAGAATTGAGGATTGAGGATTGATGATTGAAGATTGAGTATTGATGATTGAATATTGAGGGTTGAGGATTGAGGTTTGAGGATTGAGGATGAAGACTGACGGTTGAGGATTGAGGTTTGAGGAACGAGGATCGAGGATTGAGGATTGAGGTCTAAGGATTGACGATTGAGTATTGAAGATTGTGGATTGATGACTGAGGATTGACGACTGAGAATTGAGGATTGAGGATTGATGATTGAAGATTGAGTATTGAGGATTGAATATTGAGGATTGAGGATTGAGGATTGAGGATTGAGGATTGAGGATTGAGGATTGAAGATTGAGTATTGAGTATTGAAGGTTGAGGATTGTGGATTGAGGATTGGGTATTGAGGATTGAGTAATGAGGATTGAAGATTGAGGTTTGAGTATTGGGGATTGCAGATTGAGTATTGGCAATTGAAGATTGAGGATTGAGGATTGAGGATTGAGGAATGAGGATCGAAGATTGAGAATTGAGGATTGAAGATTGAGGATAGGGGATTGAGTACAGAGGATGGAGGATGAGGGCTGAGGGTTGAAGATTGAGGATTGAGAAATGAGGGTTGAGGATTGAGGATTGAAATTCAGGATTGGGTATTGAGGATTGAAGAATGAGGATTGAGGAATTAGGATTGAGGATTGAGGATTGAGGATTGAAGATTGAGGATTGGGTATTGAGGATTGAAGACTGAGAATTGAGGATTGAGGATTGGGGATTGAGGATTGAAGATTAGTGTTGAGGATTGAAGATTGAGGATTGAGGATTGAGGATTGAGGAGTGAGGATTGAAGATTGGGTATTGAGGATTGAAGATTGAGGATTGAGTATTGAGGATTGAGGATTCAGGGTTGAAAATTGAGGATTGAGGATCGAGGATTGAGGATTGAGGATTGAGGATTGAAGATTGAATATTGATGATTGAATATTGAGGACTGAGGATTGAGGGTTGTGGATTGAGGACGAGGGCTGAGGGTTGAATATTGATGTTTGAGGTCTGAGTATTAAGGATTGAGGATTGAGAATTGAGGATTGAGGATTGAGGATTGAAGATTGAGGATTGGGTATTTAGGATTGAAGAATGAGGATTGAGGATTGAGGTTTGAGGATTGAGGATTGATGATTGAGTATTGTCGATTGAATATTGAGGATTGAGGATTGAGGATTGAGGAACGATGATTGATGATTGAGGATTGTGGACTAAGGATTGACGATCGAGTATTGAAGATTGAGGATTGATGACTGAGGATTGACGACTGAGAATTGAGGATTGAGGATTGATGATTGAAGATTGAGTATTGAGGATTGAATATTGCGGATTGAGGATTGAGGACTGAGGATTGAGGATTGAGGATTGAGGATTGAGGATTGAGGATTGAGGATTGAGGATTGAGGATTGAAGATTGAGTATTGATGATTGAATATTGAGGATTGAGGATTGAGGATTGAGGATTGAAGATTGAGTATTGAGGATTGAAGATTGAAGATTGAGTATTGAGGATTGAGTATTCAGGGTTGAAGATTGAGGATTGAGGATTGAGGATTGAGGATTGAGGATTGAGGATTGGGTGTTTAGTATTGAAGAATGAGGATTGAGGATTGAGGTTTGAGGATTGAGGATTGAAGATTGAGTATTGATGATTGAATATTGAGGGTTGAGGATTGAGGTTTGAGGATTGAGGATGAAGAACTGAGGGTTGAGGATTGAGGTTTGAGGAACGAGGATCGAGGATTGAGGATTGAGGTTTGAGGATTGAGGATGAAGACTGAGGGTTGAGGATTGAGGTTTGAGGAACGAGGATCGAGGATTGAGGATTGAGGACTAAGGATTGACGATTGAGTATTGAAGATTGAGGATTGATGACTGAGGATTGACGACTGAGAATTGAGGATTGAGGATTGGTGATTGAAGATTGAGTATTGGGGATTGAATATTGAGGATTGAGGATTCAGGATTGAGGATTGAGGATTGAGGATTGAGGATTGAAGATTGAGTATTGAGTATTGAAAGTTGAGGATTGTGGATTGAGGAGTAAGGATTGTGGATTGAATATTGTAGATTGAGTATTGATGCCTGAGGTTTGAGGATCGAGGATTGTGGATTGAATATTGTAGATTGAGTATTGATGCCTGAGGATTGAGGATTGAGGATTGAGGATTGAGGATTGAGGATTGAAGGTTGAGTATTGAGGATTGAAGATTGAGTATTCAAGATTGAGTATTGATGATTGAATATTGAGGATTGAGGATTGAGGATTGAGGATTGAGGATTGGGTATTGAGGATTGAGTAATGAGGATTGAGGATTGAGGTTTGAGTATTGGGGATTGCAGATTGAGTATTGGCGATTGAAGATTGAGGATTGAGGATTGAGGATTGAGGAATGAGGATCGAAGGTTGAGTATTGAGGATTGAAGATTGAGGATAGAGGATTGAGTACTGAGGATGGAGGATGAGGGCTGAGGGTTGAAGATTGAGGATTGAGAAATGAGGGTTGAGGATTGAGGATTGAAATTGAGGATTGGGTATTGAGGATTGAAGAATGAGGATTGAGGAATTAGGATTGAGGATTGAGGATTGAGGATTGAAGATTGAGTACTGGGGATTCGGGATTGCAGATTGAGGATTAAGGATTGAAGATTGAGTATTGAGGATTGAAGATAGAGGATTGAGTATTGAGGATTGAGGATTCAGGGTTGAAAATTGAGGATTGAGGATTGAGGATTGAGGATTGAAGATTGAATATTGATGATTGAATATTGAGGACTGAGGATTGAGGGTTGTGGACTGAGGACGAGGACTGAGGGTTGAATATTGATGTTTGAGGTCTGAGGATTAAGGATTGAGGATTGAGAATTGAGGATTGAGGATTGAGGATTGGAAATTGAGGATTGGGTATTTAGGATTGAAGAATGAGGATTGAGGATTGAGGTTTGAGGATTGAGGATTGAAGATTGAGTATTGATGATTGAATATTGAGGATTCATGATTGAGGTTTGAGGATTGAGGACGAGGACTGACGGTTGAGGATTGAGGTTTGAGGATTAAGGATTGGGGATTGAGGACTGAGGATTGAGGATTGAGGATTGAGCATTGAGGATTGAAGATTGATGACTGGGGATTGAGGATTGAAGATTGAGGATTAACGATTGAAGGTTGGGGATTGAGGACCTAGGATCGGAGATTGATTATTGAGGATTGAAGATTGAGGATTGAGGATTGAGGATTGAGAATTGAGAATTGAGAATGAGGACTGAGGGTTGCGGATTGAGGTTTGAGGAATGAGGATTGATGGTTGAGGATTGAGGATTGAGGATTGAGGATTGAGGATTGAGTATTGAAGATTGAGTATTGATGCCTGAGGCTTGAGGATTGAGGATTGAGTATTGAGGATTGAGGATTGAAGATTGAGTATTGGGGATTGAAGATTGAGGATTGAGGATTGAGGATTGAGGTTGGAGAATGAGGACTGACGGTTGAGGATTGAGGTTTGAGGATTGAAGGTTGAGGTCTGAGGACTGAGGATTGAGGATTGAGGATTGAGCATTGAGGATTGAAGATTGAGTACTGGGGATTGGGGATTGAAGATTGAGGATTAAGGATTGAAGATTGGGGATTGAGGATCTAGAATTAGAGATTGATTATTGAGGACTGAAGATTGAGGATTGAGAATTGAGGATTGAGAATTGAGAATTGAGTATGAGGACTGAGGGTTGAGGATTGAGGTTTGAGGAATGAGGATTGAGGGTTGAGGATTGAGGATTGAGGATTGCGGATTGAAGATTGAGTATTGATGATTGAATATTGAGGATTGAGGATTGAGGTTTGAGGATTGAGGATTGAGGAGTGAGTATTGAGGGTTGAGTATTGAAGATTGAGTATTGATGCCTGAGGATTGAGGATCGAGAATTGAGGATTGAGGATTGGAGATTGATTATTGAGGATTGAAGATTGAGGATTGAGGATTGAGGATTGAGAATTGAGAATTGAGTATGAGGACTGAGGGTTGAGGGTTGAGGTTTGAGGAATGAGGATTGAGGGTTGGGGAATGAGGATTGAGGATTGAGGTTTGAGGATTGAGCATTGAAGATTGAGTATTGATGCCTGATGATTGAGGATTGAGGATTGAGGATTGAGGATTGAGGATTGAGGATTGAGGATTGAGGATTGAAGATAGAGTATTGAGTATTGAAGGTTGAGGATTGTGGATTGAGGATTAAGGACTGAGGATTGAATATTGTAGATTGAGTATTGATGCCTGAGGATTGAGGATTGAGGATTGAGGATTGAGGATTGAGGATTGAGGATTGAGGATTGAAGATTGAGTATTGAGGATTGAAGATTGAGGGTTGAAGATTGAGTATTGATGATTGAATATTGAGGAATGAGGATTGAGGATTGAGGATTGAGGATTGGGTATTGAGGAATGAAGAATGAGGATTGAGGAATTAGGATTGAGGATTGAGGATTGAGGATTGAAAATTGAGGATTGGGTATTGAGGATTGAAGAATGAGGATTGAGGATTGAGGATTGAGGATTGAGGATTGAGGATTGAAGATTGAGTGTTGAGGATCGAAAATTGAGGATTGAGGATTGACGATTGAGGATTGAGGATTGAAGATTGAGTATTGAGGATTGGAGATGGAGGATTGAGTATTGAGGATTGAGGATTCAGGGTTGATGATTGAGGATTGAGGATTGAGGATTGAGGATTGAGGATTGAGGATTGAGGATTGAGGATTGAAGATTGAATATTTATGATTGAATATTGAGGACTGAGGATTGAGGGTTGTGGATTGTGGACGAGGACTGAGGGTTGAATATTGATGTTTGAGGTCTGAGGATTAAGGATTGAGGATTGAGAATTGAGGATTGACGATTAAGGATTGAAGATTAAGGATTGGGTATTTAGGATTGAAGAGTGAGGATTGAGGATTGAGGTTTGTGGAATGGGGATTGAAGATTGAGTATTGATGATTGAATATTGAGGATTGAGGATTGAGGTTTGAGGATTGAGGATGAAGACTGAGGGTTGAGGATTGAGGTTTGAGGAACGAGGATTGAGGATTGAGGATTGAGGACTAAGGATTGACGATTGAGTATTGAAGATTGAGGATTGATGACTGAGGATTGACGACTGAGAATTGAGGATTGAGGATTGATGATTGAAGATTGAGTATTGATGATTGAATATTGAGGGTTGAGGATTGAGGTTTGAGGATTGAGGATGAAGACTGACGGTTGAGGATTGAGGTTTGAGGAACGAGGATCGAGGATTGAGGATTGAGGTCTAAGGATTGACGATTGAGTATTGAAGATTGTGGATTGATGACTGAGGATTGACGACTGAGAATTGAGGATTGAGGATTGATGATTGAAGATTGAGTATTGAGGATTGAATATTGAGGATTGAGTATTGAGGATTGAAGATTGAGGATAGAGGATTGAGTACTGAGGATGGAGGATGAGGGCTGAGGGTTGAAGATTGAGGATTGAGAAATGAGGGTTGAGGATTGAGGATTGAAATTGAGGATTGGGTATTGAGGATTGAAGAATGAGGATTGAGGAATTAGGATTGAGGATTGAGGATTGAGGATTGAAGATTGAGGATTGGGTATTGAGGATTGAAGAATGAGGATTGAGGATTGAGGATTGGGGATTGAGGATTGAAGATTAGTGTTGAGGATTGAAGATTGAGGATTGAGGATTGAGGATTGAGGATTGAGGATTGAGGATTGAAGATTGGGTATTGAGGATTGAAGATTGAGGATTGAGTATTGAGGATTGAGGATTCAGGGTTGAATATTGAGGATTGAGGATCGAGGATTGATGATTGAGGATTGAGGATTGAAGATTGAATATTGATGATTGAATATTGAGCACTGAGGATTGAGGGTTGTGGATTGAGGACGAGGGCTGAGGGTTGAATATTGATGTTTGAGGTCTGAGTATTAAGGATTGAGGATTGAGAATTGAGGATTGAGGATTGAAGATTGAGGATTGGGTATTTAGGATTGAAGGATGAGGATTGAGGATTGAGGTTTGAGGATTGAGGATTGATGATTGAGTATTGTCGATTGAATATTGAGGATTGAGGATTGAGGTTTGAGGATTGAGGACGAGGACTGACGGTTGAGGATTGAGGTTAGAGGATTGAGGATTGGGGATTGAGGACTGAGGATTGAGGATTGAGGATTGAGGATTGAGCATTGAGGATTGAAGATTGATGACTGGGGATTGAGGATTGAATATTGAGGATTAACGATTGAAGATTGGGGATTGAGGATCTAGGATCGGAGATTGATTATTGAGGATTGAAGATTGAGGATTGACGATTGAGGATTGAGAATTGAGAATTGAGGATGAGGACTGAGGGTTGAGGATTGAGGTTTGAGGAATGAGGATTGATGGTTGAGGATTGAGGATTGAGGATTGAGGATTGAGGACTGAGGATTGAGTATTGAAGATTGAGTATTGATACCTGAGGATTGAGGATTGAGGATTGAGGATTGAGGATTGAGGATTGAAGATTGAGTGTTGGGGATTGAAGATTGAGGATTGAGGATTGAGGATTGAGGATGGAGAATGAGGACTGACGGTTGAGGATTGAGGTTTGAGGATTGAAGATTGAGGACTGAGGACTGAGGTTGAGGATTGAGGATTGAGCATTGAGGATTGCAGATTGAGTACTGGGGATTCGGGATTGCAGATTGAGGATTAAGGATTGAAGATTGAGTATTGAGGATTGAAGATAGAGGATTGAGTATTGAGGATTGAGGATTCAGGGTTGAAAATTGAGGATTGAGGATTGAGGATTGAGGATTGAGGATTGAGGATTGAAGATTGAATATTGATGATTGAATATTGAGGACTGAGGATTGAGGGTTGTGGACTGAGGACGAGGACTGAGGGTTGAATATTGATGTTTGCGGTCTGAGGATTAAGGATTGAGGATTGAGAATTGAGGATTGAGGATTGAGGATTGGAAATTGAGGATTGGGTATTTAGGATTGAAGAACGAGGATTGAGGATTGAGGTTTGAGGATTGAGGATTGAAGATTGAGTATTGATGATTGAATATTGAGGATTCATGATTGAGGTTTGAGGATTGAGGACGAGGACTGACGGTTGAGGATTGAGGTTTGAGGATTAAGGATTGGGGATTGAGGACTGAGGATTGAGGATTGAGGATTGAGCATTGAGGATTGAAGATTGATGACTGGGGATTGAGGATTGAAGATTGAGGATTAACGATTGAAGGTTGGGGATTGAGGACCTAGGATCGGAGATTGATTATTGAGGATTGAAGATTGAGGATTGAGGATTGAGGATTGAGAATTGAGAATTGAGAATGAGGACTGAGGGTTGCGGATTGGGGTTTGAGGAATGAGGATTGATGGTTGAGGATTGAGGATTGAGGATTGAGGATTGAGGATTGAGTATTGAAGATTGAGTATTGATGCCTGAGGCTTGAGGATTGAGGATTGAGTATTGAGGATTGAGGATTGAAGATTGAGTATTGGGGATTGAAGATTGAGGATTAGAGGATTGAGGATTGAGGTTGGAGAATGAGGACTGACGGTTGAGGATTGAGGTTTGAGGATTGAAGGTTGAGGTCTGAGGACTGAGGATTGAGGATTGAGGATTGAGCATTGAGGATTGAAGATTGAGTACTGGGGATTGGGGATTGAAGATTGAGGATTAAGGATTGAAGATTGGGGATTGAGGATCTAGAATTAGAGAGTGATTATTGAGGACTGAAGATTGAGGATTGAGAATTGAGGATTGAGAATTGAGAATTGAGTATGAGGACTGAGGGTTGAGGATTGAGGTTTGAGGAATGAGGATTGAGGGTTGAGGATTGAGGATTGAGGATTGCGGATTGAAGATTGAGTATTGATGATTGAATATTGAGGATTGAGGATTGAGGTTTGAGGATTGAGGATTGAGGAGTGAGTATTGAGGGTTGAGTATTGAAGATTGAGTATTGATGCCTGAGGATTGAGGATCGAGAATTGAGGATTGAGGATTGGAGATTGATTATTGAGGATTGAAGATTGAGGATTGAGGATTGAGGATTGAGAATTGAGAATTGAGTATGAGGACTGAGGGTTGAGGGTTGAGGTTTGAGGAATGAGGATTGAGGGTTGGGGAATGAGGATTGAGGATTGAGGTTTGAGGATTGAGCATTGAAGATTGAGTATTGATGCCTGATGATTGAGGATTGAGGATTGAGGATTGAGGATTGAGGATTGAGGATTGAGGATTGAAGATAGAGTATTGAGTATTGAAGGTTGAGGATTGTGGATTGAGGATTAAGGACTGAGGATTGAATATTGTAGATTGAGTATTGATGCCTGAGGATTGAGGATTGAGGATTGAGGATTGAGGATTGAGGATTGAGGATTGAGGATTGAAGATTGAGTATTGAGGATTGAAGATTGAGGGTTGAAGATTGAGTATTGATGATTGAATATTGAGGAATGAGGATTGAGGATTGAGGATTGAGGATTGGGTATTGAGGAATGAAGAATGAGGATTGAGGAATTAGGATTGAGGATTGAGGATTGAGGATTGAAAATTGAGGATTGGGTATTGAGGATTGAAGAATGAGGATTGAGGATTGAGGATTGAGGATTGAGGATTGAGGATTGAAGATTGAGTGTTGAGGATCGAAAATTGAGGATTGAGGATTGACGATTGAGGATTGAGGATTGAAGATTGAGTATTGAGGATTGGAGATGGAGGATTGAGTATTGAGGATTGAGGATTCAGGGTTGATGATTGAGGATTGAGGATTGAGGATTGAGGATTGAGGATTGAGGATTGAGGATTGAGGATTGAAGATTGAATATTTATGATTGAATATTGAGGACTGAGGATTGAGGGTTGTGGATTGTGGACGAGGACTGAGGGTTGAATATTGATGTTTGAGGTCTGAGGATTAAGGATTGAGGATTGAGAATTGAGGATTGACGATTAAGGATTGAAGATTAAGGATTGGGTATTTAGGATTGAAGAGTGAGGATTGAGGATTGAGGTTTGTGGAATGGGGATTGAAGATTGAGTATTGATGATTGAATATTGAGGATTGAGGATTGAGGTTTGAGGATTGAGGATGAAGACTGAGGGTTGAGGATTGAGGTTTGAGGAACGAGGATTGAGGATTGAGGATTGAGGACTAAGGATTGACGATTGAGTATTGAAGATTGAGGATTGATGACTGAGGATTGACGACTGAGAATTGAGGATTGAGGATTGATGATTGAAGATTGAGTATTGATGATTGAATATTGAGGGTTGAGGATTGAGGTTTGAGGATTGAGGATGAAGACTGACGGTTGAGGATTGAGGTTTGAGGAACGAGGATCGAGGATTGAGGATTGAGGTCTAAGGATTGACGATTGAGTATTGAAGATTGTGGATTGATGACTGAGGATTGACGACTGAGAATTGAGGATTGAGGATTGATGATTGAAGATTGAGTATTGAGGATTGAATATTGAGGATTGAGGATTGAGAATTGAGGATTGAGGATTGAGGATTGAGGATTGAAGATTGAGTATTGAGTATTGAAGGTTGAGGATTGTGGATTGAGGATTGGGTATTGAGGATTGAGTAATGAGGATTGAAGATTGAGGTTTGAGTATTGGGGATTGCAGATTGAGTATTGGCAATTGAAGATTGAGGATTGAGGATTGAGGATTGAGGAATGAGGATCGAAGATTGAGAATTGAGGATTGAAGATTGAGGATAGGGGATTGAGTACAGAGGATGGAGGATGAGGGCTGAGGGTTGAAGATTGAGGATTGAGAAATGAGGGTTGAGGATTGAGGATTGAAATTCAGGATTGGGTATTGAGGATTGAAGAATGAGGATTGAGGAATTAGGATTGAGGATTGAGGATTGAGGATTGAAGATTGAGGATTGGGTATTGAGGATTGAAGACTGAGAATTGAGGATTGAGGATTGGGGATTGAGGATTGAAGATTAGTGTTGAGGATTGAAGATTGAGGATTGAGGATTGAGGATTGAGGATTGAGGATTGAAGATTGGGTATTGAGGATTGAAGATTGAGGATTGAGTATTGAGGATTGAGGATTCAGGGTTGAAAATTGAGGATTGAGGATCGAGGATTGAGGATTGAGGATTGAGGATTGAAGATTGAATATTGATGATTGAATATTGAGGACTGAGGATTGAGGGTTGTGGATTGAGGACGAGGGCTGAGGGTTGAATATTGATGTTTGAGGTCTGAGTATTAAGGATTGAGGATTGAGAATTGAGGATTGAGGATTGAGGATTGAAGATTGAGGATTGGGTATTTAGGATTGAAGAATGAGGATTGAGGATTGAGGTTTGAGGATTGAGGATTGATGATTGAGTATTGTCGATTGAATATTGAGGATTGAGGATTGAGGATTGAGGAACGATGATTGATGATTGAGGATTGTGGACTAAGGATTGACGATCGAGTATTGAAGATTGAGGATTGATGACTGAGGATTGACGACTGAGAATTGAGGATTGAGGATTGATGATTGAAGATTGAGTATTGAGGATTGAATATTGCGGATTGAGGATTGAGGACTGAGGATTGAGGATTGAGGATTGAGGAT
This sequence comes from Calliopsis andreniformis, assembly GCF_051401765.1. Classification (NCBI taxonomy): domain Eukaryota; kingdom Metazoa; phylum Arthropoda; class Insecta; order Hymenoptera; family Andrenidae; genus Calliopsis; species Calliopsis andreniformis. The sequence goes on along the minus strand of NW_027480632.1, from coordinate 123,101 downwards.
TGAGGATTGAGGATTGAGGATTGAGGATTGAGGATTGAAGATTGAGTATTGATGATTGAATATTGAGGATTGAGGATTGAGGATTGAGGATTGAAGATTGAGTATTGAGGATTGAAGATTGAAGATTGAGTATTGAGGATTGAGTATTCAGGGTTGAAGATTGAGGATTGAGGATTGAGGATTGAGGATTGAGGATTGAGGATTGGGTGTTTAGTATTGAAGAATGAGGATTGAGGATTGAGGTTTGAGGATTGAGGATTGAAGATTGAGTATTGATGATTGAATATTGAGGGTTGAGGATTGAGGTTTGAGGATTGAGGATGAAGAACTGAGGGTTGAGGATTGAGGTTTGAGGAACGAGGATCGAGGATTGAGGATTGAGGTTTGAGGATTGAGGATGAAGACTGAGGGTTGAGGATTGAGGTTTGAGGAACGAGGATCGAGGATTGAGGATTGAGGACTAAGGATTGACGATTGAGTATTGAAGATTGAGGATTGATGACTGAGGATTGACGACTGAGAATTGAGGATTGAGGATTGATGATTGAAGATTGAGTATTGGGGATTGAATATTGAGGATTGAGGATTCAGGATTGAGGATTGAGGATTGAGGATTGAGGATTGAAGATTGAGTATTGAGTATTGAAAGTTGAGGATTGTGGATTGAGGAGTAAGGATTGTGGATTGAATATTGTAGATTGAGTATTGATGCCTGAGGTTTGAGGATCGAGGATTGTGGATTGAATATTGTAGATTGAGTATTGATGCCTGAGGATTGAGGATTGAGGATTGAGGATTGAGGATTGAGGATTGAAGGTTGAGTATTGAGGATTGAAGATTGAGTATTCAAGATTGAGTATTGATGATTGAATATTGAGGATTGAGGATTGAGGATTGAGGATTGAGGATTGGGTATTGAGGATTGAGTAATGAGGATTGAGGATTGAGGTTTGAGTATTGGGGATTGCAGATTGAGTATTGGCGATTGAAGATTGAGGATTGAGGATTGAGGATTGAGGAATGAGGATCGAAGGTTGAGTATTGAGGATTGAAGATTGAGGATAGAGGATTGAGTACTGAGGATGGAGGATGAGGGCTGAGGGTTGAAGATTGAGGATTGAGAAATGAGGGTTGAGGATTGAGGATTGAAATTGAGGATTGGGTATTGAGGATTGAAGAATGAGGATTGAGGAATTAGGATTGAGGATTGAGGATTGAGGATTGAAGATTGAGGATTGGGTATTGAGGATTGAAGAATGAGGATTGAGGATTGAGGATTGGGGATTGAGGATTGAAGATTAGTGTTGAGGATTGAAGATTGAGGATTGAGGATTGAGGATTGAGGATTGAGGATTGAAGATTGAGTATTGAGGATTGAAGATTGAGGATTGAGTATTGAGGATTGAGGATTCAGGGTTGAATATTGAGGATTGAGGATCGAGGATTGATGATTGAGGATTGAGGATTGAAGATTGAATATTGATGATTGAATATTGAGGACTGAGGATTGAGGGTTGTGGATTGAGGACGAGGGCTGAGGGTTGAATATTGATGTTTGAGGTCTGAGTATTAAGGATTGAGGATTGAGAATTGAGGATTGAGGATTGAAGATTGAGGATTGGGTATTTAGGATTGAAGGATGAGGATTGAGGATTGAGGTTTGAGGATTGAGGATTGATGATTGAGTATTGTCGATTGAATATTGAGGATTGAGGATTGAGGTTTGAGGATTGAGGACGAGGACTGACGGTTGAGGATTGAGGTTAGAGGATTGAGGATTGGGGATTGAGGACTGAGGATTGAGGATTGAGGATTGAGGATTGAGGATTGAGCATTGAGGATTGAAGATTGATGACTGGGGATTGAGGATTGAATATTGAGGATTAACGATTGAAGATTGGGGATTGAGGATCTAGGATCGGAGATTGATTATTGAGGATTGAAGATTGAGGATTGACGATTGAGGATTGAGAATTGAGAATTGAGAATTGAGGATGAGGACTGAGGGTTGAGGATTGAGGTTTGAGGAATGAGGATTGATGGTTGAGGATTGAGGATTGAGGATTGAGGATTGAGGATTGAGGATTGAGTATTGAAGATTGAGTATTGATACCTGAGGATTGAGGATTGAGGATTGAGGATTGAGGATTGAGGATTGAAGATTGAGTGTTGGGGATTGAAGATTGAGGATTGAGGATTGAGGATTGAGGATGGAGAATGAGGACTGACGGTTGAGGATTGAGGTTTGAGGATTGAAGATTGAGGACTGAGGACTGAGGTTGAGGATTGAGGATTGAGCATTGAGGATTGAAGATTGAGTACTGGGGATTCGGGATTGCAGATTGAGGATTAAGGATTGAAGATTGAGTATTGAGGATTGAAGATAGAGGATTGAGTATTGAGGATTGAGGATTCAGGGTTGAAAATTGAGGATTGAGGATTGAGGATTGAGGATTGAGGATTGAGGATTGAAGATTGAATATTGATGATTGAATATTGAGGACTGAGGATTGAGGGTTGTGGACTGAGGACGAGGACTGAGGGTTGAATATTGATGTTTGAGGTCTGAGGATTAAGGATTGAGGATTGAGAATTGAGGATTGAGGATTGAGGATTGGAAATTGAGGATTGGGTATTTAGGATTGAAGAATGAGGATTGAGGATTGAGGTTTGAGGATTGAGGATTGAAGATTGAGTATTGATGATTGAATATTGAGGATTCATGATTGAGGTTTGAGGATTGAGGACGAGGACTGACGGTTGAGGATTGAGGTTTGAGGATTAAGGATTGGGGATTGAGGACTGAGGATTGAGGATTGAGGATTGAGCATTGAGGATTGAAGATTGATGACTGGGGATTGAGGATTGAAGATTGAGGATTAACGATTGAAGGTTGGGGATTGAGGACCTAGGATCGGAGATTGATTATTGAGGATTGAAGATTGAGGATTGAGGATTGAGGATTGAGAATTGAGAATTGAGAATGAGGACTGAGGGTTGCGGATTGAGGTTTGAGGAATGAGGATTGATGGTTGAGGATTGAGGATTGAGGATTGAGGATTGAGGATTGAGTATTGAAGATTGAGTATTGATGCCTGAGGCTTGAGGATTGAGGATTGAGTATTGAGGATTGAGGATTGAAGATTGAGTATTGGGGATTGAAGATTGAGGATTGAGGATTGAGGATTGAGGTTGGAGAATGAGGACTGACGGTTGAGGATTGAGGTTTGAGGATTGAAGGTTGAGGTCTGAGGACTGAGGATTGAGGATTGAGGATTGAGCATTGAGGATTGAAGATTGAGTACTGGGGATTGGGGATTGAAGATTGAGGATTAAGGATTGAAGATTGGGGATTGAGGATCTAGAATTAGAGATTGATTATTGAGGACTGAAGATTGAGGATTGAGAATTGAGGATTGAGAATTGAGAATTGAGTATGAGGACTGAGGGTTGAGGATTGAGGTTTGAGGAATGAGGATTGAGGGTTGAGGATTGAGGATTGAGGATTGCGGATTGAAGATTGAGTATTGATGATTGAATATTGAGGATTGAGGATTGAGGTTTGAGGATTGAGGATTGAGGAGTGAGTATTGAGGGTTGAGTATTGAAGATTGAGTATTGATGCCTGAGGATTGAGGATCGAGAATTGAGGATTGAGGATTGGAGATTGATTATTGAGGATTGAAGATTGAGGATTGAGGATTGAGGATTGAGAATTGAGAATTGAGTATGAGGACTGAGGGTTGAGGGTTGAGGTTTGAGGAATGAGGATTGAGGGTTGGGGAATGAGGATTGAGGATTGAGGTTTGAGGATTGAGGATTGAGGTTTGAGGATTGAGCATTGAAGATTGAGTATTGATGCCTGATGATTGAGGATTGAGGATTGAGGATTGAGGATTGAGGATTGAGGATTGAGGATTGAAGATAGAGTATTGAGTATTGAAGGTTGAGGATTGTGGATTGAGGATTAAGGACTGAGGATTGAATATTGTAGATTGAGTATTGATGCCTGAGGATTGAGGATTGAGGATTGAGGATTGAGGATTGAGGATTGAGCATTGAGGATTGAAGATTGATGACTGGGGATTGAGGATTGAATATTGAGGATTAACGATTGAAGATTGGGGATTGAGGATCTAGGATCGGAGATTGATTATTGAGGATTGAAGATTGAGGATTGACGATTGAGGATTGAGAATTGAGAATTGAGGATGAGGACTGAGGGTTGAGGATTGAGGTTTGAGGAATGAGGATTGAGGATTGAGGTTTGAGGATTGAGGATTGAGGAGTGAGTATTGAGGGTTGAGTATTGAAGATTGAGTATTGATGCCTGAGGATTGAGGATCGAGAATTGAGGATTGAGGATTGGAGATTGATTATTGAGGATTGAAGATTGAGGATTGAGGATTGAGGATTGAGAATTGAGAATTGAGTATGAGGACTGAGGGTTGAGGGTTGAGGTTTGAGGAATGAGGATTGAGGGTTGGGGAATGAGGATTGAGGATTAAGGACTGAGGATTGAATATTGTAGATTGAGTATTGATGCCTGAGGATTGAGGATTGAGGATTGAAAATTGAGGATTGGGTATTGAGGATTGAAGAATGAGGATTGAGGATTGAGGATTGAGGATTGAGGATTGAGGATTGAAGATTGAGTGTTGAGGATCGAAAATTGAGGATTGAGGATTGACGATTGAGGATTGAGGATTGAAGATTGAGTATTGAGGATTGGAGATGGAGGATTGAGTATTGAGGATTGAGGATTCAGGGTTGATGATTGAGGATTGAGGATTGAGGATTGAGGATTGAGGATTGAGGATTGAGGATTGAGGATTGAAGATTGAATATTTATGATTGAATATTGAGGACTGAGGATTGAGGGTTGTGGATTGTGGACGAGGACTGAGGGTTGAATATTGATGTTTGAGGTCTGAGGATTAAGGATTGAGGATTGAGAATTGAGGATTGACGATTAAGGATTGAAGATTAAGGATTGGGTATTTAGGATTGAAGAGTGAGGATTGAGGATTGAGGTTTGTGGAATGGGGATTGAAGATTGAGTATTGATGATTGAATATTGAGGATTGAGGATTGAGGTTTGAGGATTGAGGATGAAGACTGAGGGTTGAGGATTGAGGTTTGAGGAACGAGGATTGAGGATTGAGGATTGAGGACTAAGGATTGACGATTGAGTATTGAAGATTGAGGATTGATGACTGAGGATTGACGACTGAGAATTGAGGATTGAGGATTGATGATTGAAGATTGAGTATTGATGATTGAATATTGAGGGTTGAGGATTGAGGTTTGAGGATTGAGGATGAAGACTGACGGTTGAGGATTGAGGTTTGAGGAACGAGGATCGAGGATTGAGGATTGAGGTCTAAGGATTGACGATTGAGTATTGAAGATTGTGGATTGATGACTGAGGATTGACGACTGAGAATTGAGGATTGAGGATTGATGATTGAAGATTGAGTATTGAGGATTGAATATTGAGGATTGAGGATTGAGGATTGAGGATTGAGGATTGAGGATTGAGGATTGAAGATTGAGTATTGAGTATTGAAGGTTGAGGATTGTGGATTGAGGATTGGGTATTGAGGATTGAGTAATGAGGATTGAAGATTGAGGTTTGAGTATTGGGGATTGCAGATTGAGTATTGGCAATTGAAGATTGAGGATTGAGGATTGAGGATTGAGGAATGAGGATCGAAGATTGAGAATTGAGGATTGAAGATTGAGGATAGGGGATTGAGTACAGAGGATGGAGGATGAGGGCTGAGGGTTGAAGATTGAGGATTGAGAAATGAGGGTTGAGGATTGAGGATTGAAATTCAGGATTGGGTATTGAGGATTGAAGAATGAGGATTGAGGAATTAGGATTGAGGATTGAGGATTGAGGATTGAAGATTGAGGATTGGGTATTGAGGATTGAAGACTGAGAATTGAGGATTGAGGATTGGGGATTGAGGATTGAAGATTAGTGTTGAGGATTGAAGATTGAGGATTGAGGATTGAGGATTGAGGAGTGAGGATTGAAGATTGGGTATTGAGGATTGAAGATTGAGGATTGAGTATTGAGGATTGAGGATTCAGGGTTGAAAATTGAGGATTGAGGATCGAGGATTGAGGATTGAGGATTGAGGATTGAAGATTGAATATTGATGATTGAATATTGAGGACTGAGGATTGAGGGTTGTGGATTGAGGACGAGGGCTGAGGGTTGAATATTGATGTTTGAGGTCTGAGTATTAAGGATTGAGGATTGAGAATTGAGGATTGAGGATTGAGGATTGAAGATTGAGGATTGGGTATTTAGGATTGAAGAATGAGGATTGAGGATTGAGGTTTGAGGATTGAGGATTGATGATTGAGTATTGTCGATTGAATATTGAGGATTGAGGATTGAGGATTGAGGAACGATGATTGATGATTGAGGATTGTGGACTAAGGATTGACGATCGAGTATTGAAGATTGAGGATTGATGACTGAGGATTGACGACTGAGAATTGAGGATTGAGGATTGATGATTGAAGATTGAGTATTGAGGATTGAATATTGCGGATTGAGGATTGAGGACTGAGGATTGAGGATTGAGGATTGAGGATTGAGGATTGAGGATTGAGGATTGAGGATTGAGGATTGAAGATTGAGTATTGATGATTGAATATTGAGGATTGAGGATTGAGGATTGAGGATTGAAGATTGAGTATTGAGGATTGAAGATTGAAGATTGAGTATTGAGGATTGAGTATTCAGGGTTGAAGATTGAGGATTGAGGATTGAGGATTGAGGATTGAGGATTGAGGATTGGGTGTTTAGTATTGAAGAATGAGGATTGAGGATTGAGGTTTGAGGATTGAGGATTGAAGATTGAGTATTGATGATTGAATATTGAGGGTTGAGGATTGAGGTTTGAGGATTGAGGATGAAGAACTGAGGGTTGAGGATTGAGGTTTGAGGAACGAGGATCGAGGATTGAGGATTGAGGTTTGAGGATTGAGGATGAAGACTGAGGGTTGAGGATTGAGGTTTGAGGAACGAGGATCGAGGATTGAGGATTGAGGACTAAGGATTGACGATTGAGTATTGAAGATTGAGGATTGATGACTGAGGATTGACGACTGAGAATTGAGGATTGAGGATTGATGATTGAAGATTGAGTATTGGGGATTGAATATTGAGGATTGAGGATTCAGGATTGAGGATTGAGGATTGAGGATTGAGGATTGAAGATTGAGTATTGAGTATTGAAAGTTGAGGATTGTGGATTGAGGAGTAAGGATTGTGGATTGAATATTGTAGATTGAGTATTGATGCCTGAGGTTTGAGGATCGAGGATTGTGGATTGAATATTGTAGATTGAGTATTGATGCCTGAGGATTGAGGATTGAGGATTGAGGATTGAGGATTGAGGATTGAAGGTTGAGTATTGAGGATTGAAGATTGAGTATTCAAGATTGAGTATTGATGATTGAATATTGAGGATTGAGGATTGAGGATTGAGGATTGAGGATTGGGTATTGAGGATTGAGTAATGAGGATTGAGGATTGAGGTTTGAGTATTGGGGATTGCAGATTGAGTATTGGCGATTGAAGATTGAGGATTGAGGATTGAGGATTGAGGAATGAGGATCGAAGGTTGAGTATTGAGGATTGAAGATTGAGGATAGAGGATTGAGTACTGAGGATGGAGGATGAGGGCTGAGGGTTGAAGATTGAGGATTGAGAAATGAGGGTTGAGGATTGAGGATTGAAATTGAGGATTGGGTATTGAGGATTGAAGAATGAGGATTGAGGAATTAGGATTGAGGATTGAGGATTGAGGATTGAAGATTGAGGATTGGGTATTGAGGATTGAAGAATGAGGATTGGGGATTGAGGATTGGGGATTGAGGATTGAAGATTAGTGTTGAGGATTGAAGATTGAGGATTGAGGATTGAGGATTGAGGATTGAGGATTGAAGATTGGGTATTGAGGATTGAAGATTGAGGATTGAGTATTGAGGATTGAGGATTCAGGGTTGAATATTGAGGATTGAGGATCGAGGATTGATGATTGAGGATTGAGGATTGAAGATTGAATATTGATGATTGAATATTGAGGACTGAGGATTGAGGGTTGTGGATTGAGGACGAGGGCTGAGGGTTGAATATTGATGTTTGAGGTCTGAGTATTAAGGATTGAGGATTGAGAATTGAGGATTGAGGATTGAAGATTGAGGATTGGGTATTTAGGATTGAAGGATGAGGATTGAGGATTGAGGTTTGAGGATTGAGGATTGATGATTGAGTATTGTCGATTGAATATTGAGGATTGAGGATTGAGGTTTGAGGATTGAGGACGAGGACTGACGGTTGAGGATTGAGGTTAGAGGATTGAGGATTGGGGATTGAGGACTGAGGATTGAGGATTGAGGATTGAGGATTGAGGATTGAGCATTGAGGATTGAAGATTGATGACTGGGGATTGAGGATTGAATATTGAGGATTAACGATTGAAGATTGGGGATTGAGGATCTAGGATCGGAGATTGATTATTGAGGATTGAAGATTGAGGATTGACGATTGAGGATTGAGAATTGAGAATTGAGGATGAGGACTGAGGGTTGAGGATTGAGGTTTGAGGAATGAGGATTGATGGTTGAGGATTGAGGATTGAGGATTGAGGATTGAGGATTGAGGATTGAGTATTGAAGATTGAGTATTGATACCTGAGGATTGAGGATTGAGGATTGAGGATTGAGGATTGAGGATTGAAGATTGAGTGTTGGGGATTGAAGATTGAGGATTGAGGATTGAGGATTGAGGATGGAGAATGAGGACTGACGGTTGAGGATTGAGGTTTGAGGATTGAAGATTGAGGACTGAGGACTGAGGTTGAGGATTGAGGATTGAGCATTGAGGATTGAAGATTGAGTACTGGGGATTCGGGATTGCAGATTGAGGATTAAGGATTGAAGATTGAGTATTGAGGATTGAAGATAGAGGATTGAGTATTGAGGATTGAGGATTCAGGGTTGAAAATTGAGGATTGAGGATTGAGGATTGAGGATTGAGGATTGAGGATTGAAGATTGAATATTGATGATTGAATATTGAGGACTGAGGATTGAGGGTTGTGGACTGAGGACGAGGACTGAGGGTTGAATATTGATGTTTGAGGTCTGAGGATTAAGGATTGAGGATTGAGAATTGAGGATTGAGGATTGAGGATTGGAAATTGAGGATTGGGTATTTAGGATTGAAGAATGAGGATTGAGGATTGAGGTTTGAGGATTGAGGATTGAAGATTGAGTATTGATGATTGAATATTGAGGATTCATGATTGAGGTTTGAGGATTGAGGACGAGGACTGACGGTTGAGGATTGAGGTTTGAGGATTAAGGATTGGGGATTGAGGACTGAGGATTGAGGATTGAGGATTGAGCATTGAGGATTGAAGATTGATGACTGGGGATTGAGGATTGAAGATTGAGGATTAACGATTGAAGGTTGGGGATTGAGGACCTAGGATCGGAGATTGATTATTGAGGATTGAAGATTGAGGATTGAGGATTGAGGATTGAGAATTGAGAATTGAGAATGAGGACTGAGGGTTGCGGATTGAGGTTTGAGGAATGAGGATTGATGGTTGAGGATTGAGGATTGAGGATTGAGGATTGAGGATTGAGTATTGAAGATTGAGTATTGATGCCTGAGGCTTGAGGATTGAGGATTGAGTATTGAGGATTGAGGATTGAAGATTGAGTATTGGGGATTGAAGATTGAGGATTGAGGATTGAGGATTGAGGTTGGAGAATGAGGACTGACGGTTGAGGATTGAGGTTTGAGGATTGAAGGTTGAGGTCTGAGGACTGAGGATTGAGGATTGAGGATTGAGCATTGAGGATTGAAGATTGAGTACTGGGGATTGGGGATTGAAGATTGAGGATTAAGGATTGAAGATTGGGGATTGAGGATCTAGAATTAGAGATTGATTATTGAGGACTGAAGATTGAGGATTGAGAATTGAGGATTGAGAATTGAGAATTGAGTATGAGGACTGAGGGTTGAGGATTGAGGTTTGAGGAATGAGGATTGAGGGTTGAGGATTGAGGATTGAGGATTGCGGATTGAAGATTGAGTATTGATGATTGAATATTGAGGATTGAGGATTGAGGTTTGAGGATTGAGGATTGAGGAGTGAGTATTGAGGGTTGAGTATTGAAGATTGAGTATTGATGCCTGAGGATTGAGGATCGAGAATTGAGGATTGAGGATTGGAGATTGATTATTGAGGATTGAAGATTGAGGATTGAGGATTGAGGATTGAGAATTGAGAATTGAGTATGAGGACTGAGGGTTGAGGGTTGAGGTTTGAGGAATGAGGATTGAGGGTTGGGGAATGAGGATTGAGGATTGAGGTTTGAGGATTGAGCATTGAAGATTGAGTATTGATGCCTGATGATTGAGGATTGAGGATTGAGGATTGAGGATTGAGGATTGAGGATTGAGGATTGAAGATAGAGTATTGAGTATTGAAGGTTGAGGATTGTGGATTGAGGATTAAGGACTGAGGATTGAATATTGTAGATTGAGTATTGATGCCTGAGGATTGAGGATTGAGGATTGAGGATTGAGGATTGAGGATTGAGGATTGAGGATTGAGGATTGAAGATTGAGTATTGAGGATTGAAGATTGAGGGTTGAAGATTGAGTATTGATGATTGAATATTGAGGAATGAGGATTGAGGATTGAGGATTGAGGATTGGGTATTGAGGAATGAAGAATGAGGATTGAGGAATTAGGATTGAGGATTGAGGATTGAGGATTGAAAATTGAGGATTGGGTATTGAGGATTGAAGAATGAGGATTGAGGATTGAGGATTGAGGATTGAGGATTGAGGATTGAAGATTGAGTGTTGAGGATCGAAAATTGAGGATTGAGGATTGACGATTGAGGATTGAGGATTGAAGATTGAGTATTGAGGATTGGAGATGGAGGATTGAGTATTGAGGATTGAGGATTCAGGGTTGATGATTGAGGATTGAGGATTGAGGATTGAGGATTGAGGATTGAGGATTGAGGATTGAGGATTGAAGATTGAATATTTATGATTGAATATTGAGGACTGAGGATTGAGGGTTGTGGATTGTGGACGAGGACTGAGGGTTGAATATTGATGTTTGAGGTCTGAGGATTAAGGATTGAGGATTGAGAATTGAGGATTGACGATTAAGGATTGAAGATTAAGGATTGGGTATTTAGGATTGAAGAGTGAGGATTGAGGATTGAGGTTTGTGGAATGGGGATTGAAGATTGAGTATTGATGATTGAATATTGAGGATTGAGGATTGAGGTTTGAGGATTGAGGATGAAGACTGAGGGTTGAGGATTGAGGTTTGAGGAACGAGGATTGAGGATTGAGGATTGAGGACTAAGGATTGACGATTGAGTATTGAAGATTGAGGATTGATGACTGAGGATTGACGACTGAGAATTGAGGATTGAGGATTGATGATTGAAGATTGAGTATTGATGATTGAATATTGAGGGTTGAGGATTGAGGTTTGAGGATTGAGGATGAAGACTGACGGTTGAGGATTGAGGTTTGAGGAACGAGGATCGAGGATTGAGGATTGAGGTCTAAGGATTGACGATTGAGTATTGAAGATTGTGGATTGATGACTGAGGATTGACGACTGAGAATTGAGGATTGAGGATTGATGATTGAAGATTGAGTATTGAGGATTGAATATTGAGGATTGAGGATTGAGGATTGAGGATTGAGGATTGAGGATTGAGGATTGAAGATTGAGTATTGAGTATTGAAGGTTGAGGATTGTGGATTGAGGATTGGGTATTGAGGATTGAGTAATGAGGATTGAAGATTGAGGTTTGAGTATTGGGGATTGCAGATTGAGTATTGGCAATTGAAGATTGAGGATTGAGGATTGAGGATTGAGGAATGAGGATCGAAGATTGAGAATTGAGGATTGAAGATTGAGGATAGGGGATTGAGTACAGAGGATGGAGGATGAGGGCTGAGGGTTGAAGATTGAGGATTGAGAAATGAGGGTTGAGGATTGAGGATTGAAATTCAGGATTGGGTATTGAGGATTGAAGAATGAGGATTGAGGAATTAGGATTGAGGATTGAGGATTGAGGATTGAAGATTGAGGATTGGGTATTGAGGATTGAAGACTGAGAATTGAGGATTGAGGATTGGGGATTGAGGATTGAAGATTAGTGTTGAGGATTGAAGATTGAGGATTGATGATTGAGGATTGAGGATTGAGGATTGAAGATTGGGTATTGAGGATTGAAGATTGAGGATTGAGTATTGAGGATTGAGGATTCAGGGTTGAAAATTGAGGATTGAGGATCGAGGATTGAGGATTGAGGATTGAGGATTGAAGATTGAATATTGATGATTGAATATTGAGGACTGAGGATTGAGGGTTGTGGATTGAGGACGAGGGCTGAGGGTTGAATATTGATGTTTGAGGTCTGAGTATTAAGGATTGAGGATTGAGAATTGAGGATTGAGGATTGAGGATTGAAGATTGAGGATTGGGTATTTAGGATTGAAGAATGAGGATTGAGGATTGAGGTTTGAGGATTGAGGATTGATGATTGAGTATTGTCGATTGAATATTGAGGATTGAGGATTGAGGATTGAGGAACGATGATTGATGATTGAGGATTGTGGACTAAGGATTGACGATCGAGTATTGAAGATTGAGGATTGATGACTGAGGATTGACGACTGAGAATTGAGGATTGAGGATTGATGATTGAAGATTGAGTATTGAGGATTGAATATTGCGGATTGAGGATTGAGGACTGAGGATTGAGGATTGAGGATTGAGGATTGAGGATTGAGGATTGCGGAATTGAGGATTGAGGATTGAAGATTGAGTATTGATGATTGAATATTGAGGATTGAGGATTGAGGATTGAGGATTGAAGATTGAGTATTGAGGATTGAAGATTGAAGATTGAGTATTGAGGATTGAGTATTCAGGGTTGAAGATTGAGGATTGAGGATTGAGGATTGAGGATTGAGGATTGAGGATTGGGTGTTTAGTATTGAAGAATGAGGATTGAGGATTGAGGTTTGAGGATTGAGGATTGAAGATTGAGTATTGATGATTGAATATTGAGGGTTGAGGATTGAGGTTTGAGGATTGAGGATGAAGAACTGAGGGTTGAGGATTGAGGTTTGAGGAACGAGGATCGAGGATTGAGGATTGAGGTTTGAGGATTGAGGATGAAGACTGAGGGTTGAGGATTGAGGTTTGAGGAACGAGGATCGAGGATTGAGGATTGAGGACTAAGGATTGACGATTGAGTATTGAAGATTGAGGATTGATGACTGAGGATTGACGACTGAGAATTGAGGATTGAGGATTGATGATTGAAGATTGAGTATTGGGGATTGAATATTGAGGATTGAGGATTCAGGATTGAGGATTGAGGATTGAGGATTGAGGATTGAAGATTGAGTATTGAGTATTGAAAGTTGAGGATTGTGGATTGAGGAGTAAGGATTGTGGATTGAATATTGTAGATTGAGTATTGATGCCTGAGGTTTGAGGATCGAGGATTGTGGATTGAATATTGTAGATTGAGTATTGATGCCTGAGGATTGAGGATTGAGGATTGAGGATTGAGGATTGAGGATTGAAGGTTGAGTATTGAGGATTGAAGATTGAGTATTCAAGATTGAGTATTGATGATTGAATATTGAGGATTGAGGATTGAGGATTGAGGATTGAGGATTGGGCATTGAGGATTGAGTAATGAGGATTGAGGATTGAGGTTTGAGTATTGGGGATTGCAGATTGAGTATTGGCGATTGAAGATTGAGGATTGAGGATTGAGGATTGAGGAATGAGGATCGAAGGTTGAGTATTGAGGATTGAAGATTGAGGATAGAGGATTGAGTACTGAGGATGGAGGATGAGGGCTGAGGGTTGAAGATTGAGGATTGAGAAATGAGGGTTGAGGATTGAGGATTGAAATTGAGGATTGGGTATTGAGGATTGAAGAATGAGGATTGAGGAATTAGGATTGAGGATTGAGGATTGAGGATTGAAGATTGAGGATTGGGTATTGAGGATTGAAGAATGAGGATTGAGGATTGAGGATTGGGGATTGAGGATTGAAGATTAGTGTTGAGGATTGAAGATTGAGGATTGAGGATTGAGGATTGAGGATTGAGGATTGAAGATTGGGTATTGAGGATTGAAGATTGAGGATTGAGTATTGAGGATTGAGGATTCAGGGTTGAATATTGAGGATTGAGGATCGAGGATTGATGATTGAGGATTGAGGATTGAAGATTGAATATTGATGATTGAATATTGAGGACTGAGGATTGAGGGTTGTGGATTGAGGACGAGGGCTGAGGGTTGAATATTGATGTTTGAGGTCTGAGTATTAAGGATTGAGGATTGAGAATTGAGGATTGAGGATTGAAGATTGAGGATTGGGTATTTAGGATTGAAGGATGAGGATTGAGGATTGAGGTTTGAGGATTGAGGATTGATGATTGAGTATTGTCGATTGAATATTGAGGATTGAGGATTGAGGTTTGAGGATTGAGGACGAGGACTGACGGTTGAGGATTGAGGTTAGAGGATTGAGGATTGGGGATTGAGGACTGAGGATTGAGGATTGAGGATTGAGGATTGAGGATTGAGCATTGAGGATTGAAGATTGATGACTGGGGATTGAGGATTGAATATTGAGGATTAACGATTGAAGATTGGGGATTGAGGATCTAGGATCGGAGATTGATTATTGAGGATTGAAGATTGAGGATTGACGATTGAGGATTGAGAATTGAGAATTGAGGATGAGGACTGAGGGTTGAGGATTGAGGTTTGAGGAATGAGGATTGATGGTTGAGGATTGAGGATTGAGGATTGAGGATTGAGGATTGAGGATTGAGTATTGAAGATTGAGTATTGATACCTGAGGATTGAGGATTGAGGATTGAGGATTGAGGATTGAGGATTGAAGATTGAGTGTTGGGGATTGAAGATTGAGGATTGAGGATTGAGGATTGAGGATGGAGAATGAGGACTGACGGTTGAGGATTGAGGTTTGAGGATTGAAGATTGAGGACTGAGGACTGAGGTTGAGGATTGAGGATTGAGCATTGAGGATTGAAGATTGAGTACTGGGGATTCGGGATTGCAGATTGAGGATTAAGGATTGAAGATTGAGTATTGAGGATTGAAGATAGAGGATTGAGTATTGAGGATTGAGGATTCAGGGTTGAAAATTGAGGATTGAGGATTGAGGATTGAGGATTGAGGATTGAGGATTGAAGATTGAATATTGATGATTGAATATTGAGGACTGAGGATTGAGGGTTGTGGACTGAGGACGAGGACTGAGGGTTGAATATTGATGTTTGAGGTCTGAGGATTAAGGATTGAGGATTGAGAATTGAGGATTGAGGATTGAGGATTGGAAATTGAGGATTGGGTATTTAGGATTGAAGAATGAGGATTGAGGATTGAGGTTTGAGGATTGAGGATTGAAGATTGAGTATTGATGATTGAATATTGAGGATTCATGATTGAGGTTTGAGGATTGAGGACGAGGACTGACGGTTGAGGATTGAGGTTTGAGGATTAAGGATTGGGGATTGAGGACTGAGGATTGAGGATTGAGGATTGAGCATTGAGGATTGAAGATTGATGACTGGGGATTGAGGATTGAAGATTGAGGATTAACGATTGAAGGTTGGGGATTGAGGACCTAGGATCGGAGATTGATTATTGAGGATTGAAGATTGAGGATTGAGGATTGAGGATTGAGAATTGAGAATTGAGAATGAGGACTGAGGGTTGCGGATTGAGGTTTGAGGAATGAGGATTGATGGTTGAGGATTGAGGATTGAGGATTGAGGATTGAGGATTGAGTATTGAAGATTGAGTATTGATGCCTGAGGCTTGAGGATTGAGGATTGAGTATTGAGGATTGAGGATTGAAGATTGAGTATTGGGGATTGAAGATTGAGGATTCAGGATTGAGGATTGAGGTTGGAGAATGAGGACTGACGGTTGAGGATTGAGGTTTGAGGATTGAAGGTTGAGGTCTGAGGACTGAGGATTGAGGATTGAGGATTGAGCATTGAGGATTGAAGATTGAGTACTGGGGATTGGGGATTGAAGATTGAGGATTAAGGATTGAAGATTGGGGATTGAGGATCTAGAATTAGAGATTGATTATTGAGGACTGAAGATTGAGGATTGAGAATTGAGGATTGAGAATTGAGAATTGAGTATGAGGACTGAGGGTTGAGGATTGAGGTTTGAGGAATGAGGATTGAGGGTTGAGGATTGAGGATTGAGGATTGCGGATTGAAGATTGAGTATTGATGATTGAATATTGAGGATTGAGGATTGAGGTTTGAGGATTGAGGATTGAGGAGTGAGTATTGAGGGTTGAGTATTGAAGATTGAGTATTGATGCCTGAGGATTGAGGATCGAGAATTGAGGATTGAGGATTGGAGATTGATTATTGAGGATTGAAGATTGAGGATTGAGGATTGAGGATTGAGAATTGAGAATTGAGTATGAGGACTGAGGGTTGAGGGTTGAGGTTTGAGGAATGAGGATTGAGGGTTGGGGAATGAGGATTGAGGATTGAGGTTTGAGGATTGAGGATTGAGGTTTGAGGATTGAGCATTGAAGATTGAGTATTGATGCCTGATGATTGAGGATTGAGGATTGAGGATTGAGGATTGAGGATTGAGGATTGAGGATTGAAGATAGAGTATTGAGTATTGAAGGTTGAGGATTGTGGATTGAGGATTAAGGACTGAGGATTGAATATTGTAGATTGAGTATTGATGCCTGAGGATTGAGGATTGAGGATTGAGGATTGAGGATTGAGGATTGAGCATTGAGGATTGAAGATTGATGACTGGGGATTGAGGATTGAATATTGAGGATTAACGATTGAAGATTGGGGATTGAGGATCTAGGATCGGAGATTGATTATTGAGGATTGAAGATTGAGGATTGACGATTGAGGATTGAGAATTGAGAATTGAGGATGAGGACTGAGGGTTGAGGATTGAGGTTTGAGGAATGAGGATTGAGGATTGAGGTTTGAGGATTGAGGATTGAGGAGTGAGTATTGAGGGTTGAGTATTGAAGATTGAGTATTGATGCCTGAGGATTGAGGATCGAGAATTGAGGATTGAGGATTGGAGATTGATTATTGAGGATTGAAGATTGAGGATTGAGGATTGAGGATTGAGAATTGAGAATTGAGTATGAGGACTGAGGGTTGAGGGTTGAGGTTTGAGGAATGAGGATTGAGGGTTGGGGAATGAGGATTGAGGATTGAGGTTTGAGGATTGAGCATTGAAGATTGAGTATTGATGCCTGATGATTGAGGATTGAGGATTGAGGATTGAGGATTGAGGATTGAGGATTGAGGATTGAAGATAGAGTATTGAGTATTGAAGGTTGAGGATTGTGGATTGAGGATTAAGGACTGAGGATTGAATATTGTAGATTGAGTATTGATGCCTGAGGATTGAGGATTGAGGATTGAGGATTGAGGATTGAGGATTGAGGATTGAGGATTGAAGATTGAGTATTGAGGATTGAAGATTGAGGGTTGAAGATTGAGTATTGATGATTGAATATTGAGGAATGAGGATTGAGGATTGAGGATTGAGGATTGGGTATTGAGGAATGAAGAATGAGGATTGAGGAATTAGGATTGAGGATTGAGGATTGAGGATTGAAAATTGAGGATTGGGTATTGAGGATTGAAGAATGAGGATTGAGGATTGAGGATTGAGGATTGAGGATTGAGGATTGAAGATTGAGTGTTGAGGATCGAAAATTGAGGATTGAGGATTGACGATTGAGGATTGAGGATTGAAGATTGAGTATTGAGGATTGGAGATGGAGGATTGAGTATTGAGGATTGAGGATTCAGGGTTGATGATTGAGGATTGAGGATTGAGGATTGAGGATTGAGGATTGAGGATTGAGGATTGAGGATTGAAGATTGAATATTTATGATTGAATATTGAGGACTGAGGATTGAGGGTTGTGGATTGTGGACGAGGACTGAGGGTTGAATATTGATGTTTGAGGTCTGAGGATTAAGGATTGAGGATTGAGAATTGAGGATTGACGATTAAGGATTGAAGATTAAGGATTGGGTATTTAGGATTGAAGAGTGAGGATTGAGGATTGAGGTTTGTGGAATGGGGATTGAAGATTGAGTATTGATGATTGAATATTGAGGATTGAGGATTGATGATTGAAGATTGAGTATTGAGGATTGAATATTGAGGATTGAGGATTGAGGATTGAGGATTGAGGATTGAGGATTGAGGATTGAAGATTGAGTATTGAGTATTGAAGGTTGAGGATTGTGGATTGAGGATTGGGTATTGAGGATTGAGTAATGAGGATTGAAGATTGAGGTTTGAGTATTGGGGATTGCAGATTGAGTATTGGCAATTGAAGATTGAGGATTGAGGATTGAGGATTGAGGAATGAGGATCGAAGATTGAGAATTGAGGATTGAAGATTGAGGATAGGGGATTGAGTACAGAGGATGGAGGATGAGGGCTGAGGGTTGAAGATTGAGGATTGAGAAATGAGGGTTGAGGATTGAGGATTGAAATTCAGGATTGGGTATTGAGGATTGAAGAATGAGGATTGAGGAATTAGGATTGAGGATTGAGGATTGAGGATTGAAGATTGAGGATTGGGTATTGAGGATTGAAGACTGAGAATTGAGGATTGAGGATTGGGGATTGAGGATTGAAGATTAGTGTTGAGGATTGAAGATTGAGGATTGAGGATTGAGGATTGAGGAGTGAGGATTGAAGATTGGGTATTGAGGATTGAAGATTGAGGATTGAGTATTGAGGATTGAGGATTCAGGGTTGAAAATTGAGGATTGAGGATCGAGGATTGAGGATTGAGGATTGAGGATTGAAGATTGAATATTGATGATTGAATATTGAGGACTGAGGATTGAGGGTTGTGGATTGAGGACGAGGGCTGAGGGTTGAATATTGATGTTTGAGGTCTGAGTATTAAGGATTGAGGATTGAGAATTGAGGATTGAGGATTGAGGATTGAAGATTGAGGATTGGGTATTTAGGATTGAAGAATGAGGATTGAGGATTGAGGTTTGAGGATTGAGGATTGATGATTGAGTATTGTCGATTGAATATTGAGGATTGAGGATTGAGGATTGAGGAACGATGATTGATGATTGAGGATTGTGGACTAAGGATTGACGATCGAGTATTGAAGATTGAGGATTGATGACTGAGGATTGACGACTGAGAATTGAGGATTGAGGATTGATGATTGAAGATTGAGTATTGAGGATTGAATATTGCGGATTGAGGATTGAGGACTGAGGATTGAGGATTGAGGATTGAGGATTGAGGATTGAGGATTGAGGATTGAGGATTGAGGATTGAAGATTGAGTATTGATGATTGAATATTGAGGATTGAGGATTGAGGATTGAGGATTGAAGATTGAGTATTGAGGATTGAAGATTGAAGATTGAGTATTGAGGATTGAGTATTCAGGGTTGAAGATTGAGGATTGAGGATTGAGGATTGAGGATTGAGGATTGAGGATTGGGTGTTTAGTATTGAAGAATGAGGATTGAGGATTGAGGTTTGAGGATTGAGGATTGAAGATTGAGTATTGATGATTGAATATTGAGGGTTGAGGATTGAGGTTTGAGGATTGAGGATGAAGAACTGAGGGTTGAGGATTGAGGTTTGAGGAACGAGGATCGAGGATTGAGGATTGAGGTTTGAGGATTGAGGATGAAGACTGAGGGTTGAGGATTGAGGTTTGAGGAACGAGGATCGAGGATTGAGGATTGAGGACTAAGGATTGACGATTGAGTATTGAAGATTGAGGATTGATGACTGAGGATTGACGACTGAGAATTGAGGATTGAGGATTGATGATTGAAGATTGAGTATTGGGGATTGAATATTGAGGATTGAGGATTCAGGATTGAGGATTGAGGATTGAGGATTGAGGATTGAAGATTGAGTATTGAGTATTGAAAGTTGAGGATTGTGGATTGAGGAGTAAGGATTGTGGATTGAATATTGTAGATTGAGTATTGATGCCTGAGGTTTGAGGATCGAGGATTGTGGATTGAATATTGTAGATTGAGTATTGATGCCTGAGGATTGAGGATTGAGGATTGAGGATTGAGGATTGAGGATTGAAGGTTGAGTATTGAGGATTGAAGATTGAGTATTCAAGATTGAGTATTGATGATTGAATATTGAGGATTGAGGATTGAGGATTGAGGATTGAGGATTGGGTATTGAGGATTGAGTAATGAGGATTGAGGATTGAGGTTTGAGTATTGGGGATTGCAGATTGAGTATTGGCGATTGAAGATTGAGGATTGAGGATTGAGGATTGAGGAATGAGGATCGAAGGTTGAGTATTGAGGATTGAAGATTGAGGATAGAGGATTGAGTACTGAGGATGGAGGATGAGGGCTGAGGGTTGAAGATTGAGGATTGAGAAATGAGGGTTGAGGATTGAGGATTGAAATTGAGGATTGGGTATTGAGGATTGAAGAATGAGGATTGAGGAATTAGGATTGAGGATTGAGGATTGAGGATTGAAGATTGAGGATTGGGTATTGAGGATTGAAGAATGAGGATTGAGGATTGAGGATTGGGGATTGAGGATTGAAGATTAGTGTTGAGGATTGAAGATTGAGGATTGAGGATTGAGGATTGAGGATTGAGGATTGAAGATTGGGTATTGAGGATTGAAGATTGAGGATTGAGTATTGAGGATTGAGGATTCAGGGTTGAATATTGAGGATTGAGGATCGAGGATTGATGATTGAGGATTGAGGATTGAAGATTGAATATTGATGATTGAATATTGAGGACTGAGGATTGAGGGTTGTGGATTGAGGACGAGGGCTGAGGGTTGAATATTGATGTTTGAGGTCTGAGTATTAAGGATTGAGGATTGAGAATTGAGGATTGAGGATTGAAGATTGAGGATTGGGTATTTAGGATTGAAGGATGAGGATTGAGGATTGAGGTTTGAGGATTGAGGATTGATGATTGAGTATTGTCGATTGAATATTGAGGATTGAGGATTGAGGTTTGAGGATTGAGGACGAGGACTGACGGTTGAGGATTGAGGTTAGAGGATTGAGGATTGGGGATTGAGGACTGAGGATTGAGGATTGAGGATTGAGGATTGAGGATTGAGCATTGAGGATTGAAGATTGATGACTGGGGATTGAGGATTGAATATTGAGGATTAACGATTGAAGATTGGGGATTGAGGATCTAGGATCGGAGATTGATTATTGAGGATTGAAGATTGAGGATTGACGATTGAGGATTGAGAATTGAGAATTGAGGATGAGGACTGAGGGTTGAGGATTGAGGTTTGAGGAATGAGGATTGATGGTTGAGGATTGAGGATTGAGGATTGAGGATTGAGGATTGAGGATTGAGTATTGAAGATTGAGTATTGATACCTGAGGATTGAGGATTGAGGATTGAGGATTGAGGATTGAGGATTGAAGATTGAGTGTTGGGGATTGAAGATTGAGGATTGAGGATTGAGGATTGAGGATGGAGAATGAGGACTGACGGTTGAGGATTGAGGTTTGAGGATTGAAGATTGAGGACTGAGGACTGAGGTTGAGGATTGAGGATTGAGCATTGAGGATTGAAGATTGAGTACTGGGGATTCGGGATTGCAGATTGAGGATTAAGGATTGAAGATTGAGTATTGAGGATTGAAGATAGAGGATTGAGTATTGAGGATTGAGGATTCAGGGTTGAAAATTGAGGATTGAGGATTGAGGATTGAGGATTGAGGATTGAGGATTGAAGATTGAATATTGATGATTGAATATTGAGGACTGAGGATTGAGGGTTGTGGACTGAGGACGAGGACTGAGGGTTGAATATTGATGTTTGAGGTCTGAGGATTAAGGATTGAGGATTGAGAATTGAGGATTGAGGATTGAGGATTGGAAATTGAGGATTGGGTATTTAGGATTGAAGAATGAGGATTGAGGATTGAGGTTTGAGGATTGAGGATTGAAGATTGAGTATTGATGATTGAATATTGAGGATTCATGATTGAGGTTTGAGGATTGAGGACGAGGACTGACGGTTGAGGATTGAGGTTTGAGGATTAAGGATTGGGGATTGAGGACTGAGGATTGAGGATTGAGGATTGAGCATTGAGGATTGAAGATTGATGACTGGGGATTGAGGATTGAAGATTGAGGATTAACGATTGAAGGTTGGGGATTGAGGACCTAGGATCGGAGATTGATTATTGAGGATTGAAGATTGAGGATTGAGGATTGAGGATTGAGAATTGAGAATTGAGAATGAGGACTGAGGGTTGCGGATTGAGGTTTGAGGAATGAGGATTGATGGTTGAGGATTGAGGATTGAGGATTGAGGATTGAGGATTGAGTATTGAAGATTGAGTATTGATGCCTGAGGCTTGAGGATTGAGGATTGAGTATTGAGGATTGAGGATTGAAGATTGAGTATTGGGGATTGAAGATTGAGGATTGAGGATTGAGGATTGAGGTTGGAGAATGAGGACTGACGGTTGAGGATTGAGGTTTGAGGATTGAAGGTTGAGGTCTGAGGACTGAGGATTGAGGATTGAGGATTGAGCATTGAGGATTGAAGATTGAGTACTGGGGATTGGGGATTGAAGATTGAGGATTAAGGATTGAAGATTGGGGATTGAGGATCTAGAATTAGAGATTGATTATTGAGGACTGAAGATTGAGGATTGAGAATTGAGGATTGAGAATTGAGAATTGAGTATGAGGACTGAGGGTTGAGGATTGAGGTTTGAGGAATGAGGATTGAGGGTTGAGGATTGAGGATTGAGGATTGCGGATTGAAGATTGAGTATTGATGATTGAATATTGAGGATTGAGGATTGAGGTTTGAGGATTGAGGATTGAGGAGTGAGTATTGAGGGTTGAGTATTGAAGATTGAGTATTGATGCCTGAGGATTGAGGATCGAGAATTGAGGATTGAGGATTGGAGATTGATTATTGAGGATTGAAGATTGAGGATTGAGGATTGAGGATTGAGAATTGAGAATTGAGTATGAGGACTGAGGGTTGAGGGTTGAGGTTTGAGGAATGAGGATTGAGGGTTGGGGAATGAGGATTGAGGATTGAGGTTTGAGGATTGAGGATTGAGGTTTGAGGATTGAGCATTGAAGATTGAGTATTGATGCCTGATGATTGAGGATTGAGGATTGAGGATTGAGGATTGAGGATTGAGGATTGAGGATTGAAGATAGAGTATTGAGTATTGAAGGTTGAGGATTGTGGATTGAGGATTAAGGACTGAGGATTGAATATTGTAGATTGAGTATTGATGCCTGAGGATTGAGGATTGAGGATTGAGGATTGAGGATTGAAGATTGAATATTTATGATTGAATATTGAGGACTGAGGATTGAGGGTTGTGGATTGAGGACGAGGACTGAGGGTTGAATATTGATGTTTGAGGTCTGAGGATTAAGGATTGAGGATTGCGAATTGAGGATTGACGATTAAGGATTGAAGATTAAGGATTGGGTATTTAGGATTGAAGAGTGAGGATTGAGGATTGAGGTTTGTGGAATGGGGATTGAAGATTGAGTATTGATGATTGAATATTGAGAATTGAGGATTGAGGTTTGAGGATTGAGGATGAAGACTGAGGGTTGAGGATTGAGGTTTGAGGAACGAGGATTGAGGATTGAGGATTGAGGACTAAGGATTGACGATTGAGTATTGAAGATTGAGGATTGATGACTGAGGATTGACGACTGAGAATTGAGGATTGAGGATTGATGATTGAAGATTGAGTATTGATGATTGAATATTGAGGGTTGAGGATTGAGGTTTGAGGATTGAGGATGAAGACTGAGGGTTGAGGATTGAGGTTTGAGGAACGAGGATCGAGGATTGAGGATTGAGGTCTAAGGATTGACGATTGAGTATTGAAGATTGTGGATTGATGACTGAGGATTGACGACTGAGAATTGAGGATTGAGGATTGATGATTGAAGATTGAGTATTGAGGATTGAATATTGAGGATTGAGGATTGAGGATTGAGGATTGAGGATTGTGGATTGAGGATTGAAGATTGAGTATTGAGTATTGAAGGTTGAGGATTGTGGATTGAGGATTGGGTATTGAGGATTGAGTAATGAGGATTGAGGATTGAGGTTTGAGTATTGGGGATTGCAGATTGAGTATTGGCAATTGAAGATTGAGGATTGAGGATTGAGGATTGAGGAATGAGGATCGAAGATTGAGTATTGAGGATTGAAGATTGAGGATAGGGGATTGAGTACAGAGGATGGAGGATGAGGGCTGAGGGTTGAAGATTGAGGATTGAGAAATGAGGGTTGAGGATTGAGGATTGAAATTCAGGATTGGGTATTGAGGATTGAAGAATGAGGATTGAGGAATTAGGATTGAGGATTGAGGATTGAGGATTGAAGATTGAGGATTGGGTATTGAGGATTGAAGAATGAGAATTGAGGATTGAGGATTGGGGATTGAGGATTGAAGATTAGTGTTGAGGATTGAAGATTGAGGATTGAGGATTGAGGATTGAGGATTGAGGATTGAAGATTGGGTATTGAGGATTGAAGATTGAGGATTGAGTATTGAGGATTGAGGATTCAGGGTTGAAAATTGAGGATTGAGGATCGAGGATTGAGGATTGAGGATTGAGGATTGAAGATTGAATATTGATGATTGAATATTGAGGACTGAGGATTGAGGGTTGTGGATTGAGGACGAGGGCTGAGGGTTGAATATTGATGTTTGAGGTCTGAGTATTAAGGATTGAGGATTGAGAATTGAGGATTGAGGATTGAGGATTGAAGATTGAGGATTGGGTATTTAGGATTGAAGAATGAGGATTGAGGATTGAGGTTTGAGGATTGAGGATTGATGATTGAGTATTGTCGATTGAATATTGAGGATTGAGGATTGAGGATTGAGGAATGAGGATCGAAGATTGAGTATTGAGGATTGAAGATTGAGGATAGAGGATTGAGTACTGAGGATGGAGGATGAGGGCTGAGGGTTGAAGATTGAGGATTGAGAAATGGGGATTGAGGATTGGGGATTGAAATTGAGGATTGGGTATTGAGGATTGAGGATTGAGGATTGAAGATTGGGTATTGAGGATTGAAGATTGAGGATTGAGTATTGAGGATTGAGGATTCAGGGTTGAAAATTGAGGATTGAGGATCGAGGATTGAGGATTGAGGATTGAGGATTGAAGATTGAATATTGATGATTGAATATTGAGGACTGAGGATTGAGGGTTGTGGATTGAGGACGAGGGCTGAGGGTTGAATATTGATGTTTGAGGTCTGAGTATTAAGGATTGAGGATTGAGAATTGAGGATTGAGGATTGAGGATTGAAGATTGAGGATTGGGTATTTAGGATTGAAGAATGAGGATTGAGGATTGAGGTTTGAGGATTGAGGAGTGATGATTGAGTATTGTCGATTGAATATTGAGGATTGAGGATTGAGGATTGAGGAATGAGGATCGAAGATTGAGTATTGAGGATTGAAGATTGAGGATAGAGGATTGAGTACTGAGGATGGAGGATGAGGGCTGAGGGTTGAAGATTGAGGATTGAGAAATGGGGATTGAGGATTGGGGATTGAAATTGAGGATTGGGTATTGAGGATTGAAGAATGAGGATTGAGGAATTAGGATTGAGGATTGAGGATTGAGGATTGAAGATTGAGGATTGGCTATTGAGGATTGAAGAATGAGGATTGAGGATTGAGGATTGGGGATTGAGGATTGAAGATTAGTGTTGAGTATTGAAGATTGAGGATTGAGGATTGAGGATTGAGGATTGAGGATTGAAGATTGGGTATTGAGGATTGAAGATTGAGGATTGAGTATTGATGATTGAATATTGAGGATTGAGGATTGAGGTTTGAGGATTGAGGATGAAGACTGATGGTTGAGGATTGAGGTTTGAGGAACGAGGATTGAGGATTGAGGATTGAGGACTAAGGATTGACGATTGAGTATTGAAGATTGAGGATTGATGACTGAGGATTGACGACTGAGAATTGAGGATTGAGGATTGATGATTGAGGATTGAGTATTGAGGATTGAATATTGAGGATTGAGGATTGAGGATTGAGGATTGAGGATTGAGGATTGAGGATTGAAGATTGAGTATTGAGTATTGAAGGTTGAGGATTGTGGATTGAGGATTAAGGATTGTGGATTGAATACTGTAGATTGAGTATTGATGCCTGAGGATTGAGGATTGAGGATTGTGGATTGAATATTGTAGATTGAGTATTGATGCCTGAGGATTGAGGATTGAGGATTGAGGATTGACGATTGAGGATTGAAGGTTGAGTATTGAGGATTGAAGATTGAGGATTCAAGATTGAGTATTGATGATTGAATACTGAGGATTGAGGATTGAGGATTGAGGATTGAGGATTGGGTATTGAGGATTGAGTAATGAGGATTGAGGATTGAGGTTTGAGTATTGGGGATTGCAGATTGAGTATTGGCGATTGAATATTGAGGGTTGAGTATTGAGGTTTGAGGATTGAGGATGAAGACTGAGGGTTGAGGATTGAGCTTTGAGGAACGAGGATCGAGGATTGAGGATTGAGGGCTAAGGATTGACGATTGAGTATTGAAGATTGTGGATTGATGACTGAGGATTGACGACTGAGAATTGAGGATTGAGGATTGATGATTGAAGATTGAGTATTGAGGATTGAATATTGAGGATTGAGGATTGAGGATTGAGGATTGAGGATTGAGGATTGAGGATTGAAGATTGAGTATTGAGTATTGAAGGTTGAGGATTGTGGATTGAGGATTAAGGATTGTGGATTGAATATTGTAGATTGAGTATTGATGCCTGAGGATTGAGGATTGAGGATTGTGTATTGAATATTGTAGATTGAGTATTGATGCCTGAGGATTGAGGATTGAGGATTGAGGATTGAGGATTGAGGATTGCAGGTTGAGTATTGAGGATTGAAGATTGAGGATTCATGATTGAGTATTGATGATTGAATATTGAGGATTGAGGATTGAGGATTGAAATTGAGGATTGGGTATTGAGGATTGAAGAATGAGGATTGAGGAATTAGGATTGAGGATTGAGGATTGAGGATTGAAGATATTGGATTGGGTATTGAGGATTGAAGAATGAGGATTGAGGATTGAGGATTGGGGATTGAGGATTGAAGATTAGTGTTGAGTATTGAAGATTGAGGATTGAGGTTTGAGGATTGAGGATTGAGGATTGAAGATTGGGTATTGAGGATTGAAGATTGAGGATTGAGTATTGATGATTGAATATTGAGGATTGAGGATTGAGGTTTGAGGATTGAGGATGAAGACTAATGGTTGAGGATTGAGGTTTGAGGAACGAGGATTGAGGGTTGAGGATTGAGGACTAAGGATTGACGATTGAGTATTGAAGATTGATGATTGATGACTGAGGATTGACGACTGAGAATTGAGGATTGAGGATTGATGATTGAAGATTGAGTATTGAGGATTCAACATTGCGGATTGAGGATTGAGGATTGAGGATTGAGGATTGAGGATTGAGGATTGAAGATTGAGTATTGAGTATTGAAGGTTGAGGATTGTGGATTGAGGATTAAGGATTGAGGATTGAATATTGTAGATTGAGTATTGATGCCTGAGGATTGAGGATTGAGGATTGAGGATTGAGGATTGAGGATGGAAGACTGAGTATTGAGGATTGAAGATTGAGGGTTGAAGATTGAGTATTGATGATTGAATATTGAGGATTGAGGATTGAGGATTGAGGATTGAGGATTGAGGATTGAGGATTGAAGATTGAGTATTGCTGATTGAATATTGAGGATTAGGGATTGAGGTTTGAGGATTGAGGACGAGGACTGACGGCAGAGGATTTAGGTTTGAGGATTGAGGATTGAGGACTGAGGATTGAGGATGCGTGCTAAGCGTCGGGGATTGAGATTCGACGACTGAGGACTGAGGATTGAGGATTGAGAATTGAGGATTGATGTTTGAGGATTGAAGATTGGGGATTGGGTATTGAGGATTGAGGAATGAGGATTGAGGATTGAGGATTGAGGATTGAGAAATGAGGATTGAGGATTGAGGATTGAAATTGAGGATTGGGTATTGAGGATTGAAGAATGAGGATTGAGGAATTAGGATTGAGGATTGAGGATTGAGGATTGAAGATTGAGGATTGGGTATTGAGGATTGAAGAATGAGGATTGAGGATTGAGGATTGAGGATTGAGGATTGAAGATTGAGTGTTGAGGATTGAAAATTGAGGATCGAGGATTGACGATTGAGGATTGAGGATTGAAGATTGAGTATTGAGGATTGAAGATGGAGGATTGAGTATTGAGGATTGAGGATTCAGTGTTGAAGATTGAGGATTGAGGAATGAGGATTGAGGATTGAGGATTGAGGATTGAAGATTGAATATTTATGATTGAATATTGAGGACTGAGGATTGAGGGTTGTGGATTGAGGACGAGGACTGAGGGTTGAATATTGATGTTTGAGGTCTGAGGATTAAGGATTGAGGATTGAGAATTGAGGATTGAGGATTAAGGATTGAAGATTAAGGATTGGGTATTTAGGAGTGAGGATTGAGGATTGAGGTTTGAGGATTGGGGATTGAAGATTGAGTATTGATGATTGAATATTGAGGATTGAGGGTTGAGGTTTGAGGATTGAGGATGAAGACTGAGGGTTGAGGATTGAGGTTTGAGGAACGAGGATTGGGGATTGAGGATTGAGGACTAAGGATTGACGATTGAGTATTGAAGATTGAGGATTGATGACTGAGGATTGACGACTGAGAATTGAGGATTGAGGATTGATGATTGAAGATTGAGTATTGAGGATTGAATATTGCGGATTGAAGATTGAGGATTGAGGATTGAGGATTGAAGATTGAGTGTTGAGGATTGAAGATTGAGGATTGAGTATTGAGGATTGAGGATTCAGGGTTGAAGATTGAGGATTGAGGATTGAGGATTGAGGATTGAGGTTTGAGTATTGGGGATTGCAGATTGAGTATTGGCGATTGAATATTGAGGGTTGAGGATTGAGGTTTGAGGATTGAGGATGAAGACTGAGGGTTGAGGATTGAGGTTTGAGGAACGAGGATCGAGGATTGAGGATTGAGGACTAAGGATTGACGATTGAGTATTGAAGATTGTGGATTGATGACTGAGGATTGACGACTGAGAATTGAGGATTGAGGATTGAGGATTGAGGTTTGAGGATTGTGGATTGAAGGTTGAGTATTGATGATTGAATATTGAGGATTCATGATTGAGGTTTGAGGATTGAGGACGAGGACTGACGGTTGAGGATTGAGGTTTGAGGATTAAGGATTGGGGATTGAGGACTGAGGATTGAGGATTGAGGATTGAGGTTGGAGAATGAGGACTGACGGTTGAGGATTGAGGTTTGAGGATTGAAGGTTGAGGTCTGAGGACTGAGGATTGAGGATTGAGGATTGAGCATTGAGGATTGAAGATTGAGTACTGGGGATTGGGGATTGAAGATTGAGGATTAAGGATTGAAGATTGGGGATTGAGGATCTAGCATTAGAGATTGATTATTGAGGACTGAAGATTGAGGATTGAGAATTGAGGATTGAGAATTGAGAATTGAGTATGAGGACTGAGGGTTGAGGATTGAGGTTTGAGGAATGAGGATTGAGGGTTGAGGATTGAGGATTGAGGATTGCGGATTGAAGATTGAGTATTGATGATTGAATATTGAGGATTGAGGATTGAGGTTTGAGGATTGAGGATTGAGGAGTGAGTATTGAGGGTTGAGTATTGAAGATTGAGTATTGATGCCTGAGGATTGAGGATCGAGAATTGAGGATTGAGGATTGGAGATTGATTATTGAGGATTGAAGATTGAGGATTGAGGATTGAGGATTGAGAATTGAGAATTGAGTATGAGGACTGAGGGTTGAGGGTTGAGGTTTGAGGAATGAGGATTGAGGGTTGGGGAATGAGGATTGAGGATTGAGGTTTGAGGATTGAGGATTGAGGTTTGAGGATTGAGCATTGAAGATTGAGTATTGATGCCTGATGATTGAGGATTGAGGATTGAGGATTGAGGATTGAGGATTGAGGATTGAGGATTGAGGATTGAAGATAGAGTATTGAGTATTGAAGGTTGAGGATTGTGGATTGAGGATTAAGGACTGAGGATTGAATATTGTAGATTGAGTATTGATGCCTGAGGATTGAGGATTGAGGATTGAGGATTGAGGATTGAGGATTGAGGATTGAGGATTGAAGATTGAGTATTGAGGATTGAAGATTGAGGGTTGAAGATTGAGTATTGATGATTGAATATTGAGGAATGAGGATTGAGGATTGAGGATTGAGGATTGGGTATTGAGGAATGAAGAATGAGGATTGAGGAATTAGGATTGAGGATTGAGGATTGAGGATTGAAAATTGAGGATTGGGTATTGAGGATTGAAGAATGAGGATTGAGGATTGAGGATTGAGGATTGAGGATTGAGGATTGAGGATTGAAGATTGAGTGTTGAGGATTGAAAATTGAGGATTGAGGATTGACGATTGAGGATTGAGGATTGAAGATTGAGTATTGAGGATTGAAGATGGAGGATTGAGTATTGAGGATTGAGGATTCAGGGTTGATGATTGAGGATTGAGGATTGAGGATTGAGGATTGAGGATTGAGGATTGAAGATTGAATATTTATGATTGAATATTGAGGACTGAGGATTGAGGGTTGTGGATTGAGGACGAGGACTGAGGGTTGAATATTGATGTTTGAGGTCTGAGGATTAAGGATTGAGGATTGAGAATTGAGGATTGACGATTAAGGATTGAAGATTAAGGATTGGGTATTTAGGATTGAAGAGTGAGGATTGAGGATTGAGGTTTGTGGAATGGGGATTGAAGATTGAGTATTGATGATTGAATATTGAGGATTGAGGATTGAGGTTTGAGGATTGAGGTCTAAGGATTGACGATTGAGTATTGAAGATTATGGATTGATGACTGAGGATTGACGACTGAGAATTGAGGATTGAGGATTGATGATTGAAGACTGAGTATTGATGATTGAATATTGAGGGTTGAGGATTGAGGTTTGAGGAGTGAGGATGAAGACTGAGGGTTGAGGATTGAGGTTTGAGGAACGAGGATCGAGGATTGAGGATTGAGGTCTAAGGATTGACGATTGAGTATTGAAGATTATGGATTGATGACTGAGGATTGACGACTGAGAATTGAGGATTGAGGATTGATGATTGAAGATTGAGTATTGAGGATTGAATATTGAGGATTGAGGATTGAGGATTGAGGATTGAGGATTGTGGATTGAGGATTGAAGATTGAGTATTGAGTATTGAAGGTTGAGGATTGTGGATTGAGGATTGGGTATTGAGGATTGAGTAATGAGGATTGAGGATTGAGGTTTGAGTATTGGGGATTGCAGATTGAGTATTGGCAATTGAAGATTGAGGATTGAGGATTGAGGATTGAGGAATGAGGATCGAAGATTGAGTATTGAGGATTGAAGATTGAGGATAGGGGATTGAGTACAGAGGATGGAGGATGAGGGCTGAGGGTTGAAGATTGAGGATTGAGAAATGAGGGTTGAGGATTGAGGATTGAAATTCAGGATTGGGTATTGAGGATTGAAGAATGAGGATTGAGGAATTAGGATTGAGGATTGAGGATTGAGGATTGAAGATTGAGGATTGGGTATTGAGGATTGAAGAATGAGAATTGAGGATTGAGGATTGGGCATTGAGGATTGAAGATTAGTGTTGAGGATTGAAGATTGAGGATTGAGGATTGAGGATTGAGGATTGAGGATTGAAGATTGGGTATTGAGGATTGAAGATTGAGGATTGAGTATTGAGGATTGAGGATTCAGGGTTGAAAATTGAGGATTGAGGATCGAGGATTGAGGATTGAGGATTGAGGATTGAAGATTGAATATTGATGATTGAATATTGAGGACTGAGGATTGAGGGTTGTGGATTGAGGACGAGGGCTGAGGGTTGAATATTGATGTTTGAGGTCTGAGTATTAAGGATTGAGGATTGAGAATTGAGGATTGAGGATTGAGGATTGAAGATTGAGGATTGGGTATTTAGGATTGAAGAATGAGGATTGAGGATTGAGGTTTGAGGATTGAGGATTGATGATTGAGTATTGTCGATTGAATATTGAGGATTGAGGATTGAGGATTGAGGAATGAGGATCGAAGATTGAGTATTGATAATTGAAGATTGAGGATAGAGGATTGAGTACTGAGGATGGAGGATGAGGGCTGAGGGTTGAAGATTGAGGATTGAGAAATGGGGATTGAGGATTGGGGATTGAAATTGAGGATTGGGTATTGAGGATTGAGGATTGAGGATTGAAGATTGGGTATTGAGGATTGAAGATTGAGGATTGAGTATTGAGGATTGAGGATTCAGGGTTGAAAATTGAGGATTGAGGATCGAGGATTGAGGATTGAGGATTGAGGATTGAAGATTGAATATTGATGATTGAATATTGAGGACTGAGGATTGAGGGTTGTGGATTGAGGACGAGGGCTGAGGGTTGAATATTGATGTTTGAGGTCTGAGTATTAAGGATTGAGGATTGAGAATTGAGGATTGAGGATTGAGGATTGAAGATTGAGGATTGGGTATTTAGGATTGAAGGATGAGGATTGAGGATTGAGGTTTGAGGATTGAGGATTGATGATTGAGTATTGTCGATTGAATATTGAGGATTGAGGATTGAGGATTGAGGAATGAGGATCGAAGATTGAGTATTGAGGATTGAAGATTGAGGATAGAGGATTGAGTACTGAGGATGGAGGATGAGGGCTGAGGGTTGAAGATTGAGGATTGAGAAATGGGGATTGAGGATTGGGGATTGAAATTGAGGATTGGGTATTGAGGATTGAAGAATGAGGATTGAGGAATTAGGATTGAGGATTGAGGATTGAGGATTGAAGATTGAGGATTGGGTATTGAGGATTGAAGAATGAGGATTGAGGATTGAGGATTGGGGATTGAGGATTGAAGATTAGTGTTGAGTATTGAAGATTGAGGATTGAGGATTGAGGATTGAGGATTGAGGATTGAAGATTGGGTATTGAGGATTGAAGATTGAGGATTGAGTATTGATGATTGAATATTGAGGATTGAGGATTGAGGTTTGAGGATTGAGGATGAAGACTGATGGTTGAGGATTGAGGTTTGAGGAACGAGGATTGAGGATTGAGGATTGAGGACTAAGGATTGACGATTGAGTATTGAAGATTGAGGATTGATGACTGAGGATTGACGACTGAGAATTGAGGATTGAGGATTGATGATTGAAGATTGAGTATTGAGGATTGAACATTGCGGATTGAGGATTGAGGATTGAGGATTGAGGATTGAGGATTGAGGATTGAGTATTGAGGATTGAGGATTCAGGGTTGAAGATTGAGGATTGAGGATTGAGGATTGAGGATTGAGGATTGGGTGTTTAGTATTGAAGAATGAGGATTGAGGATTGAGGTTTGAGGATTGAGGATTGAAGATTGAGTATTGATGATTGAATATTGAGGGTTGAGGATTGAGGTTTGAGGATTGAGGATGAAGACTGAGGGTTGAGGATTGAGGTTTGAGGAACGAGGATCGAGGATTGATGATTGAGGACTAAGGATTGACGATTGAGTATTGAAGATTGTGGATTGATGACTGAGGATTGACGACTGAGAATTGAGGATTGAGGATTGATGATTGAGGATTGAGTATTGAGGATTGAATATTGAGGATTAAGGATTGAGGATTGAGGATTGAGGATTGAGGATTGAGGATTGAAGATTGAGTATTGAGTATTGAAGGTTGAGGATTGTGGATTGAGGATTAAGGATTGTGGATTGAATATTGTAGATTGAGTATTGATGCCTGAGGATTGAGGATTGAGGATTGTGGATTGAATATTGTAGATTGAGTATTGATGCCTGAGGATTGGGGATTGAGGATTGAGGATTGACGATTGAGGATTGACTGTTGAGTATTGAGGATTGAAGATTGAGGATTCAAGATTGAGTATTGATGATTGAATACTGAGGATTGAGGATTGAGGATTGAGGATTGAGGATTGGGTATTGAGGATTGAGTAATGAGGATTGAGGATTGAGGTTTGAGTATTGGGGATTGCAGATTGAGTATTGGCGATTGAATATTGAGGGTTGAGGATTGAGGTTTGAGGATTGAGGATGAAGACTGAGGGTTGAGGATTGAGCTTTGAGGAACGAGGATCGAGGATTGAGGATTGAGGGCTAAGGATTGACGATTGAGTATTGAAGATTGTGGATTGATGACTGAGGATTGACGACTGAGAATTGAGGATTGAGGATTGATGATTGAAGATTGAGTATTGAGGATTGAATATTGAGGATTGAGGATTGAGGATTGAGGATTGAGGATTGAGGATTGAGGATTGAAGATTGAGTATTGAGTATTGAAGGTTGAGGATTGTGGATTGAGGATTAAGGATTGTGGATTGAATATTGTAGATTGAGTATTGATGCCTGAGGATTGAGGATTGAGGATTGTGTATTGAATATTGTAGATTGAGTATTGATGCCTGAGGATTGAGGATTGAGGATTGAGGATTGAGGATTGAGGATTGCAGGTTGAGTATTGAGGATTGAAGATTGAGGATTCATGATTGAGTATTGATGATTGAATATTGAGGATTGAGGATTGAGGATTGAGGATTGAGGATTGGGTATTGAGGATTGAGTAATGAGGATTGAGGGTTGAGGTTTGAGTATTGGGGATTGCAGATTGAGTATTGGCGATTGAAGATTGAGGATTGAGGATTGAGGATTGAGGAATGAGGATCGAAGATTGAGTATTCAGGATTGAAGATTGAGGATAGAGGATTGAGTACTGAGGATGGAGGATGAGGGCTGAGGGTTGAAGATTGAGGATTGAGAAATGGCGATTGAGGATTGAGGATTGAAATTGAGGATTGGGTATTGAGGATTGAAGAATGAGGATTGAGGAATTAGGATTGAGGATTGAGGATTGAGGATTGAAGATATTGGATTGGGTATTGAGGATTGAAGAATGAGGATTGAGGATTGAGGATTGGGGATTGAGGATTGAAGATTAGTGTTGAGTATTGAAGATTGAGGATTGAGGATTGAGGATTGAGGATTGAGGATTGAAGATTGGGTATTGAGGATTGAAGATTGAGGATTGAGTATTGATGATTGAATATTGAGGATTGAGGATTGAGGTTTGAGGATTGAGGATGAAGACTAATGGTTGAGGATTGAGGTTTGAGGAACGAGGATTGAGGATTGAGGATTGAGGACTAAGGATTGACGATTGAGTATTGAAGATTGATGATTGATGACTGAGGATTGACGACTGAGAATTGAGGATTGAGGA
Organism: Calliopsis andreniformis; assembly: GCF_051401765.1. Classification (NCBI taxonomy): domain Eukaryota; kingdom Metazoa; phylum Arthropoda; class Insecta; order Hymenoptera; family Andrenidae; genus Calliopsis; species Calliopsis andreniformis. The sequence goes on along the minus strand of NW_027480632.1, from coordinate 87,545 downwards.
TTGATGATTGAAGATTGAGTATTGAGGATTCAACATTGCGGATTGAGGATTGAGGATTGAGGATTGAGGATTGAGGATTGAGGATTGAAGATTGAGTATTGAGTATTGAAGGTTGAGGATTGTGGATTGAGGATTAAGGATTGAGGATTGAATATTGTAGATTGAGTATTGATGCCTGAGGATTGAGGATTGAGGATTGAGGATTGAGGATTGAGGATGGAAGACTGAGTATTGAGGATTGAAGATTGAGGGTTGAAGATTGAGTATTGATGATTGAATATTGAGGATTGAGGATTGAGGATTGAGGATTGAGGATTGAGGATTGAGGATTGAAGATTGAGTATTGCTGATTGAATATTGAGGATTGGGGATTGAGGTTTGAGGATTGAGGACGAGGACTGACGGCAGAGGATTTAGGTTTGAGGATTGAGGATTGAGGACTGAGGATTGAGGATGCGTGCTAAGCGTCGGGGATTGAGATTCGACGACTGAGGACTGAGGATTGAGGATTGAGAATTGAGGATTGATGTTTGAGGATTGAAGATTGGGGATTGGGTATTGAGGATTGAGGAATGAGGATTGAGGATTGAGGATTGAGGATTGAGAAATGAGGATTGAGGATTGAGGATTGAAATTGAGGATTGGGTATTGAGGATTGAAGAATGAGGATTGAGGAATTAGGATTGAGGAATTAGGATTGAGGATTGAGGATTGAGGATTGAAGATTGAGGATTGGGTATTGAGGATTGAAGAATGAGGATTGAGGATTGAGGATTGAGGATTGAGGATTGAAGATTGAGTGTTGAGGATTGAAAATTGAGGATCGAGGATTGACGATTGACGATTGAGGATTGAAGATTGAGTATTGAGGATTGAAGATGGAGGATTGAGTATTGAGGATTGAGGATTCAGGGTTGAAGATTGAGGATTGAGGAATGAGGATTGAGGATTGAGGATTGAGGATTGAAGATTGAATATTTATGATTGAATATTGAGGACTGAGGATTGAGGGTTGTGGATTGAGGACGAGGACTGAGGGTTGAATATTGATGTTTGAGGTCTGAGGATTAAGGATTGAGGATTGAGAATTGAGGATTGAGGATTAAGGATTGAAGATTAAGGATTGGGTATTTAGGAGTGAGGATTGAGGATTGAGGTTTGAGGATTGGGGATTGAAGATTGAGTATTGATGATTGAATATTGAGGATTGAGGGTTGAGGTTTGAGGATTGAGGATGAAGACTGAGGGTTGAGGATTGAGGTTTGAGGAACGAGGATTGGGGATTGAGGATTGAGGACTAAGGATTGACGATTGAGTATTGAAGATTGAGGATTGATGACTGAGGATTGACGACTGAGAATTGAGGATTGAGGATTGATGATTGAAGATTGAGTATTGAGGATTGAATATTGCGGATTGAAGATTGAGGATTGAGGATTGAGGATTGAAGATTGAGTGTTGAGGATTGAAGATTGAGGATTGAGTATTGAGGATTGAGGATTCAGGGTTGAAGATTGAGGATTGAGGATTGAGGATTGAGGATTGAGGTTTGAGTATTGGGGATTGCAGATTGAGTATTGGCGATTGAATATTGAGGGTTGAGGATTGAGGTTTGAGGATTGAGGATGAAGACTGAGGGTTGAGGATTGAGGTTTGAGGAACGAGGATCGAGGATTGAGGATTGAGGACTAAGGATTGACGATTGAGTATTGAAGATTGTGGATTGATGACTGAGGATTGACGACTGAGAATTGAGGATTGAGGATTGATGATTGAAGATTGAGTATTGAGGATTGAATATTGAGGATTGAGGATTGAGGATTGAGGATTGAGGATTGAGGATTGAGGATTGAAGATTGAGTATTGAGTATTGAAGGTTGAGGATTGTGGATTGAGGATTAAGGATTGTGGATTGAATATTGTAGATTGAGTATTGATGCCTGAGGATTGAGGATTGAGGATTGTGGATTGAATATTGTAGATTGAGTATTGATGCCTGAGGATTGAGGACTCAGGATTGAGGATTGAGGATTGAGGATTGCAGGTTGAGTATTGAGGATTGAAGATTGAGGATTCAAGATTGAGTATTGATGATTGAATATTGAGGATTGAGGATTGAGGATTGAGGATTGAGGATTGGGTATTGAGGATTGAGTAACGAGGATTGAGGGTTGAGGTTTGAGTATTGGGGATTGCAGATTGAGTATTGGCGATTGAAGATTGAGGATTGAGGATTGAGGATTGAGGAATGAGGATCGAAGATTGAGTATTCAGGATTGAAGATTGAGGATAGAGGATTGAGTACTGAGGATGGAGGATGAGGGCTGAGGGTTGAAGATTGAGGATTGAGAAATGGGGATTGAGGATTGAGGATTGAAATTGAGGATTGGGTATTGAGGATTGAAGAATGAGGATTGAGGAATTAGGATTGAGGATTGAGGATTGAGGATTGAAGATATTGGATTGGGTATTGAGGATTGAAGAATGAGGGTTGAGGATTGAGGATTGGGGATTGAGGATTGAAGATTAGTGTTGAGTATTGAAGATTGAGGATTGAGGATTGAGGATTGAGGATTGAGGATTGAAGATTGGGTATTGAGGATTGAAGATTGAGGATTGAGTATTGATGATTGAATATTGAGGATTGAGGATTGAGGTTTGAGGATTGAGGATGAAGACTGATGGTTGAGGATTGAGGTTTGAGGAACGAGGATTGAGGATTGAGGATTGAGGACTAAGGATTGACGATTGAGTATTGAAGATTGAGGATTGATGACTGAGGATTGACGACTGAGAATTGAGGATTGAGGATTTATGATTGAAGATTGAGTATTGAGGATTGAACATTGCGGATTGAGGATTGAGGATTGAGGATTGAGGATTGAGGATTGAGGATTGAAGATTGAGTATTGAGTATTGAAGGTTGAGGATTGTGGATTGAGGATTAAGGATTGAGGATTGAATATTGTAGATTGAGTATTGATGCCTGAGGATTGAGGATTGAGGATTGAGGATTGAGGATTGAGGATGGAAGACTGAGTATTGAGGATTGAAGATTGAGGGTTGAAGATTGAGTATTGATGATTGAATATTGAGGATTGAGGATTGCGGATTGAGGATTGAGGATTGAGGATTGAGGATTGAAGATTGAGTATTGCTGATTGAAAATTGAGGATTGGGGATTGAGGTTTGAGGATTGAGGACGAGGACTGACGGTAGAGGATTTAGGTTTGAGGATTGAGGATTGAGGACTGAGGATTGAGGATGCGTGCTAAGCGTCGGGGATTGAGATTCGACGACTGAGGACTGAGGATTGAGGATTGAGAATTGAGGATTGATGTTTGAGGATTGAAGATTGGGGATTGGGTATTGAGGATTGAGGAATGAAGATTGAGGATTGAGGATTGAGGATTGAGAAATGAGGATTGAGGATTGAGGATTGAGGACTAAGGATTGACGATTGAGTATTGAAGATTGAGGATTGATGACTGAGGATTGACGACTGAGAATTGAGGATTGAGGATTGATGATTGAAGATTGAGTATTGGGGATTGAATATTGAGGATTGAGGATTGAGGATTGAGGATTGAGGATTGAGGACTGAGGATTGAAGATTGAGTATTGAGGATTGAAGATTGAGTATTCAAGATTGAGTATTGATGATTGAATATTGAGGATTGAGGATTGAGGATTGAGGATTGAGGATTGGGTATTGAGGATTGAGTAATGAGGATTGAGGATTGAGGTTTGAGTATTGGGGATTGCAGATTGAGTATTGGCGATTGAAGATTGAGGATTGAGGATTGAGGATTGAGGAATGAGGATCGAAGATTGAGTATTGAGGATTGAAGATTGAGGATAGAGGATTGAGTACTGAGGATGGAGGATGAGGGCTGAGGGCTGAAGATTGAGGATTGAGAAATGAGGATTGAGGATTGAGGATTGAGGATTGAGGATTGAAGATTGGGTATTGAGGATTGAAGATTGAGGATTGAGTATTGAGGATTGAGGATTCAGGGTTGAAAATTGAGGATTGAGGATCGAGGATTGAGGATTGAGGATTGAGGATTGAAGATTGAATATTGATGATTGAATATTGAGGACTGAGGATTGAGGGTTGTGGATTGAGGACGAGGGCTGAGGGTTGAATATTGATGTTTGAGGTCTGAATATTAAGGATTGAGGATTGAGAATTGAGGATTGAGGATTGAGGATTGAAGATTGAGGATTGGGTATTTAGTATTGAAGAATGAGGATTGAGGATTGAGGTTTGAGGATTGAGGATTGATGATTGAGTATTGTCGATTGAATATTGAGGATTGAGGATTGAGGTTTGAGGATTGAGGACGAGGACTGACGGTTGAGGATTGAGGTTAGAGGATTGAGGATTGGGGATTGAGGACTGAGGATTGAGGATTGAGGATTGAGGATTGAGCATTGAGGATTGAAGATTGATGACTGGGGATTGAGGATTGAATATTGAGGATTAACGATTGAAGATGGGGGATTGAGGATCTAGGATCGGAGATTGATTATTGAGGATTGAAGATTGAGGATTGACGATTGAGGATTGAGAATTGAGAATTGAGGATGAGGACTGAGGGTTGAGGATTGAGGTTTGAGGAATGAGGATTGATGGTTGAGGATTGAGGATTGAGGATTGAGGATTGAGGATTGAGGATTGAGTATTGAAGATTAGGTATTGATACCTGAGCATTGAGGATTCAGGATTGAGGATTGAGGATTGAGGATTGAAGATTGAGTGTTGGGGATTGAAGATTGAGGATTGAGGATTGAGGATTGAGGATGGAGAATGAGGACTGACGGTTGAGGATTGAGGTTTGAGGATTGAAGATTGAGGACTGAGGACTGAGGTTGAGGATTGAGGATTGAGCATTGAGGATTGAAGATTGAGTACTGGGGATTCGGGATTGCAGATTGAGGATTAAGGATTGAAGATTGAGTATTGAGTATTGAAGATAGAGGATTGAGTATTGAGGATTGAGGATTCAGGGTCGAAAATTGAGGATTGAGGATTGAGGATTGAGGATTGAGGATTGAGGATTGAAGATTGAATATTGATGATTGAATATTGAGGACTGAGGATTGAGGGTTGTGGACTGAGGACGAGGACTGAGGGTTGAATATTGATGTTTGAGGTCTGAGGATTAAGGATTGAGTATTGAGAATTGAGGATTGAGGATTGAGGATTTGAAATTGAGGATTGGGTATTTAGGATTGAAGAATGAGGATTGAGGATTGAGGTTTGAGGATTGAGGATTGAAGATTGAGTATTGATGATTGAATATTGAGGATTGATGATTGAGGTTTGAGGATTGAGGACGAGGACTGACGGTTGAGGATTGAGGTTTGAGGATTAAGGATTGGGGATTGAGGACTGAGGATTGAGGATTGAGGATTGAGCATTGAGGATTGAAGATTGATGACTGGGGATTGAGGATTGAAGATTGAGGATTAACGATTGAAGGTTGGGGATTGAGGACCTAGGATCGGAGATTGATTATTGAGGATTGAAGATTGAGGATTGAGGATTGAGGATTGAGAATTGAGAATTGAGGATGAGGACTGAGGGTTGCGGATTGAGGTTTGAGGAATGAGGATTGATGGTTGAGGATTGAGGATTGAGGATTGAGGATTGAGGATTGAGTATTGAAGATTGAGTATTGATGCCTGAGGCTTGAGGATTGAGGATTGAGTATTGAGGATTGAGGATTGAAGATTGAGTATTGGGGATTGAAGATTGAGGATTGAGGATTGAGGATTGAGGTTGGAGAATGAGGACTGACGGTTGAGGATTGAGGTTTGAGGATTGAAGATTGAGGTCTGAGGACTGAGGATTGAGGATTGAGGATTGAGCATTGAGGATTGAAGATTGAGTACTGGGCATTGGGGATTGAAGATTGAGGATTAAGGATTGAAGATTGGGGATTGAGGATCTAGAATTGGAGATTGATTATTGAGGACTGAAGATTGAGGATTGAGAATTGAGGATTGAGAATTGAGAATTGAGTATGAGGACTGAGGGTTGAGGATTGAGGTTTCAGGAATGAGGATTGAGGGTTGAGGATTGAGGATTGAGGATTGCGGATTGAAGATTGAGTATTGATGATTGAATATTGAGGATTGTGGATTGAGGTTTGAGGATTGAGGATTGAGGAGTGAGTATTGAGGGTTGAGTATTGTAGATTGAGTATTGATGCCTGAGGATTGAGGATCGAGAGTTGAGGATTGAGGATTGGAGATTGATTATTGAGGATTGAAGATTGAGGGTTGAGGATTGAGGATTGAGAATTGAGAATTGAGTATGAGGACTGAGGGTTAAGGGTTGAGGTTTGAGGAATGAGGATTGAGGGTTGGGGAATGAGGATTGAGGATTGAGGATTGAGGATTGAGCATTGAAGATTGAGTATTGATGCCTGAGGATTGAGGATTGAGGATTGAGGATTGAGGATTGAGGATTGAGGATTGAAGATTGAGTATTGAGTATTGAAGGTTGAGGATTGTGGATTGAGGATTAAGAACTGAGGATTGAATATTGTAGATTGAGTATTGATGCCTGAGGATTGAGGATTGAGGATTGAGGATTGAGGATTGAGGATTGAGGATTGAAGATTGAGTATTGAGGATTGAAGGTTGAGGGTTGAAGATTGAGTATTGATGATTGAATATTGAGGAATGAGGATTGAGGATTGAGGATTGAGGATTGAGGATTGAGGATTGAAGATTGAGTATGGATGATTGAATATTGAGGATTGAGGATTGAGGTTTGAGGAACGAGGATTGAGGATTGAGGATTGAGGACTAGGGATTGACGATTGAGTATTGAAGATTGAGGATTGATGACTGAGGATTGACGACTGAGAATTGGGGATTGAAGATTGATGATTGAAGATTGAGTATTGAGGATTGAATATTGAGGATTGAGGATCGAGGATGGAAGATTGAGAATTGAGGATTGAAGATTGGGGATTGAGGATTGAGTATTGAGGATGGAGGATGGGGGCTGAGGGTTGAATATTGAGGATTGAGGATTGAGTATTGAGGATTGAAGATTGAGGGTTGAAGATTGAGTATTGATGATTGAAGATTGAGTATTGAGGATTGAATATTGAGGATTCAGGATTGAGGATTGAAGATTGAGTATTGAGGATTGAGTATTGATGATTGAATATTGAGGATTGTGGATTGAGGTTTGAGGATTGAGGATTGAGGAGTGAGTATTGAGGGTTGAGTATTGTAGATTGAGTATTGATGCCTGAGGATTGAGGATCGAGAGTTGAGGATTGAGGATTGGAGATTGATTATTGAGGATTGAAGATTGAGGATTGAGGATTGAGGATTGATAATTGAGAATTGAGTATGAGGACTGAGGGTTGAGGGTTGAGGTTTGAGGAATGAGGATTGAGGATTGAGGATTGAGGATTGAGGATTGAAGATTGAGAATTGATGATTGAATATTGAGGATTGAGGATTGAGGTTTGAGGATTGAGGACGAGGACTGACGGTAGAGGATTTAGGTTTGAGGATTGAGGATTGAGGGATGAGGATTGAGGATGAGTGCTAAGGCTCGGGGATTGATGTTCGACGACTGAGGACTGAGGATTGAGGATTGAGAATTGAGGATAGATGTTTGAGGATTGAAGATTGAGGATTGAGGATTGAGGATTGAGGAATGAGGATTGAAGATTGAGTATTGAGGATTGAAGATTGAGGATAGAGGGTTGAGTACTGAGGATGGAGGATGAGGGCTGAGGGTTGAGGATTGAGGATTGAGGATTGAAATTGAGGATTGGGTATTGAGGATTGAAGAATGAGGATTGAGGAATTAGGATTGAGGATTGAGGATTGAGGATTGAAGATTGAGGATTGGGTATTGAGGATTGAAGAATGAGGATTGAGGATTGAGGATTGAGGATTGAGGATTGAAGATTGAGTGTTGAGGATTGAAAATTGAGGATTGAGGATTGACGATTGAGGATTGAGGATTGAAGATTGAGTATTGAGGATTGAAGATGGAGGATTGAGTATTGAGGATTGAGGATTCAGGGTTGAAGATTGAGGATTGAGGATTGAGGATTGAGGATTGAGGATTGAGGATTGAAGATTGAATATTTATGATTGAATATTGAGGACTGAGGATTGAGGGTTGTGGATTGAGGATTAAGAACTGAGGATTGAATATTGTAGATTGAGTATTGATGCCTGAGGATTGAGGATTGAGGATTGAGGATTGAGGATTGAGGATTGAGGATTGAAGATTGAGTATTGAGGATTGAAGGTTGAGGGTTGAAGATTGAGTATTGATGATTGAATATTGAGGAATGAGGATTGAGGATTGAGGATTGAGGATTGAGGATTGAGGATTGAAGATTGAGTATGGATGATTGAATATTGAGGATTGAGGATTGAGGTTTGAGGAACGAGGATTGAGGATTGAGGATTGAGGACTAGGGATTGACGATTGAGTATTGAAGATTGAGGATTGATGACTGAGGATTGACGACTGAGAATTGGGGATTGAGGATTGATGATTGAAGATTGTGTATTGAGGATTGAATATTGAGGATTGAGGATCGAGGATGGAAGATTGAGAATTGAGGATTGAAGATTGGGGATTGAGGATTGAGTATTCAGGATGGAGGATGGGGGCTGAGGGTTGAATATTGAGGATTGAGGATTGAGTATTGAGGATTGAAGATTGAGGGTTGAAGATTGAGTATTGATGATTGAAGATTGAGTATTGAGGATTGAATATTGAGGATTCAGGATTGAGGATTGAAGATTGAGTATTGAGGATTGAGTATTGATGATTGAATATTGAGGATTGTGGATTGAGGTTTGAGGATTGAGGATTGAGGAGTGAGTATTGAGGGTTGAGTATTGTAGATTGAGTATTGATGCCTGAGGATTGAGGATCGAGAGTTGAGGATTGAGGATTGGAGATTGATTATTGAGGATTGAAGATTGAGGATTGAGGATTGAGGATTGAGAATTGAGAATTGAGTATGAGGACTGAGGGTTGAGGGTTGAGGTTTGAGGAATGAGGATTGAGGATTGAGGATTGAGGATTGAGGATTGAAGATTGAGAATTGATGATTGAATATTGAGGATTGAGGATTGAGGTTTGAGGATTGAGGACGAGGACTGACGGTAGAGGATTTAGGTTTGAGGATTGAGGATTGAGGGATGAGGATTGAGGATGAGTGCTAAGGCTCGGGGATTGATGTTCGACGACTGAGGACTGAGGATTGAGGATTGAGAATTGAGGATAGATGTTTGAGGATTGAAGATTGAGGATTGAGGATTGAGGATTGAGGAATGAGGATTGAAGATTGAGTATTGAGGATTGAAGATTGAGGATAGAGGGTTGAGTACTGAGGATGGAGGATGAGGGCTGAGGGTTGAGGATTGAGGATTGAGGATTGAAATTGAGGATTGGGTATTGAGGATTGAAGAATGAGGATTGAGGAATTAGGATTGAGGATTGAGGATTGAGGATTGAAGATTGAGGATTGGGTATTGAGGATTGAAGAATGAGGATTGAGGATTGAGGATTGAGGATTGAGGATTGAAGATTGAGTGTTGAGGATTGAAAATTGAGGATTGAGGATTGACGATTGAGGATTGAGGATTGAAGATTGAGTATTGAGGATTGAAGATGGAGGATTGAGTATTGAGGATTGAGGATTCAGGGTTGAAGATTGAGGATTGAGGATTGAGGATTGAGGATTGAGGATTGAGGATTGAAGATTGAATATTTATGATTGAATATTGAGGACTGAGGATTGAGGGTTGTGGATTGAGGACTAGGACTGAGGATTGAATATTGATGTTTGAGGTCTGAGGATTAAGGATTGAGGATTGAGAATTGAGAATTGAGGATTAAGGATTGTAGATTAAGGATTGGGTATTTAGGATTGAAGAATGAGGATTGAGGATTGAGGTTTGAGGATTGGGGATTGAAGATTGAGTATTGATGATTGAATATTGAGGATTGAGGATTGAGGTTTGAGGATTGAGGATGAAGACTGAGGGTTGAGGATTGAGGTTTGAGGAACGAGGATTGAGGATTGAGGATTGAGGACTAAGGATTGACGATTGAGTATTGAAGATTGAGGATTGATGACTGAGGATTGACGACTGAGAATTGAGGACTGAGGATTGATGATTGAAGATTGAGTATTGAGGATTGAATATTGCGGATTGAGGATTGAGGATTGAGGATTGAGGATTGAGGATTGAGGATTGAAGATAGAGTATTGAGTATTGAAGGTTGAGGATTGTGGATTGAGGATTAAGGATTGAGGATTGAATATTGTAGATTGAGTATTGATGCCTGAGGATTGAGGATTGAGGATTGAGGATTGAGGATTGAGGATGGAAGATTGAGTATTGAGGATTGAAGATTGAGGGTTGAAGATTGAGTATTGATGATTGAATATTGAGGATTGAGGATTGAGTATTGAGGATTGAGGATTGAGGATTGAGGATTGAAGATTGAGTATTGCTGATTGAATATTGAGGATTGGGGATTGAGGTTTGAGTATTGAGGACGAGGACTGACGGTAGGGGATTTAGGTTTGAGGATTGAGGATTGAGGACTGAGGATTGAGGATGCGTGCTAAGCGTCGGGGATTGAGATTCGACGACTGAGGACTGAGGATTGAGGATTGAGAATTGAGGATTGATGTTTGAGGATTGAAGATTGAGGATTGGGTATTGAGGATTGATGAATGAGGATTGAGGATTGAGGATTGAGGATCTAGGATTGGAGATTGATTATTGAGTATTGAAGGTTGAGGATTGTGGATTGAGGGATGAGGATTGAGGATGAGTGCTAAGGGTCGGGGATTGATGCTCGACGACTTAGGACTGAGGATTGAGGATTGAGAATTGAGGATAGATGTTTGAGGATTGAAGATTGAGGATTGAGGATTGAGGATTGAGTAATGAGGATTGAAGATTGAGTATTGAGGATTGAAGATTGAGGATAGAGGATTGAGTACTGAGGATGGAGGATGAGGGCTGAGGGTTGAAGATTGAGGATTGAGAAATGAGGATTGAGGATTGAGGATTGAAATTGAGGATTGGGTATTGAGGATTGAAGAATGAGGATTGAGGAATTAGGATTGAGGATTGAGGATTGAGGATTGAAGATTGAGGATTGGGTATTGAGGATTGAAGAATGAGGATTGAGGATTGATGATTGAGGATTGAGGATTGAAGATTGAGTGTTGAGGATTGAAAATTGAGGATTGAGGATTGAGGAATGAAGATTGAGTATTGCTGATTGAATATTGAGGATTGGGGATTGAGGTTTGAGTATTGAGGACGAGGACTGACGGTAGAGGATTTAGGTTTGAGGATTGAGGATTGAGGACTGAGGGTTGAGGATGCGTGCTAAGCGTCTGGGATTGAGATTCGACGACTGAGGACTGAGGATTGAGGATTGAGAATTGAGGATTGATATTTGAGGATTGAAGATTGAGGATTGGGTATTGAGGATTGAGGAATGATGATTGAGGATTGAGGATTGAGGATTGAGAAATGAGGATTGAGGATTGAGGATTGAAATTGAGGATTGGGTATTGAGGATTGAAGAATGAGGATTGAGGAATTAGGATTGAGGATTGAGGATTGAGGATTGAAGATTGAGGATTGGGTATTGAGGATTGAAGAATGAGGATTGAGGATTGAGGATTGAGGATTGAGGATTGAAGATTGAGTGTTGAGGATTGAAAATTGAGGATTGAGGATTGACGATTGAGGATTGAGGATTGAAGATTGAGTATTGAGGATTGAAGATGGAGGATTGAGTATTGAGGATTGAGGATTCAGGGTTGAAGATTGAGGATTGAGGATTGAGGATTGAGGATTGAGGATTGAGGATTGAGGATTGAGGATTGAGGATTGAAGATTGAGTATTGCTGATTGAATATTGAGGATTGGGGATTGAGGTTTGAGGATTGAGGACGAGGACTGACGGTAGAGGATTTAGGTTTGAGGATTGAGGATTGAGGACTGAGGATTGAGGATGTGTGCTAAGCGTCGGGGATTGAGATTCGACGACTGAGGACTGAGGATTGAGGATTGAGAATTGAGGATTGATGTTTGAGGATTGAAGATTGAGGACTGAGGATTGAGGGTTGTGGATTGAGGACGAGGGCTGAGGGTTGAATATTGATGTTTGAGGTCTGAGTATTAAGGATTGAGGATTGAGAATTGAGGATTGATGATTGAGGATTGAAGATTGAGGATTGGGTATTTAGGATTGAAGAATGAGGATTGAGGATTGAGGTTTGAGGATTGAGGATTGAGGATTGAGGATTGAGGATTGAGGATTGAAGATTGAGTGTTGGGGATTGAAGATTGAGGATTGAGGATTGAGGATAGAGGATGGAGAATGAGGACTGACGGTTGAGGATTGAGGTTTGAGGATTGAAGATTGAGGACTGAGGACTGAGGTTGAGGATTGAGGATTGAGCATTGAGGATTGAAGATTGAGTACTGGGGATTCGGGATTGCAGATTGAGGATTAAGGATTGAAGATTGAGTATTGAGGATTGAAGATAGAGGATTGAGCATTGAGGATTGAGGATTCAGGGTCGAAAATTGAGGATTGAGGATTGAGGATTGAGGATTGAGGATTGAGGATTGAAGATTGAATATTGATGATTGAATATTGAGGACTGAGGATTGAGGGTTGTGGACTGAGGACGAGGACTGAGGGTTGAATATTGATGTTTGAGGTCTGAGGATTAAGGATTGAGGATCGAGAATTGAGGATTGAGGATTGAGGATTGGAAATTGAGGATTGGGTATTTAGGGTTGAGGAATGAGGATTGAGGATAGAAGATTGAGCATTGATGATTGAATATTGAGGATTGATGATTGAGGTTTGAGGATTGAGGACGAGGACTGACGGTTGAGGATTGAGGTTTGAGGATTAAGGATTGGGGATTGAGGACTGAGGATTGAGGATTGAGGATTGAGCATTGAGGATTGAAGATTGATGACTGGGGATTGAGGATTGAAGATTGAGGATTAACGATTGAAGGTTGGGGATTGAGGACCTAGGATCGGAGATTGATTATTGAGGATTGAAGATTGAGGATTGAGGATTGAGGATTGAGAATTGAGAATTGAGGATGAGGACTGAGGGTTGCGGATTGAGGTTTGAGGAATGAGGATTGATGGTTGAGGATTGAGGATTGAGGATTGAGGATTGAGGATTGAGTATTGAAGATTGAGTATTGATGCCTGAGGCTTGAGGATTGAGGATTGAGTATTGAGGATTGAGGATTGAAGATTGAGTATTGGGGATTGAAGATTGATGATTGAGGATTGAGGATTGAGGTTGGAGAACGAGGACTGACGGTTGAGGATTGAGGTTTGAGGATTGACGATTGAGGTCTGAGGACTGAGGATTGAGGATTGAGGATTGAGCATTGAGGATTGAAGATTGAGTACTGGGCATTGGGGATTGAAGGTTGAGGATTAAGGATTGAAGATTGGGGATTGAGGATCTAGAATTGGAGATTGATTATTGAGGACTGAAGATTGAGGATTGAGAATTGAGGATTGAGAATTGAGAATTGAGGATGAGGACTGAGGGTTGAGGATTGAGGTTTGAGGAATGCGGATTGATGGTTGAGGATTGAGGATTGAGGATTGAGGATTGAGGATTGAGGATTGAGTATTGAAGATTGAGTATTGATACCTGAGGATTGAGGATTGAGGATTGAGGATTGAGGATTGAGGATTGAAGATTGAGTGTTGGGGATTGAAGATTGAGGATTGAGGATTGAGGATTGAGGATGGAGAATGAGGACTGACGGTTGAGGATTGAGGTTTGAGGATTGAAGATTGAGGACTGAGGACTGAGGTTGAGGATTGAGGATTGAGCATTGAGGATTGAAGATTGAGTACTGGGGATTCGGGATTGCAGATTGAGGATTAAGGATTGAAGATTGAGTATTGAGGATTGAAGATAGAGGATTGAGTATTGAGGATTGATGTTTCAGGGTCGAAAATTGAGGATTGAGGATTGAGGATTGAGGATTGAGGATTGAGGATTGAAGATTGAATATTGATGATTGAATATTGAGGACTGAGGATTGAGGGTTGTGGACTGAGGACGAGGACTGAGGGTTGAATATTGATGTTTGAGGTCTGAGGATTAAGGATTGAGGATTGAGAATTGAGGATTGAGGATTGAGGATTGGAAATTGAGGATTGGGTATTTAGGATTGAAGAATGAGGATTGAGGATTGAGGTTTGAGGATTGAGGATTGAAGATTGAGTATTGATGATTGAATATTGAGGATTGATGATTGAGGTTTGAGGATTGAGGACGAGGACTGACGGTTGAGGATTGAGGTTTGAGGGTTAAGGATTGGGGATTGAGGACTGAGGATTGAGGATTGAGGATTGAGCATTGAGGATTGAAGATTGATGACTGGGGATTGAGGATTGAAGATTGAGGATTAACGATTGAAGGTTGGGGATTGAGGACCTAGGATCGGAGATTGATTATTGAGGATTGAAGATTGAGGATTGAGGATTGAGGATTGAGAATTGAGAATTGAGAATTGAGGATGAGGACTGAGGTTTGCGGATTGAGGTTTGAGGAATGAGGATTGATGGTTGAGGATTGAGGATTGAGGATTGAGGATTGAGGATTGAGTATTGAAGATTGAGTATTGATGCCTGAGGCTTGAGGATTGAGGATTGAGTATTGAGGATTGAGGATTGAAGATTGAGTATTGGGGATTGAAGATTGAGGATTGAGGATTGAGGATTGAGGTTGGAGAATGAGGACTGACGGTTGAGGATTGAGGTTTGAGGATTGAAGATTGAGGTCTGAGGACTGAGGATTGAGGATTGAGGATTGAGCATTGAGGATTGAAGATTGAGTACTGGGCATTGGGGATCGAAGATTGAGGATTAAGGATTGAAGATTGGGGATTGAGGATCTAGAATTGGAGATTGATTATTGAGGACTGAAGATTGAGGATTGAGAATTGAGGATTGAGAATTGAGAATTGAGTATGAGGATTGAAGATTGAATATTGATGATTGAATATTGAGGACTGAGGATTGAGGGTTGTGGACTGAGGACGAGGACTGAGGGTTGAATATTGATGTTTGAGGTCTGAGGATTAAGGATTGAGGATTGAGAATTGAGGATTGAGGATTGAGGATTGGAAATTGAGGATTGGGTATTTAGGATTGAAGAATGAGGATTGAGGATAGAAGATTGAGTATTGATGATTGAATATTGAGGATTGATGATTGAGGTTTGAGGATTGAGGACGAGGACTGACGGTTGAGGATTGATGTTTGAGGATTAAGGATTGGGGATTGAGGACTGAGGATTGAGGATTGAGGATTGAGCATTGAGGATTGAAGATTGATGACTGGGGATTGAGGATTGAAGATTGAGGATTAACGATTGAAGGTTGGGGATTGAGGACCTAGGATCGGAGATTGATTATTGAGGATTGAAGATTGAGGATTGAGGATTGAGGATTGAGAATTGAGAATTGAGGATGAGGACTGAGGGTTGCGGATTGAGGTTTGAGGAATGAGGATTGATGGTTGAGGATTGAGGATTGAGGATTGAGGATTGAGGATTGAGTATTGAAGATTGAGTATTGATGCCTGAGGCTTGAGGATTGAGGATTGAGTATTGAGGATTGAGGATTGAAGATTGAGTATTGGGGATTGAAGATTGAGGATTGAGGATTGATGTTTGAGGATTGAAGATTGAGGACTGAGGATTGAGGGTTGTGGATTGAGGACGAGGGCTGAGGGTTGAATATTGATGTTTGAGGTCTGAGTATTAAGGATTGAGGATTGAGAATTGAGGATTGATGATTGAGGATTGAAGATTGAGGATTGGGTATTTAGGATTGAAGAATGAGGATTGAGGATTGAGGTTTGAGGATTGAGGATTGATGATTGAGTATTGTCGATTGAATATTGAGGATTGAGGATTGAGGTTTGCGGATTGAGGACGAGGACTGACGGTTGAGGATTGAGGTTAGAGGATTGAGGATTGGGGATTGAGGACTGAGGATTGAGGATTGAGGATTGAGGATTGAGCATTGAGGATTGAAGATTGATGACTGGGGATTGAGGATTGAATATTGAGGATTAACGATTGAAGATTGGGGATTGAGGATCTAGGATCGGAGATTGATTATTGAGGATTGAAGATTGAGGATTGACGATTGAGGATTGAGAATTGAGAATTGAGGATGAGGACTGAGGGTTGAGGATTGAGGTTTGAGGAATGAGGATTGATGGTTGAGGATTGAGGATTGAGGATTGAGGATTGAGGATTGAGGATTGAGTATTGAAGATTGAGTATTGATACCTGAGGATTGAGGATTGAGGATTGAGGATTGAGGATTGAGGATTGAAGATTGAGTGTTGGGGATTGAAGATTGAGGATTGAGGATTGAGGATAGAGGATGGAGAATGAGGACTGACGGTTGAGGATTGAGGTTTGAGGATTGAAGATTGAGGACTGAGGACTGAGGTTGAGGATTGAGGATTGAGCATTGAGGATTGAAGATTGAGTACTGGGGATTCGGGATTGCAGATTGAGGATTAAGGATTGAAGATTGAGTATTGAGGATTGAAGATAGAGGATTGAGTATTGAGGATTGAGGATTCAGGGTCGAAAATTGAGGATTGAGGATTGAGGATTGAGGATTGAGGATTGAGGATTGAAGATTGAATATTGATGATTGAATATTGAGGACTGAGGATTGAGGGTTGTGGACTGAGGACGAGGACTGAGGGTTGAATATTGATGTTTGAGGTCTGAGGATTAAGGATTGAGGATCGAGAATTGAGGATTGAGGATTGAGGATTGGAAATTGAGGATTGGGTATTTAGGATTGAAGAATGAGGATTGAGGATTGAGGTTTGAGGATTGAGGATTGAAGATTGAGTATTGATGATTGAATATTGAGGATTGATGATTGAGGTTTGAGGATTGAGGACGAGGACTGACGGTTGAGGATTGAGGTTTGAGGATTAAGGATTGGGGATTGAGGACTGAGGATTGAGGATTGAGGATTGAGCATTGAGGATTGAAGATTGATGACTGGGGATTGAGGATTGAAGATTGAGGATTAACGATTGAAGGTTGGGGATTGAGGACCTAGGATCGGAGATTGATTATTGACGATTGAAGATTGAGGATTGAGGATTGAGGATTGAGAATTGAGAATTGAGGATGAGGACTGAGGGTTGCGGATTGAGGTTTGAGGAATGAGGATTGATGGTTGAGGATTGAGGATTGAGGATTGAGGATTGAGGATTGAGTATTGAAGATTGAGTATTGATGCCTGAGGCTTGAGGATTGAGGATTGAGTATTGAGGATTGAGGATTGAAGATTGAGTATTGGGGATTGAAGATTGAGGATTGAGGATTGAGGATTGAGGTTGGAGAATGAGGACTGACGGTTGAGGATTGAGGTTTGAGGATTGAAGATTGAGGTCTGAGGACTGAGGATTGAGGATTGAGGATTGAGCATTGAGGATTGAAGATTGAGTACTGGGCATTGGGGATTGAAGATTGAGGATTAAGGATTGAAGATTGGGGATTGAGGATCTAGAATTGGAGATTGATTATTGAGGACTGAAGATTGAGGATTGAGAATTGAGGATTGAGAATTGAGAATTGAGTATGAGGACTGAGGGTTGAGGATTGAGGTTTGAGGAATGAGGATTGAGGGTTGAGGATTGAGGATTGAGGATTGCGGATTGAAGATTGAGTATTGATGATTGAATATTGAGGATTGTGGATTGAGGTTTGAGGATTGAGGATTGAGGAGTGAGTATTGAGGGTTGAGTATTGTAGATTGAGTATTGATGCCTGAGGATTGAGGATCGAGAGTTGAGGATTGAGGATTGGAGATTGATTATTGAGGATTGAAGATTGAGGATTGAGGATTGAGGATTGAGAATTGAGAATTGAGTATGAGGACTGAGGGTTAAGGGTTGAGGTTTGAGGAATGAGGATTGAGGGTTGGGGAATGAGGATTGAGGATTGAGGATTGAGGATTGAGCATTGAAGATTGAGTATTGATGCCTGAGGATTGAGGATTGAGGATTGAGGATTGAGGATTGAGGATTGAGGATTGAAGATTGAGTATTGAGTATTGAAGGTTGAGGATTGTGGATTGAGGATTAAGAACTGAGGATTGAATATTGTAGATTGAGTATTGATGCCTGAGGATTGAGGATTGAGGATTGAGGATTGAGGATTGAGGATTGAGGATTGAAGATTGAGTATTGAGGATTGAAGGTTGAGGGTTGAAGATTGAGTATTGATGATTGAATATTGAGGAATGAGGATTGAGGATTGAGGATTGAGGATTGAGGATTGAGGATTGAAGATTGAGTATGGATGATTGAATATTGAGGATTGAGGATTGAGGTTTGAGGAACGAGGATTGAGGATTGAGGATTGAGGACTAGGGATTGACGATTGAGTATTGAAGATTGAGGATTGATGACTGAGGATTGACGACTGAGAATTGGGGATTGAGGATTGATGATTGAAGATTGAGTATTGAGGATTGAATATTGAGGATTGAGGATCGAGGATGGAAGATTGAGAATTGAGGATTGAAGATTGGGGATTGAGGATTGAGTATTGAGGATGGAGGATGGGGGCTGAGGGTTGAATATTGAGGATTGAGGATTGAGTATTGAGGATTGAAGATTGAGGGTTGAAGATTGAGTATTGATGATTGAAGATTGAGTATTGAGGATTGAATATTGAGGATTCAGGATTGAGGATTGAAGATTGAGTATTGAGGATTGAGTATTGATGATTGAATATTGAGGATTGTGGATTGAGGTTTGAGGATTGAGGATTGAGGAGTGAGTATTGAGGGTTGAGTATTGTAGATTGAGTATTGATGCCTGAGGATTGAGGATCGAGAGTTGAGGATTGAGGATTGGAGATTGATTATTGAGGATTGAAGATTGAGGATTGAGGATTGAGGATTGAGAATTGAGAATTGAGTATGAGGACTGAGGGTTGAGGGTTGAGGTTTGAGGAATGAGGATTGAGGATTGAGGATTGAGGATTGAGGATTGAAGATTGAGACTTGATGATTGAATATTGAGGATTGAGGATTGAGGTTTGAGGATTGAGGACGAGGACTGACGGTAGAGGATTTAGGTTTGAGGATTGAGGATTGAGGGATGAGGATTGAGGATGAGTGCTAAGGCTCGGGGATTGATGTTCGACGACTGAGGACTGAGGATTGAGGATTGAGAATTGAGGATAGATGTTTGAGGATTGAAGATTGAGGATTGAGGATTGAGGATTGAGGAATGAGGATTGAAGATTGAGTATTGAGGATTGAAGATTGAGGATAGAGGGTTGAGTACTGAGGATGGAGGATGAGGGCTGAGGGTTGAGGATTGAGGATTGAGGATTGAAATTGAGGATTGGGTATTGAGGATTGAAGAATGAGGATTGAGGAATTAGGATTGAGGATTGAGGATTGAGGATTGAAGATTGAGGATTGGGTATTGAGGATTGAAGAATGAGGATTGAGGATTGAGTATTGAGGATTGAAGATGGAGGATTGAGTATTGAGGATTGAGGATTCAGGGTTGAAGATTGAGGATTGAGGATTGAGGATTGAGGATTGAGGATTGAGGATTGAAGATTGAATATTTATGATTGAATATTGAGGACTGAGGATTGAGGGTTGTGGATTGTGGATTAAGAACTGAGGATTGAATATTGTAGATTGAGTATTGATGCCTGAGGATTGAGGATTGAGGATTGAGGATTGAGGATTGAGGATTGAGGATTGAAGATTGAGTATTGAGGATTGAAGGTTGAGGGTTGAAGATTGAGTATTGATGATTGAATATTGAGGAATGAGGATTGAGGATTGAGGATTGAGGATTGAGGATTGAGGATTGAAGATTGAGTATGGATGATTGAATATTGAGGATTGAGGATTGAGGTTTGAGGAACGAGGATTGAGGATTGAGGATTGAGGACTAGGGATTGACGATTGAGTATTGAAGATTGAGGATTGATGACTGAGGATTGACGACTGAGAATTGGGGATTGAGGATTGATGATTGAAGATTGAGTATTGAGGATTGAATATTGAGGATTGAGGATCGAGGATGGAAGATTGAGAATTGAGGATTGAAGATTGGGGATTGAGGATTGAGTATTCAGGATGGAGGATGGGGGCTGAGGGTTGAATATTGAGGATTGAGGATTGAGTATTGAGGATTGAAGATTGAGGGTTGAAGATTGAGTATTGATGATTGAAGATTGAGTATTGAGGATTGAATATTGAGGATTCAGGATTGAGGATTGAAGATTGAGTATTGAGGATTGAGTATTGATGATTGAATATTGAGGATTGTGGATTGAGGTTTGAGGATTGAGGATTGAGGAGTGAGTATTGAGGGTTGAGTATTGTAGATTGAGTATTGATGCCTGAGGATTGAGGATCGAGAGTTGAGGATTGAGGATTGGAGATTGATTATTGAGGATTGAAGATTGAGGATTGAGGATTGAGGATTGAGAATTGAGAATTGAGTATGAGGACTGAGGGTTGAGGGTTGAGGTTTGAGGAATGAGGATTGAGGATTGAGGATTGAGGATTGAGGATTGAAGATTGAGAATTGATGATTGAATATTGAGGATTGAGGATTGAGGTTTGAGGATTGAGGACGAGGACTGACGGTAGAGGATTTAGGTTTGAGGATTGAGGATTGAGGGATGAGGATTGAGGATGAGTTCTAAGGCTCGGGGATTGATGTTCGACGACTGAGGACTGAGGATTGAGGATTGAGAATTGAGGATAGATGTTTGAGGATTGAAGATTGAGGATTGAGGATTGAGGATTGAGGAATGAGGATTGAAGATTGAGTATTGAGGATTGAAGATTGAGGATAGAGGGTTGAGTACTGAGGATGGAGGATGAGGGCTGAGGGTTGAGGATTGAGGATTGAGGATTGAAATTGAGGATTGGGTATTGAGGATTGAAGAATGAGGATTGAGGAATTAGGATTGAGGATTGAGGATTGAGGATTGAAGATTGAGGATTGGGTATTGAGGATTGAAGAATGAGGATTGAGGATTGAGGATTGAGGATTGAGGATTGAAGATTGAGTGTTGAGGATTGAAAATTGAGGATTGAGGATTGACGATTGAGGATTGAGGATTGAAGATTGAGTATTGAGGATTGAAGATGGAGGATTGAGTATTGAGGATTGAGGATTCAGGGTTGAAGATTGAGGATTGAGGATTGAGGATTGAGGATTGAGGATTGAGGATTGAAGATTGAATATTTATGATTGAATATTGAGGACTGAGGATTGAGGGTTGTGGATTGAGGACTAGGACTGAGGATTGAATATTGATGTTTGAGGTCTGAGGATTAAGGATTGAGGATTGAGAATTGAGAATTGAGGATTAAGGATTGTAGATTAAGGATTGGGTATTTAGGATTGAAGAATGAGGATTGAGGATTGAGGTTTGAGGATTGGGGATTGAAGATTGAGTATTGATGATTGAATATTGAGGATTGAGGATTGAGGTTTGAGGATTGAGGATGAAGACTGAGGGTTGAGGATTGAGGTTTGAGGAACGAGGATTGAGGATTGAGGATTGAGGACTAAGGATTGACGATTGAGTATTGAAGATTGAGGATTGATGACTGAGGATTGACGACTGAGAATTGAGGACTGAGGATTGATGATTGAAGATTGAGTATTGAGGATTGAATATTGCGGATTGAGGATTGAGGATTGAGGATTGAGGATTGAGGATTGAGGATTGAAGATAGAGTATTGAGTATTGAAGGTTCAGGATTGTGGATTGAGGATTAAGGATTGAGGATTGAATATTGTAGATTGAGTATTGATGCCTGAGGATTGAGGATTGAGGATTGAGGATTGAGGATTGAGGATGGAAGATTGAGTATTGAGGATTGAAGATTGAGGGTTGAAGATTGAGTATTGATGATTGAATATTGAGGATTGAGGATTGAGTATTGAGGATTGAGGATTGAGGATTGAGGATTGAAGATTGAGTATTGCTGATTGAATATTGAGGATTGGGGATTGAGGTTTGAGTATTGAGGACGAGGACTGACGGTAGGGGATTTAGGTTTGAGGATTGAGGATTGAGGACTGAGGATTGAGGATGCGTGCTAAGCGTCGGGGATTGAGATTCGACGACTGAGGACTGAGGATTGAGGATTGAGAATTGAGGATTGATGTTTGAGGATTGAAGATTGAGGATTGGGTATTGAGGATTGATGAATGAGGATTGAGGATTGAGGATTGAGGATCTAGGATTGGAGATTGATTATTGAGTATTGAAGGTTGAGGATTGTGGATTGAGGGATGAGGATTGAGGATGAGTGCTAAGGGTCGGGGATTGATGCTCGACGACTGAGGACTGAGGATTGAGGATTGAGAATTGAGGATAGATGTTTGAGGATTGAAGATTGAGGATTGAGGATTGAGGATTGAGTAATGAGGATTGAAGATTGAGTATTGAGGATTGAAGATTGAGGATAGAGGATTGAGTACTGAGGATGGAGGATGAGGGCTGAGGGTTGAGGATTGAGGATTGAGAAATGAGGATTGAGGATTGAGGATTGAAATTGAGGATTGGGTATTGAGGATTGAAGAATGAGGATTGAGGAATTAGGATTGAGGATTGAGGATTGAGGATTGAAGATTGAGGATTGGGTATTGAGGATTGAAGAATGAGGATTGAGGATTGATGATTGAGGATTGAGGATTGAAGATTGAGTGTTGAGGATTGAAAATTGAGGATTGAGGATTGAGGAATGAAGATTGAGTATTGCTGATTGAATATTGAGGATTGGGGATTGAGGTTTGAGTATTGAGGACGAGGACTGACGGTAGAGGATTTAGGTTTGAGGATTGAGGATTGAGGACTGAGGGTTGAGGATGCGTGCTAAGCGTCTGGGATTGAGATTCGACGACTGAGGACTGAGGATTGAGGATTGAGAATTGAGGATTGATATTTGAGGATTGAAGATTGAGGATTGGGTATTGAGGATTGAGGAATGATGATTGAGGATTGAGGATTGAGGATTGAGAAATGAGGATTGAGGATTGAGGATTGAAATTGAGGATTGGGTATTGAGGATTGAAGAATGAGGATTGAGGAATTAGGATTGAGGATTGAGGATTGAGGATTGAAGATTGAGGATTGGGTATTGAGGATTGAAGAATGAGGATTGAGGATTGAGGATTGAGGATTGAGGATTGAAGATTGAGTGTTGAGGATTGAAAATTGAGGATTGAGGATTGACGATTGAGGATTGAGGATTGAAGATTGAGTATTGAGGATTGAAGATGGAGGATTGAGTATTGAGGATTGAGGATTCAGGGTTGAAGATTGAGGATTGAGGATTGAGGATTGAGGATTGAGGATTGAGGATTGAGGATTGAGGATTGAGGATTGAAGATTGAGTATTGCTGATTGAATATTGAGGATTGGGGATTGAGGTTTGAGGATTGAGGACGAGGACTGACGGTAGAGGATTTAGGTTTGAGGATTGAGGATTGAGGACTGAGGATTGAGGATGTGTGCTAAGCGTCGGGGATTGAGATTCGACGACTGAGGACTGAGGATTGAGGATTGAGAATTGAGGATTGATGTTTGAGGATTGAAGATTGAGGACTGAGGATTGAGGGTTGTGGATTGAGGACGAGGGCTGAGGGTTGAATATTGATGTTTGAGGTCTGAGTATTAAGGATTGAGGATTGAGAATTGAGGATTGATGATTGAGGATTGAAGATTGAGGATTGGGTATTTAGGATTGAAGAATGAGGATTGAGGATTGAGGTTTGAGGATTGAGGATTGATGATTGAGTATTGTCGATTGAATATTGAGGATTGAGGATTGAGGTTTGCGGATTGAGGACGAGGACTGACGGTTGAGGATTGAGGTTAGAGGATTGAGGATTGGGGATTGAGGACTGAGGATTGAGGATTGAGGATTGAGGATTGAGCATTGAGGATTGAAGATTGATGACTGGGGATTGAGGATTGAATATTGAGGATTAACGATTGAAGATTGGGGATTGAGGATCTAGGATCGGAGATTGATTATTGAGGATTGAAGATTGAGGATTGACGATTGAGGATTGAGAATTGAGAATTGAGGATGAGGACTGAGGGTTGAGGATTGAGGTTTGAGGAATGAGGATTGATGGTTGAGGATTGAGGATTGAGGATTGAGGATTGAGGATTGAGGATTGAGTATTGAAGATTGAGTATTGATACCTGAGGATTGAGGATTGAGGATTGAGGATTGAGGATTGAGGATTGAAGATTGAGTGTTGGGGATTGAAGATTGAGGATTGAGGATTGAGGATAGAGGATGGAGAATGAGGACTGACGGTTGAGGATTGAGGTTTGAGGATTGAAGATTGAGGACTGAGGACTGAGGTTGAGGATTGAGGATTGAGCATTGAGGATTGAAGATTGAGTACTGGGGATTCGGGATTGCAGATTGAGGATTAAGGATTGAAGATTGAGTATTGAGGATTGAAGATAGAGGATTGAGTATTGAGGATTGAGGATTCAGGGTCGAAAATTGAGGATTGAGGATTGAGGATTGAGGATTGAGGATTGAGGATTGAAGATTGAATATTGATGATTGAATATTGAGGACTGAGGATTGAGGGTTGTGGACTGAGGACGAGGACTGAGGGTTGAATATTGATGTTTGAGGTCTGAGGATTAAGGATTGAGGATCGAGAATTGAGGATTGAGGATTGAGGATTGGAAATTGAGGATTGGGTATTTAGGGTTGAGGAATGAGGATTGAGGATAGAAGATTGAGCATTGATGATTGAATATTGAGGATTGATGATTGAGGTTTGGGGATTGAGGACGAGGACTGACGGTTGAGGATTGAGGTTTGAGGATTAAGGATTGGGGATTGAGGACTGAGGATTGAGGATTGAGGATTGAGCATTGAGGATTGAAGATTGATGACTGGGGATTGAGGATTGAAGATTGAGGATTAACGATTGAAGGTTGGGGATTGAGGACCTAGGATCGGAGATTGATTATTGAGGATTGAAGATTGAGGATTGAGGATTGAGGATTGAGAATTGAGAATTGAGGATGAGGACTGAGGGTTGCGGATTGAGGTTTGAGGAATGAGGATTGATGGTTGAGGATTGAGGATTGAGGATTGAGGATTGAGGATTGAGTATTGAAGATTGAGTATTGATGCCTGAGGCTTGAGGATTGAGGATTGAGTATTGAGGATTGAGGATTGAAGATTGAGTATTGGGGATTGAAGATTGAGGATTGAGGATTGAGGATTGAGGTTGGAGAACGAGGACTGACGGTTGAGGATTGAGGTTTGAGGATTGACGATTGAGGTCTGAGGACTGAGGATTGAGGATTGAGGATTGAGCATTGAGGATTGAAGATTGAGTACTGGGCATTGGGGATTGAAGGTTGAGGATTAAGGATTGAAGATTGGGGATTGAGGATCTAGAATTGGAGATTGATTATTGAGGACTGAAGATTGAGGATTGAGAATTGAGGATTGAGAATTGAGAATTGAGGATGAGGACTGAGGGTTGAGGATTGAGGTTTGAGGAATGCGGATTGATGGTTGAGGATTGAGGATTGAGGATTGAGGATTGAGGATTGAGGATTGAGTATTGAAGATTGAGTATTGATACCTGAGGATTGAGGATTGAGGATTGAGGATTGAGGATTGAGGATTGAAGATTGAGTGTTGGGGATTGAAGATTGAGGATTGAGGATTGAGGATTGAGGATGGAGAATGAGGACTGACGGTTGAGGATTGAGGTTTGAGGATTGAAGATTGAGGACTGAGGACTGAGGTTGAGGATTGAGGATTGAGCATTGAGGATTGAAGATTGAGTACTGGGGATTCGGGATTGCAGATTGAGGATTAAGGATTGAAGATTGAGTATTGAGGATTGAAGATAGAGGATTGAGTATTGAGGATTGATGTTTCAGGGTCGAAAATTGAGGATTGAGGATTGAGGATTGAGGATTGAGGATTGAGGATTGAAGATTGAATATTGATGATTGAATATTGAGGACTGAGGATTGAGGGTTGTGGACTGAGGACGAGGACTGAGGGTTGAATATTGATGTTTGAGGTCTGAGGATTAAGGATTGAGGATTGAGAATTGAGGATTGAGGATTGAGGATTGGAAATTGAGGATTGGGTATTTAGGATTGAAGAATGAGGATTGAGGATTGAGGTTTGAGGATTGAGGATTGAAGATTGAGTATTGATGATTGAATATTGAGGATTGATGATTGAGGTTTGAGGATTGAGGACGAGGACTGACGGTTGAGGATTGAGGTTTGAGGGTTAAGGATTGGGGATTGAGGACTGAGGATTGAGGATTGAGGATTGAGCATTGAGGATTGAAGATTGATGACTGGGGATTGAGGATTGAAGATTGAGGATTAACGATTGAAGGTTGGGGATTGAGGACCTAGGATCGGAGATTGATTATTGAGGATTGAAGATTGAGGATTGAGGATTGAGGATTGAGAATTGAGAATTGAGAATTGAGGATGAGGACTGAGGTTTGCGGATTGAGGTTTGAGGAATGAGGATTGATGGTTGAGGATTGAGGATTGAGGATTGAGGATTGAGGATTGAGTATTGAAGATTGAGTATTGATGCCTGAGGCTTGAGGATTGAGGATTGAGTATTGAGGATTGAGGATTGAAGATTGAGTATTGGGGATTGAAGATTGAGGATTGAGGATTGAGGATTGAGGTTGGAGAATGAGGACTGACGGTTGAGGATTGAGGTTTGAGGATTGAAGATTGAGGTCTGAGGACTGAGGATTGAGGATTGAGGATTGAGCATTGAGGATTGAAGATTGAGTACTGGGCATTGGGGATCGAAGATTGAGGATTAAGGATTGAAGATTGGGGATTGAGGATCTAGAATTGGAGATTGATTATTGAGGACTGAAGATTGAGGATTGAGAATTGAGGATTGAGAATTGAGAATTGAGTATGAGGATTGAAGATTGAATATTGATGATTGAATATTGAGGACTGAGGATTGAGGGTTGTGGACTGAGGACGAGGACTGAGGGTTGAATATTGATGTTTGAGGTCTGAGGATTAAGGATTGAGGATTGAGAATTGAGGATTGAGGATTGAGGATTGGAAATTGAGGATTGGGTATTTAGGATTGAAGAATGAGGATTGAGGATAGAAGATTGAGTATTGATGATTGAATATTGAGGATTGATGATTGAGGTTTGAGGATTGAGGACGAGGACTGACGGTTGAGGATTGATGTTTGAGGATTAAGGATTGGGGATTGAGGACTGAGGATTGAGGATTGAGGATTGAGCATTGAGGATTGAAGATTGATGACTGGGGATTGAGGATTGAAGATTGAGGATTAACGATTGAAGGTTGGGGATTGAGGACCTAGGATCGGAGATTGATTATTGAGGATTGAAGATTGAGGATTGAGGATTGAGGATTGAGAATTGAGAATTGAGGATGAGGACTGAGGGTTGCGGATTGAGGTTTGAGGAATGAGGATTGATGGTTGAGGATTGAGGATTGAGGATTGAGGATTGAGGATTGAGTATTGAAGATTGAGTATTGATGCCTGAGGCTTGAGGATTGAGGATTGAGTATTGAGGATTGAGGATTGAAGATTGAGTATTGGGGATTGAAGATTGAGGATTGAGGATTGATGTTTGAGGATTGAAGATTGAGGACTGAGGATTGAGGGTTGTGGATTGAGGACGAGGGCTGAGGGTTGAATATTGATGTTTGAGGTCTGAGTATTAAGGATTGAGGATTGAGAATTGAGGATTGATGATTGAGGATTGAAGATTGAGGATTGGGTATTTAGGATTGAAGAATGAGGATTGAGGATTGAGGTTTGAGGATTGAGGATTGATGATTGAGTATTGTCGATTGAATATTGAGGATTGAGGATTGAGGTTTGCGGATTGAGGACGAGGACTGACGGTTGAGGATTGAGGTTAGAGGATTGAGGATTGGGGATTGAGGACTGAGGATTGAGGATTGAGGATTGAGGATTGAGCATTGAGGATTGAAGATTGATGACTGGGGATTGAGGATTGAATATTGAGGATTAACGATTGAAGATTGGGGATTGAGGATCTAGGATCGGAGATTGATTATTGAGGATTGAAGATTGAGGATTGACGATTGAGGATTGAGAATTGAGAATTGAGGATGAGGACTGAGGGTTGAGGATTGAGGTTTGAGGAATGAGGATTGATGGTTGAGGATTGAGGATTGAGGATTGAGGATTGAGGATTGAGGATTGAAGATTGAATATTGATGATTGAATATTGAGGACTGAGGATTGAGGGTTGTGGACTGAGGACGAGGACTGAGGGTTGAATATTGATGTTTGAGGTCTGAGGATTAAGGATTGAGGATCGAGAATTGAGGATTGAGGATAGAGGATTGGAAATTGAGGATTGGGTATTTAGGATTGAAGAATGAGGATTGAGGATTGAGGTTTGAGGATTGAGGATTGAAGATTGAGTATTGATGATTGAATATTGAGGATTGATGATTGAGGTTTGAGGATTGAGGACGAGGACTGACGGTTGAGGATTGAGGTTTGAGGATTAAGGATTGGGGATTGAGGACTGAGGATTGAGGATTGAGGATTGAGCATTGAGGATTGAAGATTGATGACTGGGGATTGAGGATTGAAGATTGAGGATTAACGATTGAAGGTTGGGGATTGAGGACCTAGGATCGGAGATTGATTATTGACGATTGAAGATTGAGGATTGAGGATTGAGGATTGAGAATTGAGAATTGAGGATGAGGACTGAGGGTTGCGGATTGAGGTTTGAGGAATGAGGATTGATGGTTGAGGATTGAGGATTGAGGATTGAGGATTGAGGATTGAGTATTGAAGATTGAGTATTGATGCCTGAGGCTTGAGGATTGAGGATTGAGTATTGAGGATTGAGGATTGAAGATTGAGTATTGGGGATTGAAGATTGAGGATTGAGGATTGAGGATTGAGGTTGGAGAATGAGGACTGACGGTTGAGGATTGAGGTTTGAGGATTGAAGATTGAGGTCTGAGGACTGAGGATTGAGGATTGAGGATTGAGCATTGAGGATTGAAGATTGAGTACTGGGCATTGGGGATTGAAGATTGAGGATTAAGGATTGAAGATTGGGGATTGAGGATCTAGAATTGGAGATTGATTATTGAGGACTGAAGATTGAGGATTGAGAATTGAGGATTGAGAATTGAGAATTGAGTATGAGGACTGAGGGTTGAGGATTGAGGTTTGAGGAATGAGGATTGAGGGTTGAGGATTGAGGATTGAGGATTGCGGATTGAAGATTGAGTATTGATGATTGAATATTGAGGATTGTGGATTGAGGTTTGAGGATTGAGGATTGAGGAGTGAGTATTGAGGGTTGAGTATTGTAGATTGAGTATTGATGCCTGAGGATTGAGGATCGAGAGTTGAGGATTGAGGATTGGAGATTGATTATTGAGGATTGAAGATTGAGGATTGAGGATTGAGGATTGAGAATTGAGAATTGAGTATGAGGACTGAGGGTTAAGGTTTGAGGTTTGAGGAATGAGGATTGAGGGTTGGGGAATGAGGATTGAGGATTGAGGATTGAGGATTGAGCATTGAAGATTGAGTATTGATGCCTGAGGATTGAGGATTGAGGATTGAGGATTGAGGATTGAGGATTGAGGATTGAAGATTGAGTATTGAGTATTGAAGGTTGAGGATTGTGGATTGAGGATTAAGAACTGAGGATTGAATATTGTAGATTGAGTATTGATGCCTGAGGATTGAGGATTGAGGATTGAGGATTGAGGATTGAGGATTGAGGATTGAAGATTGTGTATTGAGGATTGAAGGTTGAGGGTTGAAGATTGAGTATTGATGATTGAATATTGAGGAATGAGGATTGAGGATTGAGGATTGAGGATTGAGGATTGAGGATTGAAGATTGAGTATGGATGATTGAATATTGAGGATTGAGGATTGAGGTTTGAGGAACGAGGATTGAGGATTGAGGATTGAGGACTAGGGATTGACGATTGAGTATTGAAGATTGAGGATTGATGACTGAGGATTGACGACTGAGAATTGGGGATTGAGGATTGATGATTGAAGATTGAGTATTGAGGATTGAATATTGAGGATTGAGGATCGAGGATGGAAGATTGAGAATTGAGGATTGAAGATTGGGGATTGAGGATTGAGTATTGAGGATGGAGGATGGGGGCTGAGGGTTGAATATTGAGGATTGAGGATTGAGTATTGAGGATTGAAGATTGAGGGTTGAAGATTGAGTATTGATGATTGAAGATTGAGTATTGAGGATTGAATATTGAGGATTCAGGATTGAGGATTGAAGATTGAGTATTGAGGATTGAGTATTGATGATTGAATATTGAGGATTGTGGATTGAGGTTTGAGGATTGAGGATTGAGGAGTGAGTATTGAGGGTTGAGTATTGTAGATTGAGTATTGATGCCTGAGGATTGAGGATCGAGAGTTGAGGATTGAGGATTGGAGATTGATTATTGAGGATTGAAGATTGAGGATTGAGGATTGAGGATTGAGAATTGAGAATTGAGTATGAGGACTGAGGGTTGAGGGTTGAGGTTTGAGGAATGAGGATTGAGGATTGAGGATTGAGGATTGAGGATTGAAGATTGAGACTTGATGATTGAATATTGAGGATTGAGGATTGAGGTTTGAGGATTGAGGACGAGGACTGACGGTAGAGGATTTAGGTTTGAGGATTGAGGATTGAGGGATGAGGATTGAGGATGAGTGCTAAGGCTCGGGGATTGATGTTCGACGACTGAGGACTGAGGATTGAGGATTGAGAATTGAGGATAGATGTTTGAGGATTGAAGATTGAGGATTGAGGATTGAGGATTGAGGAATGAGGATTGAAGATTGAGTATTGAGGATTGAAGATTGAGGATAGAGGGTTGAGTACTGAGGATGGAGGATGAGGGCTGAGGGTTGAGGATTGAGGATTGAGGATTGAAATTGAGGATTGGGTATTGAGGATTGAAGAATGAGGATTGAGGAATTAGGATTGAGGATTGAGGATTGAGGATTGAAGATTGAGGATTGGGTATTGAGGATTGAAGAATGAGGATTGAGGATTGAGGATTGAGGATTGAGGATTGAAGATTGAGTGTTGAGGATTGAAAATTGAGGATTGAGGATTGACGATTGAGGATTGAGGATTGAAGATTGAGTATTGAGGATTGAAGATGGAGGATTGAGTATTGAGGATTGAGGATTCAGGGTTGAAGATTGAGGATTGAGGATTGAGGATTGAGGATTGAGGATTGAGGATTGAAGATTGAATATTTATGATTGAATATTGAGGACTGAGGATTGAGGGTTGTGGATTGAGGACTAGGACTGAGGATTGAATATTGATGTTTGAGGTCTGAGGATTAAGGATTGAGGATTGAGAATTGAGAATTGAGGATTAAGGATTGTAGATTAAGGATTGGGTATTTAGGATTGAAGAATGAGGATTGAGGATTGAGGTTTGAGGATTGGGGATTGAAGATTGAGTATTGATGATTGAATATTGAGGATTGAGGATTGAGGTTTGAGGATTGAGGATGAAGACCGAGGGTTGAGGATTGAGGTTTGAGGAACGAGGATTGAGGATTGAGGATTGAGGACTAAGGATTGACGATTGAGTATTGAAGATTGAGGATTGATGACTGAGGATTGACGACTGAGAATTGAGGACTGAGGATTGATGATTGAAGATTGAGTATTGAGGATTGAATATTGCGGATTGAGGATTGAGGATTGAGGATTGAGGATTGAGGATTGAGGATTGAAGATTGAGTATTGAGTATTGAAGGTTGAGGATTGTGGATTGAGGATTAAGGATTGAGGATTGAATATTGTAGATTGAGTATTGATGCCTGAGGATTGAGGATTGAGGATTGAGGATTGAGGATTGAGGATGGAAGATTGAGTATTGAGGATTGAAGATTGAGGGTTGAAGATTGAGTATTGATGATTGAATATTGAGGATTGAGGATTGAGTATTGAGGATTGAGGATTGAGGATTGAGGATTGAAGATTGAGTATTGCTGATTGAATATTGAGGATTGGGGATTGAGGTTTGAGTATTGAGGACGAGGACTGACGGTAGGGGATTTAGGTTTGAGGATTGAGGATTGAGGACTGAGGATTGAGGATGCGTGCTAAGCGTCGGGGATTGAGATTCGACGACTGAGGACTGAGGATTGAGGATTGAGAATTGAGGATTGAAGATTGAGGATTGGGTATTGAGGATTGATGAATGAGGATTGAGGATTGAGGATTGAGGATCTAGGATTGGAGATTGATTATTGAGTATTGAAGGTTGAGGATTGTGGATTGAGGGATGAGGATTGAGGATGAGTGCTAAGGGTCGGGGATTGATGCTCGACGACTGAGGACTGAGGATTGAGGATTGAGAATTGAGGATAGATGTTTGAGGATTGAAGATTGAGGATTGAGGATTGAGGATTGAGTAATGAGGATTGAAGATTGAGTATTGAGGATTGAAGATTGAGGATAGAGGATTGAGTACTGAGGATGGAGGATGAGGGCTGAGGGTTGAGGATTGAGGATTGAGAAATGAGGATTGAGGATTGAGGATTGAAATTGAGGATTGGGTATTGAGGATTGAAGAATGAGGATTGAGGAATTAGGATTGAGGATTGAGGATTGAGGAGTGAAGATTGAGGATTGGGTATTGAGGATTGAAGAATGAGGATTGAGGATTGATGATTGAGGATTGAGGATTGAAGATTGAGTGTTGAGGATTGAAAATTGAGGATTGAGGATTGAGGAATGAAGATTGAGTATTGCTGATTGAATATTGAGGATTGGGGATTGAGGTTTGAGTATTGAGGACGAGGACTGACGGTAGAGGATTTAGGTTTGAGGATTGAGGATTGAGGACTGAGGGTTGAGGATGCGTGCTAAGCGTCTGGGATTGAGATTCGACGACTGAGGACTGAGGATTGAGGATTGAGAATTGAGGATTGATATTTGAGGATTGAAGATTGAGGATTGGGTATTGAGGATTGAGGAATGATGATTGAGGATTGAGGATTGAGGATTGAGAAATGAGGATTGAGGATTGAGGATTGAAATTGAGGATTGGGTATTGAGGATTGAAGAATGAGGATTGAGGAATTAGGATTGAGGATTGAGGATTGAGGATTGAAGATTGAGGATTGGGTATTGAGGATTGAAGAATGAGGATTGAGGATTGAGGATTGAGGATTGAGGATTGAAGATTGAGTGTTGAGGATTGAAAATTGAGGATTGAGGATTGACGATTGAGGATTGAGGATTGAAGATTGAGTATTGAGGATTGAAGATGGAGGATTGAGTATTGAGGATTGAGGATTCAGGGTTGAAGATTGAGGATTGAGGATTGAGGATTGAGGATTGAGGATTGAGGATTGAGGATTGAGGATTGAAGATTGAGTATTGCTGATTGAATATTGAGGATTGGGGATTGAGGTTTGAGGATTGAGGACGAGGACTGACGGTAGAGGATTTAGGTTTGAGGATTGAGGATTGAGGACTGAGGATTGAGGATGTGTGCTAAGCGTCGGGGATTGAGATTCGACGACTGAGGACTGAGGATTGAGGATTGAGAATTGAGGATTGATGTTTGAGGATTGAAGATTGAGGACTGAGGATTGAGGGTTGTGGATTGAGGACGAGGGCTGAGGGTTGAATATTGATGTTTGAGGTCTGAGTATTAAGGATTGAGGATTGAGAATTGAGGATTGATGATTGAGGATTGAAGATTGAGGATTGGGTATTTAGGATTGAAGAATGAGGATTGAGGATTGAGGTTTGAGGATTGAGGATTGATGATTGAGTATTGTCGATTGAATATTGAGGATTGAGGATTGAGGTTTGCGGATTGAGGACGAGGACTGACGGTTGAGGATTGAGGTTAGAGGATTGAGGATTGGGGATTGAGGACTGAGGATTGAGGATTGAGGATTGAGGATTGAGCATTGAGGATTGAAGATTGATGACTGGGGATTGAGGATTGAATATTGAGGATTAACGATTGAATATTGGGGATTGAGGATCTAGGATCGGAGATTGATTATTGAGGATTGAAGATTGAGGATTGACGATTGAGGATTGAGAATTGAGAATTGAGGATGAGGACTGAGGGTTGAGGATTGAGGTTTGAGGAATGAGGATTGATGGTTGAGGATTGAGGATTGAGGATTGAGGATTGAGGATTGAGGATTGAGTATTGAAGATTGAGTATTGATACCTGAGGATTGAGGATTGAGGATTGAGGATTGAGGATTGAGGATTGAAGATTGAGTGTTGGGGATTGAAGATTGAGGATTGAGGATTGAGGATAGAGGATGGAGAATGAGGACTGACGGTTGAGGATTGAGGTTTGAGGATTGAAGATTGAGGACTGAGGACTGAGGTTGAGGATTGAGGATTGAGCATTGAGGATTGAAGATTGAGTACTGGGGATTCGGGATTGCAGATTGAGGATTAAGGATTGAAGATTGAGTATTGAGGATTGAAGATAGAGGATTGAGTATTGAGGATTGAGGATTCAGGGTCGAAAATTGAGGATTGAGGATTGAGGATTGAGGATTGAGGATTGAGGATTGAAGATTGAATATTGATGATTGAATATTGAGGACTGAGGATTGAGGGTTGTGGACTGAGGACGAGGACTGAGGGTTGAATATTGATGTTTGAGGTCTGAGGATTAAGGATTGAGGATTGAGAATTGAGGATTGAGGATTGAGGATTGGAAATTGAGGATTGGGTATTTAGGATTGAAGAATGAGGATTGAGGATAGAAGATTGAGTATTGATGATTGAATATTGAGGATTGATGATTGAGGTTTGAGGATTGAGGACGAGGACTGACGGTTGAGGATTGATGTTTGAGGATTAAGGATTGGGGATTGAGGACTGAGGATTGAGGATTGAGGATTGAGCATTGAGGATTGAAGATTGATGACTGGGGATTGAGGATTGAAGATTGAGGATTAACGATTGAAGGTTGGGGATTGAGGACCTAGGATCGGAGATTGATTATTGAGGATTGAAGATTGAGGATTGAGGATTGAGGATTGAGAATTGAGAATTGAGGATGAGGACTGAGGGTTGCGGATTGAGGTTTGAGGAATGAGGATTGATGGTTGAGGATTGAGGATTGAGGATTGAGGATTGAGGATTGAGTATTGAAGATTGAGTATTGATGCCTGAGGCTTGAGGATTGAGGATTGAGTATTGAGGATTGAGGATTGAAGATTGAGTATTGGGGATTGAAGATTGAGGATTGAGGATTGAGGATTGAGGTTGGAGAACGAGGACTGACGGTTGAGGATTGAGGTTTGAGGATTGACGATTGAGGTCTGAGGACTGAGGATTGAGGATTGAGGATTGAGCATTGAGGATTGAAGATTGAGTACTGGGCATTGGGGATTGAAGATTGAGGATTAAGGATTGAAGATTGGGGATTGAGGATCTAGAATTGGAGATTGATTATTGAGGACTGAAGATTGAGGATTGAGAATTGAGGATTGAGAATTGAGTATGAGGACTGAGGGTTGAGGATTGAGGTTTGAGGAATGAGGATTGAGGGTTGAGGATTGAGGATTGAGGATTGCGGATTGAAGATTGAGTATAGATGATTGAACATTGAGGATTGAGGATTGAGGTTTGAGGATTGAGGATTGAGGAGTAAGTATTGAGGGTTGAGTATTGTAGATTGAGTATTGATGCCTGAGGATTGAGGATCGAGAATTGAGGATTGAGGATTGGAGATTGATTATTGAGGATTGAAGATTGAGGATTGAGGATTGAGGATTGAGAATTGAGTATGAGGACTGAGGGTTGAGGGCTGAGGTTTGAGGAATGAGGATTGAGGGTTGGGGAATGAGGATTGAGGATTGAGGATTGAGGATTGAGCATTGAAGATTGAGTATTGATGCCTGAGGATTGAGGATTGAGGATTGAGGATTGAGGATTGAGGATTAAGGATTGAAGATTGAGTATTGAGTATTGAAGGTTGAGGATTGTGGATTGAGGATTAAGAACTGAGGATTGAATATTGTAGATTGAGTATTGATGCCTGAGGATTGAGGATTGAGGATTGAGGATTGAGGATTGAGGATTGAGCATTGAGGATTGAAGATTGATGACTGGGGATTGAGGATTGAAGATTGAGGATTAACGATTGAAGGTTGGGGATTGAGGACCTAGGATCGGAGATTGATTATTGAGGATTGAAGATTGAGGATTGAGGATTGAGGATTGAGAATTGAGAATTGAGGATGAGGACTGAGGGTTGCGGATTGAGGTTTGAGGAATGAGGATTGATGGTTGAGGATTGAGGATTGAGGATTGAGGATTGAGGATTGAGTATTGAAGATTGAGTATTGATGCCTGAGGCTTGAGGATTGAGGATTGAGTATTGAGGATTGAGGATTGAAGATTGAGTATTGGGGATTGAAGATTGAGGATTGAGGATTGAGGATTGAGGATTGAGGTTGGAGAATGAGGACTGACGGTTGAGGATTGAGGTTTGAGGATTGAAGATTGAGGTCTGAGGACTGAGGATTGAGGATTGAGGATTGAGCATTGAGGATTGAAGATTGAGTACTGGGCATTGGGGATTGAAGATTGAGGATTAAGGATTGAAGATTGGGGATTGAGGATCTAGAATTGGAGATTGATTATTGAGGACTGAAGATTGAGGATTGAGAATTGAGGATTGAGAATTGAGAATTGAGTATGAGGACTGAGGGTTGAGGATTGAGGTTTGAGGAATGAGGATTGAGGGTTGAGGATTGAGGATTGAGGATTGCGGATGGAAGATTGAGTATTGATGATTGAATATTGAGGATTGAGGATCGAGAATTGAGGATTGAGGATTGGAGATTGATTATTGAGGATTGAAGATTGAGGATTGAGGATTGAGGATTGAGAATTGAGTATGAGGACTGAGGGTTGAGGGTTGAGGTTTGAGGAATGAGGATTGAGGGTTGGGGAATGAGGATTGAGGATTGAGGATTGAGGATTGAGCATTGAAGATTGAGTATTGATGCCTGAGGATTGAGGATGGAGGATGGGGGCTGAGGGTTGAATATTAAGGATTGAGGATTGACTATTGAGGATTGAAGATTGTGGGTTGAAGATTGAGTATTGATGATTGAAGATTGAGTATTGAGGATTCAATATTGAGGATTGAGGATTGAGGATTGAAGATTGAGTATTGAGGATTGAATATTGAGGATTGAGGATTGAGGATTGAGGATTGAGGATTGAGGATTGAAGATTGAGTATTGAGGATTGAAGATTGAGGGTTAAAGATTGAGTATTGATGATTGAATATTGAGGATTGAGGATTGAGGATTGAGGATTGAGGATTGAGGATTGAGGATTGAGGATTGAAGATTGAGAATTGATGATTGAATATTGAGGATTGAGGATTGAGGTTTGAGGATTGAGGACGAGGACTGACGGTAGAGGATTTAGGTTTGAGGATTGAGGATTGAGGGATGAGGATTGAGGATGAGTGCTAAGGCTCGGGGATTGATGTTCGACGACTGAGGACTGAGGATTGAGGATTGAGAATTGAGGATAGATGTTTGAGGATTGAAGATTGAGGATTGAGGATTGAGGATTGAGGAATGAGGATTGAAGATTGAGTATTGAGGATTGAAGATTGAGGATAGAGGATTGAGTACTGAGGATGGAGGATGAGGGCTGAGGGTTGAGGATTGAAATTGAGGATTGGGTATTGAGGATTGAAGAATGAGGATTGAGGAATTAGGATTGAGGATTGAGGATTGAGGATTGAAGATTGAGGATTGGGTATTGAGGATTGAAGAATGAGGATTGAGGATTGAGGATTGAGGATTGAGGATTGAAGATTGAGTGTTGAGGATTGAAAATTGAGGATTGAGGATTGACGATTGAGGATTGAGGATTGAAGATTGAGTATTGAGGATTGAAGATGGAGGATTGAGTATTGAGGATTGAGGATTCAGGGTTGAAGATTGAGGATTGAGGATTGAGGATTGAGGATTGAGGATTGAGGATTGAAGATTGAATATTTATGATTGAATATTGAGGACTGTGGATTGAGGGTTGTGGATTGAGGACTAGGACTGAGGGTTGAATATTGATGTTTGAGATCTGAGGATTAAGGATTGAGGATTGAGAATTGAGAATTGAGGATTAAGGATTGAAGATTAAGGATTGGGTATTTAGGATTGAAGAATGAGGATTGAGGATTGAGGTTTGAGGATTGGGGATTGAAGATTGAGAATTGATGATTGTATATTGAGGATTGAGGATTGAGGTTTGAGGATTGAGGATGAAGACTGAGGGTTGAGGATTGAGGATTGAGGATTGAGGAATGAGGATGGAAGATTGAGTATTGAGGACTGAAGATTGAGGGTTGAAGATTGAGTATTGATGATTGAATATTGAGGATTGAGGATTGAGTATTGAGGATTGAGGATTGAGGATTGAGGATTGAAGATTGAGTATTGCTCATTGAATATTGAGGATTGGGGATTGAGGTTTGAGTATTGAGGACGAGGACTGACGGTAGAGGATTTAGGTTTGAGGATTGAGGATTGAGGACTGAGGATTGAGGATGCGTGCTAAGCGTCGGGGATTGAGATTCGACGACTGAGGACTGAGGATTGAGGATTGAGAATTGAGGATTGATGTTTGAGGATTGAAGATTGAGCATTGGGTATTGGGGATTGATGAATGAGGATTGAGGATTGAGGATTGAGGATCTAGGATTGGAGATTGATTATTGAGTATTGAAGGTTGAGGATTGTGGATTGAGGGATGAGGATTGAGGATGAGTGCTAAGGGTCGGGGATTGATGCTCGACGACTGAGGACTGAGGATTGAGGATTGAGAATTGAGGATAGATGTTTGAGGATTGAAGATAGAGGATTGAGGATTGAGGATTGAGTAATGAGGATTGAAGATTGAGTATTGAGGATTGAGTATTGAGGATTGAGGATTCAGGGTCGAAAATTGAGGATTGAGGATTGAGGATTGAGGATTGAGGATTGAGGATTGAAGATTGAATATTGATGATTGAATATTGAGGACTGAGGATTGAGGGTTGTGGACTGAGGACGAGGACTGAGGGTTGAATATTGATGTTTGAGGTCTGAGGATTAAGGATTGAGGATTGAGAATTGAGGATTGAGGATTGAGGATTGGAAATTGAGGATTGGGTATTTAGGATTGAAGAATGAGGATTGAGGAGTGAGGTTTGAGGATTGAGGATTGAAGATTGAGTATTGATGATTGAATATTGAGGATTGATGATTGAGGTTTGAGGATTGAGGACGAGGACTGACGGTTGAGGATTGAGGTTTGAGGATTAAGGATTGGGGATTGAGGACTGAGGATTGAGGATTGAGGATTGAGCATTGAGGATTGAAGATTGATGACTGGGGATTGAGGATTGAAGATTGAGGATTAACGATTGAAGGTTGGGGATTGAGGACCTAGGATCGGAGATTGATTATTGAGGATTGAAGATTGAGGATTGAGGATTGAGGATTGAGAATTGAGAATTGAGGATGAGGACTGAGGGTTGCGGATTGAGGTTTGAGGAATGAGGATTGATGGTTGAGGATTGAGGATTGAGGATTGAGGATTGAGGATTGAGTATTGAAGATTGAGTATTGATGCCTGAGGCTTGAGGATTGAGGATTGAGTATTGAGGATTGAGGATTGAAGATTGAGTATTGGGGATTGAAGATTGAGGATTGAGGATTGAGGATTGAGGTTGGAGAATGAGGACTGACGGTTGAGGATTGAGGTTTGAGGATTGAAGATTGAGGTCTGAGGACTGAGGATTGAGGATTGAGGATTGAGCATTGAGGATTGAAGATTGAGTACTGGGCATTGGGGATTGAAGATTGAGGATTAAGGATTGAAGATTGGGGATTGAGGATCTAGAATTGGAGATTGATTATTGAGGACTGAAGATTGAGGATTGAGAATTGAGGATTGAGAATTGAGTATGAGGACTGAGGGTTGAGGATTGAGGTTTGAGGAATGAGGATTGAGGGTTGAGGATTGAGGATTGAGGATTGCGGATTGAAGATTGAGTATAGATGATTGAATATTGAGGATTGAGGATTGAGGTTTGAGGATTGAGGATTGAGGAGTAAGTATTGAGGGTTGAGTATTGTAGATTGAGTATTGATGCCTGAGGATTGAGGATCGAGAATTGAGGATTGAGGATTGGAGATTGATTATTGAGGATTGAAGATTGAGGATTGAGGATTGAGGATTGAGAATTGAGTATGAGGACTGAGGGTTGAGGGTTGAGGTTTGAGGAATGAGGATTGAGGGTTGGGGAATGAGGATTGAGGATTGAGGATTGAGGATTGAGCATTGAAGATTGAGTATTGATGCCTGAGGATTGAGGATTGAGGATTGAGGATTGAGGATTGAGGATTAAGGATTGAAGATTGAGTATTGAGTATTGAAGGTTGAGGATTGTGGATTGAGGATTAAGAACTGAGGATTGAATATTGTAGATTGAGTATTGATGCCTGAGGATTGAGGATTGAGGATTGAGGATTGAGGATTGAGGATTGAGGATTGAAGATTGAGTATTGAGGATTGAAGATTGAGGGTTGAAGATTGAGTATTGATGATTGAATATTGAGGAATGAGGATTGAGGATTGAGGATTGAGGATTGACGATTGAGGATTGAAGATTGAGTATGGATGATTGAATATTGAGGATTGAGGATTGAGGTTTGAGGAACGAGGATTGAGGATTGAGGATTGAGGACTAGGGATTGACGATTGAGTATTGAAGATTGAGGATTGATGACTGAGGATTGACGACTGAGAATTGGGGATTGAGGATTGATGATTGAAGATTGAGTATTGAGGATTGAATATTGAGGATTGAGGATCGAGGATGGAAGATTGAGAATTGAGGATTGAAGATTGGGGATTGAGGATTGGGTATTGAGGATGGAGGATGGGGGCCGAGGGTTGAATATTGAGGATTGAGGATTGAGTATTGAGGATTGAAGATTGAGGGTTGAAGATTGAGTATTGATGATTGAAGATTGAGTATTGAGGATTGAATATTGAGGATTGAGGATTGAGGATTGAAGATTGAGTATTGAGGATTGAATATTGAGGATTGAGGATTGAGGATTGAGGATTGAGGATTGAGGATTGAAGATTGAGTATTGAGGATTGAAGATTGAGGGTTAAAGATTGAGTATTGATGATTGAATATTGAGGATTGAGGATTGAGGATTGAAGATTGAGGATTGGGTATTGAGGATTGAAGAATGAGGATTGAGGATTGAGGATTGAGGATTGAGGATTGAAGGTTGAGTGTTGAGGATTGAAAATTGAGGATTGAGGATTGACGATTGAGGATTGAGGATTGAAGATTGAGTATTGAGGATTGAAGATGGAGGATTGAGTATTGAGGATTGAGGATTCAGGGTTGAAGATTGAGGATTGAGGATTGAGGATTGAGGATTGAGGATTGAGGATTGAGGATTGAAGATTGAATATTTATGATTGAATATTGAGGACTGAGGATTGAGGGTTGTGGATTGAGGACTAGGACTGAGGGTTGAATATTGATGTTTGAGGTCTGAGGATTAAGGATTGAGGATTGAGAATTGAGAATTGAGGATTAAGGATTGAAGATTAAGGATTGGGTATTTAGGATTGAAGAATGAGGATTGAGGATTGAGGTTTGAGGATTGGGGATTGAAGATTGAGTATTGATGATTGAATATTGAGGATTGAGGACTGAGGTTTGAGGATTGAGGATGAAGACTGAGGGTTGAGGATTGAGGTTTGAGGAACGAGGATTGAGGATTGAGGATTGAGGACTAAGGATTGACGATTGAGTATTGAAGATTGAGGATTGATGACTGAGGATTGACGACTGAGAATTGAGGACTGAGGATTGATGATTGAAGATTGAGTATTGAGGATTGAATATTGCGGATTGAGGATTGAGGATTGAGGATTGAGGATTGAGGATTGAGGATTGAAGATTGAGTATTGAGTATTGAAGGTTGAGGATTGTGGATTGAGGATTAAGGATTGAGGATTGAATATTGTAGATTGAGTATTGATGATTGAATATTGAGGATTGAGGATTGAGTATTGAGGATTGAGGATTGAGGATTGAGGATTGAAGATTGAGTATTGCTCATTGAATATTGAGGATTGGGGATTGAGGTTTGAGTATTGAGGACGAGGACTGACGGTAGAGGATTTAGGTTTGAGGATTGAGGATTGAGGACTGAGGATTGAGGATGCGTGCTAAGCGTCGGGGATTGAGATTCGACGACTGAGGACTGAGGATTGAGGATTGAGAATTGAGGATTGATGTTTGAGGATTGAAGATTGAGGATTGGGTATTGAGGATTGATGAATGAGGATTGAGGATTGAGGATTGAGCATCTAGGATTGGAGATTGATTATTGAGCATTGAAGGTTGAGGATTGTGGATTGAGGGATGAGGATTGAGGATGAGTGCTAAGGGTCGGGGATTGATGCTCGACGACTGAGGACTGAGGATTGAGGATTGAGAATTGAGGATAGATGTTAGAGGATTGAAGATTGAGGATTGAGGATTGAGGATTGAGTAATGAAGATCGAAGATTGAGTATTGAGGATTGAGTATTGAGGATTGAGGATTCAGGGTCGAAAATTGAGGATTGAGGATTGAGGATTGAGGATTGAGGATTGAAGATTGAATATTGATGATTGAATATTGAGGACTGAGGATTGAGGGTTGTGGACTGAGGACGAGGACTGAGGGTTGAATATTGATGTTTGAGGTCTGAGGATTAAGGATTGAGGATTGAGAATTGAGGATTGATGATTGAGGATTGGAAATTGAGGATTGGGTATTTAGGATTGAAGAATGAGGATTGAGGATTGAGGTTTGAGGATTGAGGATTGAAGATTGAGTATTGATGATTGAATATTGAGGATTGATGATTGAGGTTTGAGGATTGAGGACGAGGACTGACGGTTGAGGATTGAGGTTTGAGGATTAAGGATTGGGGATTGAGGACTGAGGATTGAGGATTGAGGATTGAGCATTGAGGATTGAAGATTGATGACTGGGGATTGAGGATTGAAGATTGAGGATTAACGAATGAAGGTTGGGGATTGAGGACCTAGGATCGGAGATTGATTATTGAGGATTGAAGAATGAGGATTGAGGATTGA
This sequence comes from Calliopsis andreniformis, assembly GCF_051401765.1. Taxonomy (NCBI): domain Eukaryota; kingdom Metazoa; phylum Arthropoda; class Insecta; order Hymenoptera; family Andrenidae; genus Calliopsis; species Calliopsis andreniformis. The sequence continues at coordinate 44,118 of NW_027480632.1, read as the reverse complement.
GGATTGAGAATTGAGAATTGAGGATGAGGACTGAGGGTTGCGGATTGAGGTTTGAGGAATGAGGATTGATGGTTGAGGATTGAGGATTGAGGATTGAGGATTGAGTATTGAAGATTGAGTATTGATGCCTGAGGCTTGAGGATTGAGGATTGAGTATTGAGGATTGAGGATTGAAGATTGAGTATTGGGGATTGAAGATTGAGGATTGAGGATTGAGGATTGAGGTTGGAGAATGAGGACTGACGGTTGAGGATTGAGGTTTGAGGATTGAAGATTGAGGTCTGAGGACTGAGGATTGAGGATTGAGGATTGAGCATTGAGGATTGAAGATTGAGTACTGGGCATTGGGGATTGAAGATTGAGGATTAAGGATTGAAGATTGGGGATTGAGGATCTAGAATTGGAGATTGATTATTGAGGACTGAAGATTGAGGATTGAGAATTGAGGATTGAGAATTGAGAATTGAGTATGAGGACTGAGGGTTGAGGATTGAGGTTTGAGGAATGAGGATTGAGGGTTGAGGATTGAGGATTGAGGATTGCGGATTGAAGATTGAGTATTGATTATTGAATATTGAGAATTGAGGATTGAGGTTTGAGGATTGAGGAATGAGGAGTGAGTATTGAGGGTTGAGTATTGTAGATTGAGTATTGATGCCTGAGGATTGAGGATCGAGAATTGAGGATTGAGGATTGGAGATTGATTATTGAGGATTGAAGATTGAGGATTGAGGATTGAGGATTGAGAATTGAGAATTGAGTATGAGGACTGAGGGTTGAGGGTTGAGGTTTGAGGAATGAGGATTGAGGGTTGGGGAATGAGGATTGAGGATTGAGGATTGAGGATTGAGCATTGAAGATTGAGTATTGATGCCTGAGGATTGCGGATTGAGGATTGAGGATTGAGGATTGAGGATTGAGGATTGAAGATTGAGTATTGAGTATTGAAGGTTGAGGATTGTGGATTGAGGATTAAGAACTGAGGATTGAGGATTGAAGATTGAGTATTGATGATTGAATATTGAGGAATGAGGATTGAGTATTGAGGATTGAGGATTGAGGATTGAGGATTGAAGATTGAGTATGGATGATTGAATATTGAGGATTGAGGATTGAGGTTTGAGGAACGAGGATTGAGGATTGAGGATTGAGGACTAGGGATTGACGATTGAGTATTGAAGATTGAGGATTGATGACTGAGGATTGACGACTGAGAATTGGGGATTGAGGATTGATGATTGAAGATTGAGTATTGAGGATTGAATATTGAGGATTGAGGATCGAGGATGGAAGATTGAGAATTGAGGATTGAAGATTGGGGATTGAGGATTGAGTATTGAGGATGGAGGATGGGGGCCGAGGGTTGAATATTGAGGATTGAGGATTGAGTATTGAGGATTGAAGATTGAGGGTTGAAGATTGAGTATTGATGATTGAAGATTGAGTATTGAGGATTGAATATTGAGGATTGAGGATTGAGGATTGAAGATTGAGTATTGAGGATTGAATATTGAGGATTGAGGATTGAGGATTGAGGATTGAGGATTGAGGATTGAAGATTGAGTATTGAGGATTGAAGATTGAGGGTTAAAGATTGAGTATTGATGATTGAATATTGAGGATTGAGGATTGAGGATTGAGGATTGAGGATTGAGGATTGAGGATTGAGGATTGAAGATTGAGAATTGATGATTGAATATTCAGGATTGAGGATTGAGGTTTGAGGATTGAGGACGAGGACTGACGGTAGAGGATTTAGGTTTGAGGATTGAGGATTGAGGGATGAGGATTGAGGATGAGTGCTAAGGCTCGGGGATTGATGTTCGACGACTGAGGACTGAGGATTGAGGATTGAGAATTGAGGATAGATGTTTGAGGATTGAAGATTGAGGATTGAGGATTGAGGATTGAGGAATGAGGATTGAAGATTGAGTGTTGAGGATTGAAGATTGAGGATAGAGGATTGAGTACTGAGGATGGAGGATGAGGGCTGAGGGTTGAGGATTGAGGATTGAGGATTGAAATTGAGGATTGGGTATTGAGGATTGAAGAATGAGGATTGAGGAATTAGGATTGAGGATTGAGGATTGAGGATTGATGATTGAGGATTGGGTATTGAGGATTGAAGAATGAGGATTGAGGATTGAGGATTGAGGATTGAAGATTGAGTGTTGAGGATTGAAAATTGAGGATTGAGGATTGACGATTGAGGATTGAGGATTGAAGATTGAGTATTGAGGATTGAAGATGGAGGATTGAGTATTGAGGATTGAGGATTCAGGGTTGAAGATTGAGGATTGAGGATTGAGGATTGAGGATTGAGGATTGGGGATTGAAGATTGAATATTTATGATTGAATATTGAGGACTGAGGATTGAGGGTTGTGGATTGAGGACTAGGACTGAGGGTTGAATATTGATGTTTGAGGTCTGCGGATTAAGGATTGAGGATTGAGAATTGAGAATTGAGGATTAAGGATTGAAGATTAAGGATTGGGTATTTAGGATTGAAGAATGAGGATTGAGGATTGAGGTTTGAGGATTGGGGATTGAAGATTGAGTATTGATGATTGAATATTGAGGATTGAGGATTGAGGTTTGAGGATTGAGGATGAAGACTGAGGGTTGAGGATTGAGGTTTGAGGAACGAGGATTGAGGATTGAGGATTGAGGACTAAGGATTGACGATTGAGTATTGAAGATTGAGGATTGATGACTGAGGATTGACGACTGAGAATTGAGGACTGAGGATTGATGATTGAAGATTGAGTATTGAGGATTGAATATTGCGGATTGAGGATTGAGGATTGAGGATTGAGGATTGAGGATTGAGGATTGAAGATTGAGTATTGAGTATTGAAGGTTGAGGATTGTGGATTGAGGATTAAGGATTGAGGATTGAATATTGTAGATTGAGTATTGATGCCTGAGGATTGAGGATTGAGGATTGAGGATTGAGGATTGAGGATGGAAGATTGAGTATTGAGGATTGAAGATTGAGGGTTGAAGATTGAGTATTGATGATTGAATATTGAGGATTGAGGATTGAGTATTGAGGATTGAGGATTGAGGATTGAGGATTGAAGATTGAGTATTGCTGATTGAATATTGAGGATTGGGGATTGAGGTTTGAGTATTGAGGACGAGGACTGACGGTAGAGGATTTAGGTTTGAGGATTGAGGATTGAGGACTGAGGATTGAGGATGCGTGCTAAGCGTCGGGGATTGAGATTCGACGACTGAGGACTGAGGATTGAGGATTGAGAATTGAGGATTGATGTTTGAGGATTGAAGATTGAGGATTGGGTATTGAGGATTGATGAATGAGGATTGAGGATTGAGGATTGAGGATCTAGGATTGGAGATTGACTATTGAGTATTGAAGGTTGAGGATTGTGGATTGAGGGATGAGGATTGAGGATGAGTGATAAGGGTCGGGGATTGATGCTCGACGACTGAGGACTGAGGATTGAGGATTGAGAATTGAGGATAGATGTTTGAGGATTGAAGATTGAGGATTGAGGATTGAGGATTGAGGATTGAGGATTGAGGATTGAAGATTGAGTATTGCTGATTGAATATTGAGGATTGGGGATTGAGGTTTGAGGATTGAGGACGAGGACTGACGGTAGAGGATTTAGGTTTGAGGATTGAGGATTGAGGACTGAGGATTGAGGATGCGTGCTAAGCGTCGGGGATTGAGATTCGACGACTGAGGACTGAGGATTGAGGATTGAGAATTGAGGATTTATGTTTGAGGATTGAAGATTGAGGACTGATGATTGAGGATTGAGGAATGAGGATTGAAGATTGAGTATTGAGGATTGAAGATTGAGGATAGAGGATTGAGTACTGAGGATGGAGGATGAGGGCTGAGGGTTGAGGGTTGAGGATTGAGAAATGAGGATTGAGGAGTGAGGATAGAAATTGAGGATTGGGTATTGAGGATTGAAGAATGAGGATTGAGGAATTAGGATTGAGGATTGAGGATTGAGGATTGAGGATTGAGGATTGAAGATTGAGTGTTGAGGATTGAAAATTGAGGATTGAGGATTGACGATTGAGGATTGAGGATTGAAGATTGAGTATTGAGGATTGAAGATTGAGGATTGAGTATTGAGGGTTCAGGGTTGAAGACTGAGGATTGAGGATTGAGGATTGAGGATTGAGGATTGAGGATTGAGGATTGAAGATTGAATATTTATGATTGAATATTGAGGACTGAGGATTGAGGGTTGTGGATTGAGGACGAGGACTGAGGGTTGAATATTGATGTTTGAGGTCTGAGGATTAAGGATTGAGGATTGAGAATTGAGGATTGAGGATTGAGGATTGAAGATTAAGGATTGGGTATTTAGGATTGAAGAATGTGGATTGAGGATTGAGGATTGAGGATTGGGGATTGAAGATTGAGTATTGATGATTGAATATTGAGGATTGAGGATTGAGGTTTGAGGATTGAGGATGAAGACTGAGGGTTGAGGATTGAGGTTTGAGGAACGATGATTGAGGATTGAGGATTGTGGACTAAGGATTGACGATTGAGTATTGAAGATTGAGGATTGATGACTGAGGATTGACGACTGAGAATTGAGGATTGAGGATTGATGATTGAAGATTGAGTATTGAGGATTGAATATTGCGGATTGAGGATTGAGGATTGAGGATTGAGGATTGAGGATTGAGGATTGAGGATTGAGGATTGAGGATTGAGGATTGAGGATTGAAGATTGAGTATTGATGATTGAATATTGAGGATTGAGGATTGAGGATTGAGAATTGAGGATAGATGTTAGAGGATTGAAGATTGAGGATTGAGGATTGAGGATTGAGTAATGAAGATCGAAGATTGAGTATTGAGGATTGAGTATTGAGGATTGAGGATTCAGGGTCGAAAATTGAGGATTGAGGATTGAGGATTGAGGATTGAGGATTGAAGATTGAATATTGATGATTGAATATTGAGGACTGAGGATTGAGGGTTGTGGACTGAGGACGAGGACTGAGGGTTGAATATTGATGTTTGAGGTCTGAGGATTAAGGATTGAGGATTGAGAATTGAGTATTGAAGATTGAGTATTGATGCCTGAGGCTTGAGGATTGAGGATTGAGTATTGAGGATTGAGGATTGAAGATTGAGTATTGGGGATTGAAGATTGAGGATTGAGGATTGAGGATTGAGGTTGGAGAATGAGGACTGACGGTTGAGGATTGAGGTTTGAGGATTGAAGATTGAGGTCTGAGGACTGAGGATTAAGGATTGAAGATTGGGGATTGAGGATCTAGAATTGGAGATTGATTATTGAGGACTGAAGATTGAGGATTGAGAATTGAGGATTGAGAATTGAGAATTGAGTATGAGGACTGAGGGTTGAGGATTGAGGTTTGAGGAATGAGGATTGAGGGTTGAGGATTGAGGATTAAGGATTGCGGATTGAAGATTGAGTATTGATTATTGAATATTGAGGATTGAGGATTGAGGTTTGAGGATTGAGGAATGAGGAGTGAGTATTGAGGGTTGAGTAATGTAGATTGAGTATTGATGCCTGAGGATTGAGGATCGAGAATTGAGGATTGAGGATTGGAGATTGATTATTGAGGATTGAAGATTGAGGATTGAGGATTGAGGATTGAGAATTGAGAATTGAGTATGAGGACTGAGGGTTGAGGGTTGAGGTTTGAGGAATGAGGATTGAGGGTTGGGGAATGAGGATTGAGGATTGAGGATTGAGGATTGAGCATTGAAGATTGAGTATTGATGCCTGAGGATTGAGGATTGAGAATTGAGGATTGAGGATTGAGGATTGAGTATTGAAGATTGAGTATTGAGTATTGAAGGTTGAGGATTGTGGATTGAGGATTAAGAACTGAGGATTGAATATTGTAGATTGAGTATTGATGCCTGAGGATTGAGGATTGAGGATTGAGGATTGAGGATTGAGGATTGAGGATTGAAGATTGAGTATTGAGGATTGAAGATTGAGGGTTGAAGATTGAGTATTGATGATTGAATATTGAGGAATGAGGATTGAGGATTGAGGATTGAGGATTGAGGATTGAGGATTGAAGATTGAGTATGGATGATTGAATATTGAGGATTGAGGATTGAGGTTTGAGGAACGAGGATTGAGGATTGAGGATTGAGGACTAGGGATTGACGATTGAGTATTGAAGATTGAGGATTGATGACTGAGGATTGACGACTGAGAATTGGGGATTCAGGATTGATGATTGAAGATTGAGTATTGAGGATTGAATATTGAGGATTGAGGATCGAGGATGGAAGATTGAGAATTGAGGATTGAAGATTGGGGATTGAGGATTGAGTATTGAGGATGGAGGATGGGGGCCGAGGGTTGAATATTGAGGATTGAGGATTGAGTATTGAGGATTGAAGATTGAGGGTTGAAGATTGAGTATTGATGATTGAAGATTGAGTATTGAGGATTGAATATTGAGGATTGAGGATTGAGGATTGAAGATTGAGTATTGAGGATTGAATATTGAGGATTGAGGATTGAGGATTGAGGATTGAGGATTGAGGATTGAAGATTGAGTATTGAGGATTGAAGATTGAGGGTTAAAGATTGAGTATTGATGATTGAATATTGAGGATTGAGGATTGAGGATTGAGGATTGAGGATTGAGGGTTGAGGATTGAGGATTGAAGATTGAGAATTGATGATTGAATATTCAGGATTGAGGATTGAGGTTTGAGGATTGAGGACGAGGACTGACGGTAGAGGATTTAGGTTTGAGGATTGAGGATTGAGGGATGAGGATTGAGGATGAGTGCTAAGGCTCGGGGATTGATGTTCGACGACTGAGGACTGAGGATTGAGGATTGAGAATTGAGGATAGATGTTTGAGGATTGAAGATTGAGGATTGAGGATTGAGGATTGAGGAATGAGGATTGAAGATTGAGTGTTGAGGATTGAAGATTGAGGATAGAGGATTGAGTACTGAGGATGGAGGATGAGGGCTGAGGGTTGAGGATTGAGGATTGAGGATTGAAATTGAGGATTGGGTATTGAGGATTGAAGAATGAGGATTGAGGAATTAGGATTGAGGATTGAGGATTGAGGATTGATGATTGAGGATTGGGTATTGAGGATTGAAGAATGAGGATTGAGGATTGAGGATTGAGGATTGAGGATTGAAGATTGAGTGTTGAGGATTGAAAATTGAGGATTGAGGATTGACGATTGAGGATTGAGGATTGAAGATTGAGTATTGAGGATTGAAGATGGAGGATTGAGTATTGAGGATTGAGGATTCAGGGTTGAAGATTGAGGATTGAGGATTGAGGATTGAGGATTGAGGATTGGGGATTGAAGATTGAATATTTATGATTGAATATTGAGGACTGAGGATTGAGGGTTGTGGATTGAGGACTAGGACTGAGGGTTGAATATTGATGTTTGAGGTCTGAGGATTAAGGATTGAGGATTGAGAATTGAGAATTGAGGATTAAGGATTGAAGATTAAGGATTGGGTATTTAGGATTGAAGAATGAGGATTGAGGATTGAGGTTTGAGGATTGGGGATTGAAGATTGAGTATTGATGATTGAATATTGAGGATTGAGGATTGAGGTTTGAGGATTGAGGATGAAGACTGAGGGTTGAGGATTGAGGTTTGAGGAACGAGGATTGAGGATTGAGGATTGAGGACTAAGGATTGACGATTGAGTATTGAAGATTGAGGATTGATGACTGAGGATTGACGACTGAGAATTGAGGACTGAGGATTGATGATTGAAGATTGAGTATTGAGGATTGAATATTGCGGATTGAGGATTGAGGATTGAGGATTGAGGATTGAGGATTGAGGATTGAGGATTGAGGATTGAGGATTGAGGATTGAAGATTGAGTATTGAGGATTGAAGATTGAGGGTTGAAGATTGAGTATTGATGATTGAATATTGAGGAATGAGGATTGAGGATTGAGGATTGAGGATTGAGGATTGAGGATTGAAGATTGAGTATGGATGATTGAATATTGAGGATTGAGGATTGAGGTTTGAGGAACGAGGATTGAGGATTGAGGATTGAGGACTAGGGATTGACGATTGAGTATTGAAGATTGAGGATTGATGACTGAGGATTGACGACTGAGAATTGGGGATTGAGGATTGATGATTGAAGATTGAGTATTGAGGATTGAATATTGAGGATTGAGGATCGAGGATGGAAGATTGAGAATTGAGGATTGAAGATTGGGGATTGAGGATTGAGTATTGAGGATGGAGGATGGGGGCCGAGGGTTGAATATTGAGGATTGAGGATTGAGTATTGAGGATTGAAGATTGAGGGTTGAAGATTGAGTATTGATGATTGAAGATTGAGTATTGAGGATTGAATATTGAGGATTGAGGATTGAGGATTGAAGATTGAGTATTGAGGATTGAATATTGAGGATTGAGGATTGAGGATTGAGGATTGAGGATTGAGGATTGAAGATTGAGTATTGAGGATTGAAGATTGAGAGTTAAAGATTGAGTATTGATGATTGAATATTGAGGATTGAGGATTGAGGATTGAGGATTGAGGATTGAGGATTGAGGATTGAGGATTGAAGATTGAGAATTGATGATTGAATATTCAGGATTGAGGATTGAGGTTTGAGGATTGAGGACGAGGACTGACGGTAGAGGATTTAGGTTTGAGGATTGAGGATTGAGGGATGAGGATTGAGGATGAGTGCTAAGGCTCGGGGATTGATGTTCGACGACTGAGGACTGAGGATTGAGGATTGAGAATTGAGGATAGATGTTTGAGGATTGAAGATTGAGGATTGAGGATTGAGGATTGAGGAATGAGGATTGAAGATTGAGTGTTGAGGATTGAAGATTGAGGATAGAGGATTGAGTACTGAGGATGGAGGATGAGGGCTGAGGGTTGAGGATTGAGGATTGAGGATTGAAATTGAGGATTGGGTATTGAGGATTGAAGAATGAGGATTGAGGAATTAGGATTGAGGATTGAGGATTGAGGATTGATGATTGAGGATTGGGTATTGAGGATTGAAGAATGAGGATTGAGGATTGAGGATTGAGGATTGAGGATTGAAGATTGAGTGTTGAGGATTGAAAATTGAGGATTGAGGATTGACGATTGAGGATTGAGGATTGAAGATTGAGTATTGAGGATTGAAGATGGAGGATTGAGTATTGAGGATTGAGGATTCAGGGTTGAAGATTGAGGATTGAGGATTGAGGATTGAGGATTGAGGATTGGGGATTGAAGATTGAATATTTATGATTGAATATTGAGGACTGAGGATTGAGGGTTGTGGATTGAGGACTAGGACTGAGGGTTGAATATTGATGTTTGAGGTCTGAGGATTAAGGATTGAGGATTGAGAATTGAGAATTGAGGATTAAGGATTGAAGATTAAGGATTGGGTATTTAGGATTGAAGAATGAGGATTGAGGATTGAGGTTTGAGGATTGGGGATTGAAGATTGAGTATTGATGATTGAATATTGAGGATTGAGGATTGAGGTTTGAGGATTGAGGATGAAGACTGAGGGTTGAGGATTGAGGTTTGAGGAACGAGGATTGAGGATTGAGGATTGAGGACTAAGGATTGACGATTGAGTATTGAAGATTGAGGATTGATGACTGAGGATTGACGACTGAGAATTGAGGACTGAGGATTGATGATTGAAGATTGAGTATTGAGGATTGAATATTGCGGATTGAGGATTGAGGATTGAGGATTGAGGATTGAGGATTGAGGATTGAAGATTGAGTATTGAGTATTGAAGGTTGAGGATTGTGGATTGAGGATTAAGGATTGAGGATTGAATATTGTAGATTGAGTATTGATGCCTGAGGATTGAGGATTGAGGATTGAGGATTGAGGATTGAGGATGGAAGATTCAGTATTGAGGATTGAAGATTGAGGGTTGAAGATTGAGTATTGATGATTGAATATTGAGGATTGAGGATTGAGTATTGAGGATTGAGGATTGAGGATTGAGGATTGAAGATTGAGTATTGCTGATTGAATATTGAGGATTGGGGATTGAGGTTTGAGTATTGAGGACGAGGACTGACGGTAGAGGATTTAGGTTTGAGGATTGAGGATTGAGGACTGAGGATTGAGGATGCGTGCTAAGCGTCGGGGATTGAGATTCGACGACTGAGGACTGAGGATTGAGGATTGAGAATTGAGGATTGATGTTTGAGGATTGAAGATTGAGGATTGGGTATTGAGGATTGATGAATGAGGATTGAGGATTGAGGATTGAGGATCTAGGATTGGAGATTGATTATTGAGTATTGAAGGTTGAGGATTGTGGATTGAGGGATGAGGATTGAGGATGAGTGATAAGGGTCGGGGATTGATGCTCGACGACTGAGGACTGAGGATTGAGGATTGAGAATTGAGGATAGATGTTTGAGGATTGAAGATTGAGGATTGAGGATTGAGGATTGAGGATTGAGGATTGAGGATTGAAGATTGAGTATTGCTGATTGAATATTGAGGATTGGGGATTGAGGTTTGAGGATTGAGGACGAGGACTGACGGTAGAGGATTTAGGTTTGAGGATTGAGGATTGAGGACTGAGGATTGAGGATGCGTGCTAAGCGTCGGGGATTGAGATTCGACGACTGAGGACTGAAGATTGAGGATTGAGAATTGAGGATTTATGTTTGAGGATTGAAGATTGAGGACTGAGAATTGAGGATTGAGGAATGAGGATTGAAGATTGAGTATTGAGGATTGAAGATTGAGGATAGAGGATTGAGTACTGAGGATGGAGGATGAGGGCTGAGGGTTGAGGGTTGAGGATTGAGAAATGAGGATTGAGGATTGAGGATAGAAATTGAGGATTGGGTATTGAGGACTGAAGAATGAGGATTGAGGAATTAGGATTGAGGATTGAGGATTGAGGACTGAAGATTGAGGATTGGGTATTGAGGATTGAAGAATGAGGATTGAGGATTGAGGATTGAGGATTGAGGATTGAGGATTGAAGATTGAGTGTTGAGGATTGAAAATTGAGGATTGAGGATTGACGATTGAGGATTGAGGATTGAAGATTGAGTATTGAGGATTGAAGATTGAGGATTGAGTATTGAGGGTTCAGGGTTGAAGACTGAGGATTGAGGATTGAGGATTGAGGATTGAGGATTGAGGATTGAGGATTGAAGGTTGAATATTTATGATTGAATATTGAGGACTGAGGATTGAGGGTTGTGGATTGAGGACGAGGACTGAGGGTTGAATATTGATGTTTGAGGTCTGAGGATTAAGGATTGAGGATTGAGAATTGAGGATTGAGGATTGAGGATTGAAGATTAAGGATTGGGTATTTAGGACTGAAGAATGTGGATTGAGGATTGAGGATTGAGGATTGGGGATTGAAGATTGAGTATTGATGATAGAATATTGAGGATTGAGGATTGAGGTTTGAGGATTGAGGATGAAGACTGAGGGTTGAGGATTGAGGTTTGAGGAACGATGATTGAGGATTGAGGATTGTGGACTAAGGATTGACGATTGAGTATTGAAGATTGAGGATTGATGACTGAGGATTGACGACTGAGAATTGAGGATTGAGGATTGATGATTGAAGATTGAGTATTGAGGATTGAATATTGCGGATTGAGGATTGAGGATTGAGGATTGAGGATTGAGGATTGAGGATTGAGGATTGAGGATTGAGGATTGAGGATTGAGGATTAAGGATTGAAGATTAAGGATTGGGTATTTAGGATTGAAGAATGAGGATTGAGGATTGAGGTTTGAGGATTGGGGATTGAAGATTGAGTATTGATGATTGAATATTGAGGATTGAGGATTGAGGTTTGAGGATTGAGGATGAAGACTGAGGGTTGAGGATTGAGGTTTGAGGAACGAGGATTGAGGATTGAGGATTGAGGACTAAGGATTGACGATTGAGTATTGAAGATTGAGGATTGATGACTGAGGATTGACGACTGAGAATTGAGGACTGAGGATTGATGATCGAAGATTGAGTATTGAGGATTGAATATTGCGGATTGAGGATTGAGGATTGAGGATTGAGGATTGAGGATTGAGGATTGAAGATTGAGTATTGAGTATTGAAGGTTGAGGATTGTGGATTGAGGATTAAGGATTGAGGATTGAATATTGTAGATTGAGTATTGATGCCTGAGGATTGAGGATTGAGGATTGAGGATTGAGGATTGAGGATGGAAGATTCAGTATTGAGGATTGAAGATTGAGGGTTGAAGATTGAGTATTGATGATTGAATATTGAGGATTGAGGATTGAGTATTGAGGATTGAGGATTGAGGATTGAGGATTGAAGATTGAGTATTGCTGATTGAATATTGAGGATTGGGGATTGAGGTTTGAGTATTGAGGACGAGGACTGACGGTAGAGGATTTAGGTTTGAGGATTGAGGATTGAGGACTGAGGATTGAGGATGCGTGCTAAGCGTCGGGGATTGAGATTCGACGACTGAGGACTGAGGATTGAGGATTGAGAATTGAGGATTGATGTTTGAGGATTGAAGATTGAGGATTGGGTATTGAGGATTGATGAATGAGGATTGAGGATTGAGGATTGAGGATCTAGGATTGGAGATTGATTATTGAGTATTGAAGGTTGAGGATTGTGGATTGAGGGATGAGGATTGAGGATGAGTGATAAGGGTCGGGGATTGATGCTCGACGACTGAGGACTGAGGATTGAGGATTGAGAATTGAGGATAGATGTTTGAGGATTGAAGATTGAGGATTGAGGATTGAGGATTGAGGATTGAGGATTGAGGATTGAAGATTGAGTATTGCTGATTGAATATTGAGGATTGGGGATTGAGGTTTGAGGATTGAGGACGAGGACTGACGGTAGAGGATTTAGGTTTGAGGATTGAGGATTGAGGACTGAGGATTGAGGATGCGTGCTAAGCGTCGGGGATTGAGATTCGACGACTGAGGACTGAAGATTGAGGATTGAGAATTGAGGATTTATGTTTGAGGATTGAAGATTGAGGACTGAGAATTGAGGATTGAGGAATGAGGATTGAAGATTGAGTATTGAGGATTGAAGATTGAGGATAGAGGATTGAGTACTGAGGATGGAGGATGAGGGCTGAGGGTTGAGGGTTGAGGATTGAGAAATGAGGATTGAGGATTGAGGATAGAAATTGAGGATTGGGTATTGAGGACTGAAGAATGAGGATTGAGGAATTAGGATTGAGGATTGAGGATTGAGGACTGAAGATTGAGGATTGGGTATTGAGGATTGAAGAATGAGGATTGAGGATTGAGGATTGAGGATTGAGGATTGAGGATTGAAGATTGAGTGTTGAGGATTGAAAATTGAGGATTGAGGATTGACGATTGAGGATTGAGGATTGAAGATTGAGTATTGAGGATTGAAGATTGAGGATTGAGTATTGAGGGTTCAGGGTTGAAGGCTGAGGATTGAGGATTGAGGATTGAGGATTGAGGATTGAGGATTGAGGATTGAAGGTTGAATATTTATGATTGAATATTGAGGACTGAGGATTGAGGGTTGTGGATTGAGGACGAGGACTGAGGGTTGAATATTGATGTTTGAGGTCTGAGGATTAAGGATTGAGGATTGAGAATTGAGGATTGAGGATTGAGGATTGAAGATTAAGGATTGGGTATTTAGGACTGAAGAATGTGGATTGAGGATTGAGGATTGAGGATTGGGGATTGAAGATTGAGTATTGATGATTGAATATTGAGGATTGAGGATTGAGGTTTGAGGATTGAGGATGAAGACTGAGGGTTGAGGATTGAGGTTTGAGGAACGATGATTGAGGATTGAGGATTGTGGACTAAGGATTGACGATTGAGTATTGAAGATTGAGGATTGATGACTGAGGATTGACGACTGAGAATTGAGGATTGAGGATTGATGATTGAAGATTGAGTATTGAGGATTGAATATTGCGGATTGAGGATTGAGGATTGAGGATTGAGGATTGAGGATTGAGGATTGAGGATTGAGGATTGAGGATTGAGGATTGAGGATTAAGGATTGAAGATTAAGGATTGGGTATTTAGGATTGAAGAATGAGGATTGAGGATTGAGGTTTGAGGATTGGGGATTGAAGATTGAGTATTGATGATTGAATATTGAGGATTGAGGATTGAGGTTTGAGGATTGAGGATGAAGACTGAGGGTTGAGGATTGAGGTTTGAGGAACGAGGATTGAGGATTGAGGATTGAGGACTAAGGATTGACGATTGAGTATTGAAGATTGAGGATTGATGACTGAGGATTGACGACTGAGAATTGAGGACTGAGGATTGATGATCGAAGATTGAGTATTGAGGATTGAATATTGCGGATTGAGGATTGAGGATTGAGGATTGAGGATTGAGGATTGAGGATTGAAGATTGAGTATTGAGTATTGAAGGTTGAGGATTGTGGATTGAGGATTAAGGATTGAGGATTGAATATTGTAGATTGAGTATTGATGCCTGAGGATTGAGGATTGAGGATTGAGGATTGAGGATTGAGGATGGAAGATTGAGTATTGAGGATTGAAGATTGAGGGTTGAAGATTGAGTATTGATGATTGAATATTGAGGATTGAGGATTGAGTATTGAGGATTGACGATTGAGGATTGAGGATTGAAGATTGAGTATTGCTGATTGAATATTGAGGATTGGGGATTGAGGTTTGAGTATTGAGGACGAGGACTGACGGTAGAGGATTTAGGTTTGAGGATTGAGGATTGAGGACTGAGGATTGAGGATGCGTGCTAAGCGTAGGGGATTGAGATTCGACGACTGAGGACTGAGGATTGAGGATTGAGAATTGAGGATTGATGTTTGAGGATTGAAGATTGAGGATTGGGTATTGAGGATTGATGAATGAGGATTGAGGATTGAGGATTGAGGATCTAGGATTGGAGATTGATTATTGAGTATTGAAGGTTGAGGATTGTGGATTGAGGGATGAGGATTGAGGATGAGTGATAAGGGTCGGGGATTGATGCTCGACGACTGAGGACTGAGGATTGAGGATTGAGAATTGAGGATAGATGTTTGAGGATTGAAGATTGAGGATTGAGGATTGAGGATTGAGGATTGAGGATTGAGGATTGAAGATTGAGTATTGCTGATTGAATATTGAGGATTGGGGATTGAGGTTTGAGGATTGAGGACGAGGACTGACGGTAGAGGATTTAGGTTTGAGGATTGAGGATTGAGGACTGAGGATTGAGGATGCGTGCTAAGCGTCGGGGATTGAGATTCGACGACTGAGGACTGAGGATTGAGGATTGAGAATTGAGGATTTATGTTTGAGGATTCAAGATTGAGGACTGAGAATTGAGGATTGAGGAATGAGGATTGAAGATTGAGTATTGAGGATTGAAGATTGAGGATAGAGGATTGAGTACTGAGGATGGAGGATGAGGGCTGAGGGTTGAGGGTTGAGGATTGAGAAATGAGGATTGAGGATTGAGGATAGAAATTGAGGATTGGGTATTGAGGATTGAAGAATGAGGATTGAGGAATTAGGATTGAGGATTGAGGATTGAGGACTGAAGATTGAGGATTGGGTATTGAGGATTGAAGAATGAGGATTGAGGATTGAGGATTGAGGATTGAGGATTGAGGATTGAAGATTGAGTGTTGAGGATTGAAAATTGAGGATTGAGGATTGACGATTGAGGATTGAGGATTGAAGATTGAGTATTGAGGATTGAAGATTGAGGATTGAGTATTGAGGGTTCAGGGTTGAAGACTGAGGATTGAGGATTGAGGATTGAGGATTGAGGATTGAGGATTGAGGATTGAGGATTGAAGGTTGAATATTTATGATTGAATATTGAGGACTGAGGATTGAGGGTTGTGGATTGAGGACGAGGACTGAGGGTTGAATATTGATGTTTGAGGTCTGAGGATTAAGGATTGAGGATTGAGAATTGAGGATTGAGGATTGAGGATTGAAGATTAAGGATTGGGTATTTAGGATTGAAGAATGTGGATTGAGGATTGAGGATTGAGGATTGGGGATTGAAGATTGAGTATTGATGATTGAATATTGAGGATTGAGGATTGAGGTTTGAGGATTGAGGATGAAGACTGAGGGTTGAGGATTGAGGTTTGAGGAACGATGATTGAGGATTGAGGATTGTGGACTAAGGATTGACGATTGAGTATTGAAGATTGAGGATTGATGACTGAGGATTGACGACTGAGAATTGAGGATTGAGGATTGATGATTGAAGATTGAGTATTGAGGATTGAATATTGCGGATTGAGGATTGAGGATTGAGGATTGAGGATTGAGGATTGAGGATTGAGGATTGAGGATTGAGGATTGAGGATTGAGGATTGAAGATTGATTATTGATGATTGAATATTGAGGATTGAGGATTGAGGATTGAGGATTGAAGATTGAGTATTGAGGATTGAAGATTGAGGATTGAGTATTGAGGATTGAGGATTCAGGGTTGAAGATTGAGGATTGAGGATTGAGGATTGAGGGTTGAGGATTGAGGATTGGGTGTTTAGTATTGAAGAATGAGGATTGAGGATTGAGGTTTGAGAATTGAGGATTGAGGATTGAGGATTGAGGATTGAAGGTTGAGTATTGAGGATTGAAGATTGAGTATTCAAGATTGAGTATTGATGATTGAATATTGAGGATTGAGGATTGAGGATTGAGGATTGAGGATTGGGTATTGAGGATTGAGTAATGAGGATTGAGGATTGAGGTTTGAGTATTGAGGATTGAGGATTGAGGATTGAAGATTGAGGATTGGGTATTTAGGATTGAAGAATGAGGATTGAGGATTGAGGTTTGAGGATTGAGGATTGATGATTGAGTATTGTCGATTGAATATTGAGGATTGAGGATTGAGGTTTGAGGATTGAGGACGAGGACTGACGGTTGAGGATTGAGGTTAGAGGATTGAGGATTGGGGACTGAGGACTGAGGATTGAGGATTGAGGATTGAGGATTGAGCATTGAGGATTGAAGATTGATGACTGGGGATTGAGGATTGAATATTGAGGATTAACGATTGAAGATTGGGGATTGAGTATCTAGGATCGGAGATTGATTATTGAGGATTGAAGATTGATGATTGACGATTGAGGATTGAGAATTGAGAATTGAGGATGAGGACTGAGGGTTGAGGATTGAGGTTTGAGGAATGAGGATTGATGGTTGAGGATTGAGGATTGAGGATTGAGGATTGAGGATTGAGGATTGAGTATTGAAGATTGAGTATTGATACCTGAGGATTGAGGATTGAGGATTGAGGATTGAGGATTGAGGATTGAAGATTGAGTGTTGGGGATTGAAGATTGAGGATTGAGGATTGAGGATTGAGGATGGAGAATGAGGACTGACGGTTGAGGATTGAGGTTTGAGGATTGAAGATTGAGGACTGAGGACTGAGGTTGAGGATTGAGGATTGAGCATTGAGGATTGAAGATTGAGTACTGGGGATTCGGGATTGCAGGTTGAGGATTAAGGATTGAAGATTGAGTATTGAGGATTGAAGATAGAGGATTGAGTATTGAGGATTGAGGATTCAGGGTCGAAAATTGAGGATTGAGGATTGAGGATTGAGGATTGAGGATTGAAGATTGAATATTGATGATTGAATATTGAGGACTGAGGATTGAGGGTTGTGGACTGAGGACGAGGACTGAGGGTTGAATATTGATGTTTGAGGTCTGAGGATTAAGGATTGAGGATTGAGAAATGAGGATTGAGGATTGAGGATTGGAAATTGAGGATTGGGTATTTAGGATTGAAGAATGAGGATTGAGGATTGAGGTTTGAGGATTGAGGATTGAAGATTGAGTATTGATGATTGAATATTGAGGATTGATGATTGAGGTTTGAGGATTGAGGACGAGGACTGACGGTTGAGGATTGAGGTTTGAGGATTAAGGATTGGGGATTGAGGACTGAGGATTGAGGATTGAGGATTGAGCATTGAGGATTGAAGATTGATGACTGGGGATTGAGGATTGAAGATTGAGGATTAACGATTGAAGGTTGGGGATTGAGGACCTAGGATCGGAGATTGATTATTGAGGATTGAAGATTGAGGATTGAGGATTGAGGATTGAGGTTGGAGAATGAGGACTGACGGTTGAGGATTGAGGTTTGAGGATTGAAGATTGAGGTCTGAGGACTGAGGATTGAGGATTGAGGATTGAGAATTGAGGATTGAAGATTGAGTACTGGGCATTGGGGATTGAAGATTGAAGATTAAGGATTGAAGATTGGGGATTGAGGATCTAGAATTGGAGATTGATTATTGAGGACTGAAGATTGAGGATTGAGAATTGAGGATTGAGAATTGAGAATTGAGTATGAGGACTGAGGGTTGTGGATTGAGGTTTGAGGAATGAGGATTGAGGGTTGAAGATTGAGTATGGATGATTGAATATTGAGGATTGAGGATTGAGGTTTGAGGAACGAGGATTGAGGATTGAGGATTGAGGACTAGGGATTGACGATTGAGTATTGAAGATTGAGGATTGATGACTGAGGATTGACGACTGAGAATTGGGGATTGAGGATTGATGATTGAAGATTGAGTATTGATGCCTGAGGATTGAGGATTGAGGATTGAGGATTGAGGATTGAAGATTGAGTATTGAGGATTGAAGATTGAGGGTTGAAGATTGAGTATTGATGATTGAATATTGAGGAATGAGGATTGAGGATTGAGGATTGAGGATTGAGGATTGAGGATTGAAGATTGAGTATGGATGATTGAATATTGAGGATTGAGGATTGAGGTTTGAGGAACGAGGATTGAGGATTGAGGATTGAGGACTAGGGATTGACGATTGAGTATTGAAGATTGAGGATTGATGACTGAGGATTGACGACTGAGAATTGGGGATTGAGGATTGATGATTGAAGATTGAGTATTGAGGATTGAATATTGAGGATTGAGGATCGAGGATGGAAGATTGAGAATTGAGGATTGAAGATTGGGGATTGAGGATTGAGTATTGAGGATGGAGGATGGGGGCTGAGGGTTGAATATTGAGGATTGAGGATTGAGTATTGAGGATTGAAGATTGAGGGTTGAAGATTGAGTATTGATGATTGAAGATTGAGTATTGAGGATTGAATATTGAGGATTGAGGATTGAGGATTGAAGATTGAGTATTGAGGATTGAATATTGAGGATTGAGGATTGAGGATTGAGGATTGAGGATTGAGGATTGAAGATTGAGTATTGAGGATTGAAGATTGAGGGTTAAAGATTGAGTATTGATGATTGAATATTGAGGATTGAGGATTGAGGATTGAGGATTGAGGATTGAGGATTGAGGATTGAGGATTGAAGATTGAGAATTGATGATTGAATATTGAGGATTGAGGATTGAGGTTTGAGGATTGAGGACGAGGACTGACGGTAGAGGATTTAGGTTTGAGGATTGAGGATTGAGGGATGAGGATTGAGGATGAGTGCTAAGGCTCGGGGATTGATGTTCGACGACTGAGGACTGAGGATTGAGGATTGAGAATTGAGGATAGATGTTTGAGGATTGAAGATTGAGGATTGAGGATTGAGGATTGAGGAATGAGGATTGAAGATTGAGTATTGAGGATTGAAGATTGAGGATAGAGGATTGAGTACTGAGGATGGAGGATGAGGGCTGAGGGTTGAGGATTGAGGATTGAGGATTGAAATTGAGGATTGGGTATTGAGGATTGAAGAATGAGGATTGAGGAATTAGGATTGAGGATTGAGGATTGAGGATTGAAGATTGAGGATTGGGTATTGAGGATTGAAGAATGAGGATTGAGGTTTGAGGATTGAGGATTGAGGACTGAGGATTGAGGATGCGTGCTAAGCGTCGGGGATTGAGATTCGACGACTGAGGACTGAGGATTGAGGATTGAGAATTGAGGATTGATGTTTGAGGATTGAAGATTGAGGATTGGGTATTGAGGATTGATGAATGAGGATTGAGGATTGAGGATTGAGGATCTAGGATTGGAGATTGATTATTGAGTATTGAAGGTTGAGGATTGTGGATTGAGGGATGAGGATTGAGGATGAGTGCTAAGGGTCGGGGATTGATGCTCGACGACTGAGGACTGAGGATTGAGGATTGAGAATTGAGGATAGATGTTTGAGGATTGAAGATTGAGGATTGAGGATTGAGGATTGAGGATTGAGGATTGAGGATTGAAGATTGAGTATTGCTGATTGAATATTGAGGATTGGGGATTGAGGTTTGAGGATTGAGGACGAGGACTGACGGTAGAGGATTTAGGTTTGAGGATTGAGGATTGAGGACTGAGGATTGAGGATGCGTGCTAAGCGTCGGGGATTGAGATTCGACGACTGAGGACTGAGGATTGAGGATTGAGAATTGAGGATTTATGTTTGAGGATTGAAGATTGAGGACTGAGAATTGAGGATTGAGGAATGAGGATTGAAAATTGAGTATTGAGGATTGAAGATTGAGGATAGAGGATTGAGTACTGAGGATAGAGGATGAGGGCTGAGGGTTGAGGGTTGAGGATTGAGAAATGAGGATTGAGGATTGAGGATAGAAATTGAGGATTGGGTATTGAGGATTGAAGAATGAGGATTGAGGAATTAGGATTGAGGATTGAGGATTGAGGATTGAGGATTGAGGATTGAAGATTGAGTGTTGAGGATTGAAAATTGAGGATTGAGGATTGACGATTGAGGATTGAGGATTGAAGATTGAGTATTGAGGATTGAAGATTGAGGATTGAGTATTGAGGGTTCAGGGTTGAAGACTGAGGATTGAGGATTGAGGATTGAGGATTGAGGATTGAGGATTGAGGATTGAAGATTGAATATTTATGATTGAATATTGAGGACTGAGGATTGAGGGTTGTGGATTGAGGACGAGGACTGAGGGTTGAATATTGATGTTTGAGGTCTGAGGATTAAGGATTGAGGATTGAGAATTGAGGATTGAGGATTGAGGATTGAAGATTAAGGATTGGGTATTTAGGATTGAAGAATGTGGATTGAGGATTGAGGATTGAGGATTGGGGATTGAAGATTGAGTATTGATGATTGAATATTGAGGATTGAGGATTGAGGTTTGAGGATTGAGGATGAAGACTGAGGGTTGAGGATTGAGGTTTGAGGAACGATGATTGAGGATTGAGGATTGTGGACTAAGGATTGACGATTGAGTATTGAAGATTGAGGATTGATGACTGAGGATTGACGACTGAGAATTGAGGATTGAGGATTGATGATTGAAGATTGTGTATTGAGGATTGAATATTGCGGATTGAGGATTGAGGATTGAGGATTGAGGATTGAGGATTGAGGATTGAGGATTGAGGATTGAGGATTGAGGATTGAGGATTGAAGATTGAGTATTGATGATTGAATATTGAGGATTGAGGATTGAGGATTGAGGATTGAAGATTGAGTATTGAGGATTGAAGAATGAGGATTGAGTATTGAGGATTGAGGATTCAGTGTTGAAGATTGAGGATTGAGGATTGAGGATTGAGGATTGAGGATTGAGGATTGGGTGTTTAGTATTGAAGAATGAGGATTGAGGATTGAGGTTTGAGGATTGAGGATTGAGGATTGAGGATTGAGGATTGAAGGTTGAGTATTGAGGATTGAAGATTGAGTATTCAAGATTGAGTATTGATGATTGAATATTGAGGATTGAGGATTGAGGATTGAGGATTGAGGATTGGGTATTGAGGATTGAGTAATGAGGATTGAGGATTGAGGTTTGAGTATTGGGGATTGCAGATTGAGTATTGGCGATTGAAGATTGAGGATTGAGGATTGAGGATTGAGGAATGAGGATCGAAGATTGAGTATTGAGGATTGAAGATTGAGGATAGAGGATTGAGTACTGAGGATGGAGGATGAGGGCTGAGGGTTGAAGATTGAGGATTGAGAAATGAGGGTTGAGGATTGAGGATTGAAATTGAGGATTGGGTATTGAGGATTGAAGAATGAGGATTGAGGAATTAGGATTGAGGATTGAGGATTGAGGATTGAAGATTGAGGATTGGGTATTGAGGATTGAAGAATGAGGATTGAGGATTGAGGATTGGGGATTGAGGATTGAAGATTAGTGTTGAGGATTGAAGATTGAGGATTGAGGATTGAGGATTGAGGATTGAGGATTGAAGATTGGGTATTGAGGATTGAAGATTGAGGATTGAGTATTGAGGATTGAGGATTCAGGGTTGAAAATTGAGGATAGAGGATCGAGGATTGAGGATTGAGGATTGAGGATTGAAGATTGAATATTGATGATTGAATATTGAGGACTGAGGATTGAGGGTTGTGGATTGAGGACGAGGGCTGAGGGTTGAATATTGATGTTTGAGGTCTGAGTATTAAGGATTGAGGATTGAGAATTGAGGATTGAGGATTGAGGATTGAAGATTGAGGATTGGGTATTTAGGATTGAAGGATGAGGATTGAGGATTGAGGTTTGAGGATTGAGGATTGATGATTGAGTATTGTCGATTGAATATTGAGGATTGAGGATTGAGGTTTGAGGATTGAGGACGAGGACTGACGGTTGAGGATTGAGGTTAGAGGATTGAGGATTGGGGATTGAGGACTGAGGATTGAGGATTGAGGATTGAGGATTGAGCATTGAGGATTGAAGATTGATGACTGGGGATTGAGGATTGAAGATTGAGGATTAACGATTGAAGGTTGGGGATTGAGGACCTAGGATCGGAGATTGATTATTGAGGATTGAAGATTGAGGATTGAGGATTGAGGATTGAGAATTGAGAATTGAGGATGAGGACTGAGGGTTGCGGATTGAGGTTTGAGGAATGAGGATTGATGGTTGAGGATTGAGGATTGAGGATTGAGGATTGAGGATTGAGTATTGAAGATTGAGTATTGATGCCTGAGGCTTGAGGATTGAGGATTGAGTATTGAGGATTGAGGATTGAAGATTGAGTTTTGGGGATTGAAGATTGAGGATTGAGGATTGAGGATTGAGGTTGGAGAATGAGGACTGACGGTTGAGGATTGAGGTTTGAGGATTGAAGATTGAGGTCTGAGGACTGAGGATTGAGGATTGAGGATTGAGAATTGAGGATTGAAGATTGAGTACTGGGCATTGGGGATTGAAGATTGAGGATTAAGGATTGAAGATTGGGGATTGAGGATCTAGAATTGGAGATTGATTATTGAGGACTGAAGATTGAGGATTGAGAATTGAGAATTGAGGATGAGGACTGAGGGTTGCGGATTGAGGTTTGAGGAATGAGGATTGATGGTTGAGGATTGAGGAGTGAGTATTGAGGGTTGAGTATTGTAGATTGAGTATTGATGCCTGAGGATTGAGGATCGAGAATTGAGGATTGAGGATTGGAGATTGATTATTGAGGATTGAAGATTGAGGATTGAGGATTGAGGATTGAGAATTGAGAATTGAGTATGAGGACTGAGGGTTGAGGGTTGAGGTTTGAGGAATGAGGATTGAGGGTTGGGGAATGAGGATTGAGGATTGAGGATTGAGGATTGAGCATTGAAGATTGAGTATTGATGCCTGAGGATTGAGGATTGAAGATTGAGTATTGAGGATTGAAGATTGAGGGTTGAAGATTGAGTATTGATGATTGAATATTGAGGAATGAGGATTGAGGATTGAGGATTGAGGATTGAGGATTGAGGATTGAAGATTGAGTATGGATGATTGAATATTGAGGATTGAGGATTGAGGTTTGAGGAACGAGGATTGAGGATTGAGGATTGAGGACTAGGGATTGACGATTGAGTATTGAAGATTGAGGATTGATGACTGAGGATTGACGACTGAGAATTGGGGATTGAGGATTGATGATTGAAGATTGAGTATTGAGGATTGAATATTGAGGATTGAGGATCGAGGATGGAAGATTGAGAATTGAGGATTGAAGATTGGGTATTGAGGATTGAGTATTGAGGATGGAGGATGGGGGCTGAGGGTTGAATATTGAGGATTGAGGATTGAGTATTGAGGATTGAAGATTGAGGGTTGAAGATTGAGTATTGATGATTGAAGATTGAGTATTGAGGATTGAATATTGAGGATTGAGGATTGAGGATTGAAGATTGAGTATTGAGGATTGAATATTGAGGGTTGAGGATTGAGGATTGAGGATTGAGGATTGAGGATTGAAGATTGAGTATTGAGGATTGAAGATTGAGGGTTAAAGATTGAGTATTGATGATTGAATATTGAGGATTGAGGATTGAGGATTGAGGATTGAGGATTGAGGATTGAGGATTGAGGATTGAAGATTGAGAATTGATGATTGAATATTGAGGATTGAGGATTGAGGTTTGAGGATTGAGGACAAGGACTGACGGTAGAGGATTTAGGTTTGAGGATTGAGGATTGAGGGATGAGGATTGAGGGTGAGTGCTAAGGCTCGGGGATTGATGTTCGACGACTGAGGACTGAGGATTGAGGATTGAGAATTGAGGATAGATGTTTGAGGATTGAAGATTGAGGATTGAGGATTGAGGATTGAGGAATGAGGATTGAAGATTGAGTATTGAGGATTGAAGATTGAGGATAGAGGATTGAGTACTGAGGATGGAGGATGAGGGCTGAGGGTTGAGGATTGAGGATTGAGGATTGAAATTGAGGATTGGGTATTGAGGATTGAAGAATGAGGGTTGAGGAATTAGGATTGAGGATTGAGGATTGAGGATTGAAGATTGAGGATTGGGTATTGAGGATTGAAGAATGAGGATTGAGGATTGAGGATTGAGGATTGAGGATTGAAGATTGAGTGTTGAGGATTGAAAATTGAGGATTGAGGATTGACGATTGAGGATTGAGGATTGAAGATTGAGTATTGAGGATTGAAGATGGAGGATTGAGTATTGAGGATTGAGGATTCAGGGTTGAAGATTGAGGATTGAGGATTGAGGATTGAGGATTGATGATTGAAGATTGAATATTTATGATTGAATATTGAGGACTGAGGATTGAGGGTTGTGGATTGAGGACGAGGACTGAGGGTTGAATATTGATGTTTGAGGTCTGAGGATTAAGGATTGAGGATTGAGAATTGAGAATTGAGGATTAAGGATTGAAGATTAAGGATTGGGTATTTAGGATTGAAGAATGAGGATTGAGGATTGAGGTTTGAGGATTGGGGATTGAAGATTGAGTATTGATGATTGAATATTGAGGATTGAGGATTGAGGTTTGAGGATTGAGGATGAAGACTGAGGGTTGAGGAATGAGGTTTGAGGAACGAGGATTGAGGATTGAGGATTGAGGACTAAGGATTGACGATTGAGTATTGAAGATTGAGGATTGATGACTGAGGATTGACGACTGAGAATTGAGGACTGAGGATTGATGATTGAAGATTGAGTATTGAGGATTGAATATTGCTGATTGAGGATTGAGGATTGAGGATTGAGGATTGAGGATTGAGGATTGAAGATTGAGTATTGAGTATTGAAGGTTGAGGATTGTGGATTGAGGATTAGGGATTGAGGATTGAATATTGTAGATTGAGTATTGATGCCTGAGGATTGAGGATTGAGGATTGAGGATTGAGGACTGAGGATGGAAGATTGAGTATTGAGGATTGAAGATTGAGGGTTGAAGATTGAGTATTGATGATTGAATATTGAGGATTGAGGATTGAGTATTGAGGATTGAGGATTGAGGATTGAGGATTGAAGATTGAGTATTGCTGATTGAATATTGAGGATTGGGAATTGAGGTTTGAGTATTGAGGACGAGGACTGACGGTAGAGGATTTAGGTTTGAGGATTGAGGATTGAGGACTGAGGATTGAGGATGCGTGCTAAGCGTCGGGGATTGAGATTCGACGACTGAGGACTGAGGATTGAGGATTGAGAATTGAGGATTGATGTTTGAGGATTGAAGATTGAGGATTGGGTATTGAGGATTGATGAATGAGGATTGAGGATTGAGGATTGAGGATCTAGGATTGGAGATTGATTATTGAGTATTGAAGGTTGAGGATTGTGGATTGAGGGATGAGGATTGAGGATGAGTGCTAAGGGTCGGGGATTGATGCTCGACGACTGAGGACTGAGGATTGAGGATTGAGAATTGAGGATAGATGTTTGAGGATTGAAGATTGAGGATTGAGGATTGAGGATTGAGTAATGAGGGTTGAAGATTGAGTATTGAGGATTGAAGATTGAGGATAGAGGATTGAGTACTGAGGATGGAGGATGAGGGCTGAGGGTTGAGGATTGAGGATTGAGAAATGAGGATTGAGGATTGAGGATTGAAATTGAGGATTGGGTATTGAGGATTGAAGAATGAGGATTGAGGAATTAGGATTGGGGATTGAGGATTGAGGATTGAAGATTGAGGATTGGGTATTGAGGATTGAAGAATGAGGATTGAGGATTGAAGATTGAGGATTGAGGATTGAAGATTGAGTGTTGAGGATTGAAAATTGAGGATTGAGGATTGAGGATTGAAGATTGAGTATTGCTGATTGAATATTGAGGATTGGGGATTGAGGTTTGAGTATTGAGGACGAGGACTGACGGTAGAGGATTTAGGTTTGAGGATTGAGGATTGAGGACTGAGGATTGAGGATGCGTGCTAAGCGTCGGGGATTGAGATTCGACGACTGAGGACTGAGGATTGAGGATTGAGAATTGAGGATTGATATTTGAGGATTGAAGATTGAGGATTGGGTATTGAGGATTGAGGAATGAGGATTGAGGATTGAGGATTGAGGATTGAGAAATGAGGATTGAGGATTGAGGATTGAAGATTGAGGATTGGGTATTGAGGATTGAAGAATGAGGATTGAGGATTGAGGATTGAGGATTGAGGATTGAAGATTGAGTGTTGAGGATTGAAAATTGAGGATTGAGGATTGACGATTGAGGATTGAGGATTGAAGATTGAGTATTGAGGATTGAAGATGGAGGATTGAGTATTGAGGATTGAGGATTCAGGGTTGAAGATTGAGGATTGAGGATTGAGGATTGAGGATTGAGGATTGAGGATTGAAGATTGAATATTTATGATTGAATATTGAGGACTGAGGATTGAGGGTTGTGGATTGAGGACGAGGACTGAGGGTTGAATATTGATGTTTGAGGTCTGAGGATTAAGGATTGAGGATTGAGAATTGAGGATTGAGGATTAAGGATTGAAGATTAAGGATTGGGTATTTAGGATTGAAGAGTGAGGATTGAGGATTGAGGTTTGAGGATTGGGGATTGAAGATTGAGTATTGATAATTGAATATTGAGGATTGAGGATTGAGGTTTGAGGATTGAGGATGAAGACTGAGGGTTGAGGATTGAGGATTGAGGATTGAGGATTGAAGATTGAGTATTGAGTATTGAAGGTTGAGGATTGTGGATTGAGGATTAAGGATTGAGGATTCAGGGTTGAAGATTGAGGATTGAGGATTGAGGATTGAGGATTGAGGATTGAGGATTGGGTGTTTAGTATTGAAGAATGAGGATTGAGTATTGAGGATTGAGGATTGAGGATTGAGGATTGGGTGTTTAGTATTGAAGAATGAGGATTGAGTATTGAGGTTTGAGGATTGAGGATTGAAGATTGAGTATTGATGATTGAATATTGAGGGTTGAGGATTGAGGTTTGAGGATTGAGGATGAAGACTGAGGGTTGAGGATTGAGGTTTGAGGAACGAGGGTCGAGGATTGAGGATTGAGGATTGAGGATTGAGGATTGAGGATTGAAGATTGAGTATTGAGTATTGAAGGTTGAGGATTGTGGATTGAGGATTAAGGATTGTGGATTGAATATTGTAGATTGAGTATTGATGCCTGAGGATTGAGGATTGAGGATTGTGGATTGAATATTGTAGATTGAGTATTGATGCCTGAGGATTGAGGATTGAGGATTGAGGATTGAGGATTGAGGATTGAAGGTTGAGTAATGAGGATTGAGGATTGAGGTTTGAGTATTGGGGATTGCAGATTGAGTATTGGCGATTGAAGGGTGAGGATTGAGGATTGAGGATTGAGGAATGAGGATCGAAGATTGAGTATTGAGGATTGAAGATTGAGGATTGAGGGTTGAGGATTGGGGATTGAGGATTGAAGATTAGTGTTGAGGATTGAAGATTGAGGATTGAGGATTGAGGATTGAGGATTGAGGATTGAAGATTGGGTATTGAGGATTGAACATTGAGGATTGAGTATTGGTGATTGAATATTGAGGATTGAGGATTGAGGTTTGAGGATTGAGGACGAGGACTGACGGTAGAGGATTTAGGTTTGAGGATTGAGGATTGAGGAACAAGGATTGAGGATGAGTGCTAAGGGTCGGGGATTGAGGTTCGACGACTGAGGACTGAGGATTGAGGATTGAGAATTGAGGATTGATGTTTGAGGATTGAAGATTGAGGACTGAGGATTGAGGATTGAGGAATGAGGATTGAAGATTGAGTATTGAGGATTGAAGATTGAGGATAGAGGATTGAGTACTGAGGATGGAGGATGAGGGCTGAGGGTTGAGGGTTGAGGATTGAGAAATGAGGATTGAGGATTGAGGATAGAAATTGAGGATTGGGTATTGAGGATTGAAGAATGAGGATTGAGGATTGAGGATTGAGGATTGAGGATTGAAGATTGAGTGTTGAGGATTGAAAATTGAGGATTGAGGATTGACGATTGAGGATTGAGGATTGAAGATTGAGTATTGAGGATTGAAGATTGAGGATTGAGTATTGAGGATTCAGGGTTGAAGACTGAGGATTGAGGATTGAGGATTGAGGATTGAGGATTGAGGATTGAGGATTGAAGATTGAATATTTATGATTGAATATTGAGGACTGAGGATTGAGGGTAGTGGACTGAGGACGAGGACTGAGGGTTGAATATTGACGTTTGAGGTCTGAGGATTAAGGATTGATGATTGAGAATTGGGGATTGAGGATTGAGGATTGAAGATTAAGGATTGGGTATTTAGGATTGAAGAATGTGGATTGAGGATTGAGGATTGAGGAATGAGGATTGAAGATTGAGTATTGAGGATTGAAGATTGAGGATAGAGGATTGAGTACTGAGGATGGAGGATGAGGGCTGAGGGTTGAGGATTGAGGATTGAGGATTGAAATTGAGGATTGGGTATTGAGGATTGAAGAATGAGGGTTGAGGAATTAGGATTGAGGATTGAGGATTGAGGATTGAAGATTGAGGATTGGGTATTGAGGATTGAAGAATGAGGATTGAGGATTGAGGATTGAGGATTGAGGATTGAAGATTGAGTGTTGAGGATTGAAAATTGAGGATTGAGGATTGACGATTGAGGATTGAGGATTGAAGATTGAGTATTGAGGATTGAAGATGGAGGATTGAGTATTGAGGATTGAGGATTCAGGGTTGAAGATTGAGGATTGAGGATTGAGGATTGAGGATTGATGATTGAAGATTGAATATTTATGATTGAATATTGAGGACTGAGGATTGAGGGTTGTGGATTGAGGACGAGGACTGAGGGTTGAATATTGATGTTTGAGGTCTGAGGATTAAGGATTGAGGATTGAGAATTGAGAATTGAGGATTAAGGATTGAAGATTAAGGATTGGGTATTTAGGATTGAAGAATGAGGATTGAGGATTGAGGTTTGAGGATTGGGGATTGAAGATTGAGTATTGATGATTGAATATTGAGGATTGAGGATTGAGGTTTGAGGATTGAGGATGAAGACTGAGGGTTGAGGAATGAGGTTTGAGGAACGAGGATTGAGGATTGAGGATTGAGGACTAAGGATTGACGATTGAGTATTGAAGATTGAGGATTGATGACTGAGGATTGACGACTGAGAATTGAGGACTGAGGATTGATGATTGAAGATTGAGTATTGAGGATTGAATATTGCTGATTGAGGATTGAGGATTGAGGATTGAGGATTGAGGATTGAGGATTGAAGATTGAGTATTGAGTATTGAAGGTTGAGGATTGTGGATTGAGGATTAGGGATTGAGGATTGAATATTGTAGATTGAGTATTGATGCCTGAGGATTGAGGATTGAGGATTGAGGATTGAGGACTGAGGATGGAAGATTGAGTATTGAGGATTGAAGATTGAGGGTTGAAGATTGAGTATTGATGATTGAATATTGAGGATTGAGGATTGAGTATTGAGGATTGAGGATTGAGGATTGAGGATTGAGGATTGAAGATTGAGTATTGAGTATTGAAGGTTGAGGATTGTGGATTGAGGATTAAGGATTGTGGATTGAATATTGTAGATTGAGTATTGATGCCTGAGGTTTGAGGATTGAGGATTGTGGATTGAATATTGTAGATTGAGTATTGATGCCTGAGGATTGAGGATTGAGGATTGAGGATTGAGGATTGAGGATTGAGGATTGAGGATTGAAGGTTGAGTATTGAGGATTGAAGATTGAGTATTCAAGATTGAGTATTGATGATTGAATATTGAGGATTGAGGATTGAGGATTGAGGATTGAGGATTGGGTATTGAGGATTGAGTAATGAGGATTGAGGATTGAGGTTTGAGTATTGGGGATTGCAGATTGAGTATTGGCGATTGAAGATTGAGGATTGAGGATTGAGGATTGAGGAATGAGGATCGAAGATTGAGTATTGAGGTTTGAAGATTGAGGATAGAGGATTGAGTACTGAGGATGGAGGATGAGGGCTGAGGGTTGAAGATTGAGGATTGAGAAATGAGGGTTCAGGATTGAGGATTGAAATTGAGGATTGGGTATTGAGGATTGAAGAATGAGGATTGAGGATTGAGGATTGGGGATTGAGGATTGAAGATTAGTGTTGAGGATTGAAGATTGAGGATTGAGGATTGAGGATTGAGGATTGAGGATTGAAGATTGGGTATTGAGGATTGAAGATTGAGGATTGAGTATTGAGCATTGAGGATTCAGGGTTGAAAATTGAGGATTGAGGATCGAGGATTGAGGATTGAGGATTGAGGATTGAAGATTGAATATTGATGATTGAATATTGAGGACTGAGGATTGAGGGTTGTGGATTGAGGACGAGGGCTGAGGGTTGAATATTGATGTTTGAGGTCTGAGTATTAAGGATTGAGGATTGAGAATTGAGGATTGAGGATTGAGGATTGAAGATTGAGGATTGGGTATTTAGGATTGAAGAATGAGGTTTGAGGATTGAGGTTTGAGGATTGAGGATTGATGATTGAGTATTGTCGATTGAATATTGAGGATTGAGGATTGAGGATTGAGGTTTGAGGATTGAGGACGAGGACTGACGGTTGAGGATTGAGGTTAGAGGATTGAGGATTGGGGATTGAGGACTGAGGATTGAGGATTGAGGATTGAGGATTGAGCATTGAGGATTGAAGATTGATGACTGGGGATTGAGGATTGAGGTTTGAGGAATGAGGATTGATGGTTGAGGATTGAGGATTCAGGATTGAGGATTGAGGATTGAGGATTGAGTATTGAAGATTGAGTATTGATACCTGAGGATTGAGGATTGAGGATTGAGAATTGAGGATTGAGGTTTGAAGATTGAGTGTTGGGGAATGAAGATTGAGGATTGAGGATTGAGGATTGAGGATGGAGAATGAGGACTGACGGTTGAGGATTGAGGTTTGAGGATTGAAGGTTGAGGACTGAGGACTGAGGTTGAGGATTGAGGATTGAGCATTGAGGATTGAAGATTGAGTACTGGGGATTCGGGATTGCAGATTGAGGATTAAGGATTGAAGATTGAGTATTGAGGATTGAAGATAGAGGATTGAGTATTGAGGATTGAGGATTCAGGGTTGAAAATTGAGGATTGAGGATTGAGGATTGAGGATTGAGGATTGAAGATTGAATATTGATGATTGAATATTGAGGACTGAGGATTGAGGGTTGTGGACTGAGGACGAGGACTGAGGGTTGAATATTGATGTTTGAGGTCTGAGGATTAAGGATTGAGGATTGAGAATTGAGGATTGAGGATTGAGGATTGAAGATTAAGGATTGGGTAGTTAGGATTGAAGAATGTGGATTGAGGATTGAGGTTTGAGGGTTGGGGATTGAAGATTGAGTATTGATGATTGAATATTGAGGATTGAGGATTGAGGTTTGAGGATTGAGAATGAAGACTGAGGGTTGAGGATTGAGGTTTGAGGAACGATGATTGAGGATTGAGGATTGTGGACTAAGGATTGACGATTGAGTACTGAAGATTGAGGATTGATGACTGAGGATTGACGACTGAGAATTGAGGATTGAGGATTGATGATTGAAGATTGAGTATTGAGGATTGAATATTGCGGATTGAGGATTGAGGATTGAGGATTGAGGATTGAGGATTGAGGATTGAGGATTGAGGATTGAGGATTGAGGATTGAGGATTGAAGATTGAGTATTGATGATTGAATATTGACGATTGAGGATTGAGGTTTGAATATTGAGAATGAAGACTGAGGGTTGAGGATTGAGGTTTGAGGAACGATGATTGAGGATTGAGGATTGTGGACTAAGGATTGACGATTGAGTATTGAAGATTGAGGATTGATGACTGAGGATTGACGACTGAGAATTGAGGATTGAGGATTGATGATTGAAGATTGAGTATTGAGGATTGAATATTGCGGATTGAGGATTGAGGATTGAGGATTGAGCATTGAGGATTGAAGATTGATGACTGGGGATTGAGGATTGAGGTTTGAGGAATGAGGATTGATGGTTGAGGATTGAGGATTGAGGATTGAGGATTGAGGATTGAGGATTGAGTATTGAAGATTGAGTATTGATATCTGAGGATTGAGGATTGAGGATTGAGGAATGAGGATTGAGGATTGAAGATTGAGTGTTGGGGATTGAAGATTGAGGATTGAGGATTGAGGATTGAGGATGGAGAATGAGGACTGACGGTTGAGGATTGAGGTTTGAGGATTGAAGGTTGAGGACTGAGGACTGAGGTTGAGGATTGAGGATCGAGCATTGAGGATTGAAGATTGAGTACTGGGGATTCGGGATTGCAGATTGAGGATTAAGGATTGAAGATTGAGTATTGAGGATTGAAGATAGAGGATTGAGTATTGAGGATTGAGGATTCAGGGTTGAGAATTGAGGATTGAGGATTGAGGATTGAGGATTGAGGATTGAGGATTGAAGATTGAATATTGATGATTGAATATTGAGGACTGAGGATTGAGGTTTGTGGACTGAGGACGAGGACTGAGGGTTGAATATTGATGTTTGAGGTCTGAGGATTAAGGATTGAGGATTGAGAATTGTGGATTGAGGATTGAGGATTGGAAATTGAGGATTGGGTATTTAGGATTGAAGAATGAGGATTGAGGATTGAGGTTTGAGGATTGAGGATTGAAGATTGAGTATTGATGATTGAATATTGAGGATTGATGATTGAGGTTTGAGGATTGAGGACGAGGACTGACGGTTGAGGATTGAGGTTTGAGGATTAAGGATTGGGGATTGAGGACTGAGGATTGAGGATTGAGGATTGAGCATTGAGGATTGAAGATTGATGACTGGGGATTGAGGATTGAAGATTGAGGATTAACGATTGAAGGTTGGGGATTGAGGACCTAGGATCGGAGATTGATTATTGAGGATTGAAGATTGAGGATTGAGGATTGAGGATTGAGAATTGAGAACTGAGGATGAGGACTGAGGGTTGCGGATTGAGGTTTGAGGAATGAGGATTGATGGTTGAGGATTGAGGATTGAGGATTGAGGATTGAGGATTGAGGATTGAGTATTGAAGATTGAGTATTGATGCCTGAGGCTTGAGGATTGAGGATTGAGTATTGAGGATTGAGGATTGAAGATTGAGTATTGGGGATTGAAGATTGAGGATTGAGGGTTGAGGATTGAGGTTGGAGAATGAGGACTGACGGTTGAGGATTGAGGTTTGAGGATTGAAGATTGAGGTCTGAGGACTGAGGATTGAGGATTGAGGATTGAGCATTGAGGATTGAAGATTGAGTACTGGGGATTGGGGATTGAAGATTGAGGATTAAGGATTGAAGATTGGGGTTTGAGGATCTAGAATTGGAGATTGATTATTGAGGACTGAAGATTGAGGATTGAGAATTGAGGATTGAGAATTGAGAATTGAGTATGAGGACTGAGGGTTGAGGATTGAGGTTTGAGGAATGAGGATTGAGGGTTGAGGATTGAGGATTGAGGATTGCGGATTGAAGATTGAGTATTGATGATTGAATATTGAGGATTGAGGATTGAGGTTTGAGGATTGAGGATTGAGGAGTGAGTATTGAGGGTTGAGTATTGAAGATTGAGTATTGATGCCTGAGGATTGAGGATCGAGAATTGAGGATCGAGGATTGGAGATTGATTATTGAGGATTGAAGATTGAGGATTGAGGATTGAGGATTGAGAATTGAGAATTGAGTATGAGGACTGAGGGTTGAGGATTGAGGTTTGAGGAATGAGGATTGAGGGTTGGGGAATGAGGATTGAGGATTGAGGATTGAGGATTGAGCATTGAAGATTGAGTATTGATGCCTGAGGATTGAGGTTTGAGGATTGAGGATTGAGGATTCAGGATTGAGGATTGAGGATTGAAGATTGAGTATTGAGTATTGAAGGTTGAGGGTTGTGGATTGAGGATTAAGGACTGAGGATTGAATATTGTAGATTGAGTATTGATGCCTGAGGATTGAGGATTGAGGATTGAGGATTGAGGATTGAGGATTGAGGATTGAAGATTGAGTATTGAGGATTGAATGTTGAGGAATGAGGATTGAGGATTGAGGATTGAGGATTGAGGATTGAGAAATGAGGATAGATGTTTGAGGATTGAAGATTGAGGATTGAGGATTGAGGATTGAGGAATGAGGATTGAAGATTGAGTATTGAGGATTGAAGATTGAGGATAAAGGATTGAGTACTGAGGATGGAGGATGAGGGCTGAGGGTTGAGGATTGAGGATTGAGGATTGAAATTGAGGATTGGGTATTGAGGATTGAAGAATGAGGATTGAGGAATTAGGATTGAGGATTGAGGATTGAGGATTGAAGATTGAGGATTGGGTATTGAGGATTGAAGAATGAGGATTGAGGATTGAGGATTGAGGATTGAGGATTGAAGATTGAGTGTTGAGGATTGAAAATTGAGGATTGAGGATTGACGATTGAGGATTGAGGATTGAAGATTGAGTATTGAGGATTGAAGATGGAGGATTGAGTATTGAGGATTGAGGATTCAGGGTTGAAGATTGAGGATTGAGGATTGAGGATTGAGGATTGAGCATTGAGGATTGAAGATTGAATATTTATGATTGAATATTGAGGACTGAGGATTGAGGATTGTGGATTGAGGACGAGGACTGAGGGTTGAATATTGATGTTTGAGGTCTGAGGATTAAGGATTGAGGATTGAGAATTGAGAATTGAGGATTAAGGATTGAAGATTAAGGATTGGGTATTTAGGATTGAAGAATGAGGATTGAGGATTGAGGTTTGAGGATTGGGGATTGAAGATTGAGTATTGATGATTGAATATTGAGGATTGAGGATTGAGGTTTGGGGATTGAGGATGAAGACTGAGGGTTGAGGATTGAGGTTTGAGGAACGAGGATTGAGGATTGAGGATTGAGGACTAAGGATTGACGATTGTGTATTGAAGATTGAGGATTGATGACTGAGGATTGACGACTGAGAATTGAGGACTGAGGATTGATGATTGAAGATTGAGTATTGAGGATTGAATATTGCGGATTGAGGATTGAGGATTGAGGATTGAGGATTGAGGATTGAGG
Source organism: Calliopsis andreniformis (assembly GCF_051401765.1). Classification (NCBI taxonomy): domain Eukaryota; kingdom Metazoa; phylum Arthropoda; class Insecta; order Hymenoptera; family Andrenidae; genus Calliopsis; species Calliopsis andreniformis. The sequence goes on along the minus strand of NW_027480632.1, from coordinate 8,415 downwards.
ATTGAAGATTGAGTATTGAGTATTGAAGGTTGAGGATTGTGGATTGAGGATTAAGGATTGAGGATTGAATATTGTAGATTGAGTATTGATGCCTGAGGATTGAGGATTGAGGATTGAGGATTGAGGATTGAGGATGGAAGATTCAGTATTGAGGATTGAAGATTGAGGGTTGAAGATTGAGTATTGATGATTGAATATTGAGGATTGAAGATTGAGGATTGAGTATTGATGATTGAGGATTCAGGGTTGAAGATTGAGGATTGAGGATTGAGGATTGACGATCTAGGATTGGAGATTGATTATTGAGTATAGAAGCTTGAGGATTGTGGATTGAGGATTGAGGATTGAGGATTGAGGATTGAGGTTTGAGGAATGAGGATTGATGGTTGAGGATTGAGGATTGAGGATTGAGGATTGAGGATTGAGGATTGAGTATTGAAGATTGAGTATTGATACCTGAGGATTGAGGATTGAGGATTGAGGATTGAGGATTGAGGATTGAAGATTGAGTGTTGGGGATTGAAGATTGAGGATTGAGGATTGAGGATTGAGGATGGAGAATGAGGACTGACGGTTGAGGATTGAGGTTTGAGGATTGAAGATTGAGGACTGAGGACTGAGGTTGAGGATTGAGGATTGAGCATTGAGGATTGAAGATTGAGTACTGGGGATTCGGGATTGCAGATTGAGGATTAAGGATTGAAGATTGAGTATTGAGGATTGAAGATAGAGGATTGAGTATTGAGGATTGAGGATTCAGGGTTGAAAATTGAGAATTGAGGATTGAGGATTGAGGATTGAGGATTGAGGATTGAAGATTGAATATTGATGATTGAATATTGAGGACTGAGGATTGAGGGTTGTGGACTGAGGACGAGGACTGAGGGTTGAATATTGATGTTTGAGGTCTGAGGATTAAGGATTGAGGATTGAGAATTGAGGATTGAGGATTGAGTATTGGAAATTGGGGATTGGGTATTTAGGATTGAAGAATGAGGATTGAGGATTGAGGTTTGAGGATTGAGGATTGAAGATTGAGTATTGATGATTGAATATTGAGGATTGATGATTGAGGTTTGAGGATTGAGGACGAGGACTGACGGTTGAGGATTGAGGTTTGAGGATTAAGGATTGGGGATTGAGGACTGAGGATTGAGGATTGAGGATTGAGCATTGAGGATTGAAGATTGATGACTGGGGATTGAGGATTGAAGATTGAGGATTAACGATTGAAGGTTGGGGATTGAGGACCTAGGATCGGAGATTGATTATTGAGGATTGAAGATTGAGGATTGAGGATTGAGGATTGAGAATTGAGAATTGAGGATGAGGACTGAGGGTTGCGGATTGAGGTTTGAGGAAAGAGGATTGATGGTTGAGGATTGAGGATTGAGGATTGAGGATTGAGGATTGAGTATTGAAGATTGAGTATTGATGCCAGAGGCTTGAGGATTGAGGATTGAGTATTGAGGATTGAAGATTGATGATTGAGTATTGGGGATTGAAGATTGAGGATTGAGGATTGAGGATTGAGGTTGGAGAATGAGGACTGACGGTTGAGGATTGAGGTTTGAGGATTGAAGATTGAGGTCTGAGGACTGAGGATTGAGGATTGAGGATTGAGCATTGAGGATTGAAGATTGAGTACTGGGGATTGGGGATTGAAGATTGAGGATTAAGGATTGAAGATTGGGGATTGAGGATCTAGAATTGGAGATTGATTATTGAGGACTGAAGATTGAGGATTGAGAATTGAGGATTGAGAAGTGAGAATTGAGTATGAGGACTGAGGGTTGAGGATTGAGGTTTGAGGAATGAGGATTGAGGGTTGAGGATTGAGGATTGAGGATTGCGGATTGAAGATTGAGTATTGATGATTGAATATTGAGGATTGAGGATTGAGGTTTGAGGAATGAAGATTGAGGAGTGAGTATTGAGGGTTGAGTATTGAAGATTGAGTATTGATGCCTGAGGATTGAGGATCGAGAATTGAGGATCGAGGATTGGAGATTGATTATTGAGGATTGAAGATTGAGGATTGAGGATTGAGGATTGAGAATTGAGAATTGAGTATGAGGACTGAGGGTTGAGGATTGAGGTTTGAGGAATGAGGATTGAGGGTTGGGGAATGAGGATTGAGGATTGAGGATTGAGGATTGAGCATTGAAGATTGAGTATTGATGCCTGAGGATTGAGGATTGAGGATTGAGGATTGAGGATTGAGGATTGAGGATTGAAGATTGAGTATTGAGTATTGAAGGTTGAGGATTGTGGATTGAGGATTAAGGACTGAGGATTGAATATTGTAGATTGAGTATTGATGCCTGAGGATTGATGATTGAATATTGAGGAATGAGGTTTGAGGATTGAGGATTGAGGATTGAGGATTGAGGATTGAGGATTGAAGATTGAGTATGGATGATTGAATATTGAGGATTGAGGATTGAGGTTTGAGGAACGAGGATTGAGGATTGAGTATTGAGGACTAGGGATTGACGATTGAGTATTGAAGATTGAGGATTGATGACTGAGGATTGACGACTGAGAATTGGGGATTGAGGATTGATGATTGAAGATTGAGTATTGAGGATCGAATATTGAGGATTGAGGATCGAGGATGGAAGATTGAGAATTGAGGATTGAAGATTGGGGATTGAGGATTGAGTATTGAGGATGGAGGATGGGGGCTGAGGGTTGAATATTGAGGATTGAGGATTGAGTATTGAGGATTCAAGATTGAGGGTTGAAGATTGAGTATTGATGATTGAACATTGAGTATTGAGGATTGAATATTGAGGATTGAGGATTGAGGATTGAAGATTGAGTATTGAGGATTGAATATTGAGGATTGAGGATTGAGGATTGAGGATTGAGGATTGAGGATTGAAGATTGAGTATTGAGGATTGAAGATTGAGGGTTAAAGATTGAGTATTGATGATTCAATATTGAGGATTGAGGATTGAGGATTGAGGATTGAGGATTGAGGATTGAGGATTGAGGATTGAAGATTGAGAATTGATGATTGAATATTGAGGATTGAGGATTGAGGTTTGAGGATTGAGGACGAGGACTGACGGTAGAGGATTTAGGTTTGAGGATTGAGGATTGAGGGATGAGGATTGAGGATGAGTGCTAAGGCTCGGGGATTGATGTTCGACGACTAAGGACTGAGGATTGAGGATTGAGAATTGAGGATAGATGTTTGAGGATTGAAGATTGAGGATTGAGGATTGAGGATTGAGGAATGAGGATTGAAGATTGAGTATTGAGGATTGAAGATTGAGTATTGAGGATTGAATATTGAGGATTGAGGATCGAGGATGGAAGATTGAGAATTGAGGATTGAAGATTGGGGATTGAGGATTGAGTATTGAGGATGGAGGATGGGGGCTGAGGGTTGAATATTGAGGATTGAGGATTGAGTATTGAGGATTCAAGATTGAGGGTTGAAGATTGAGTGTTGATGATTGAAGATTGAGTATTGAGGATTGAATATTGAGGATTGAGGATTGAGGATTGAAGATTGAGTATTGAGGATTGAATATTGAGGATTGAGGATTGAGGATTGAGGATTGAGGATTGAGGATTGAAGATTGAGTATTGAGGATTGAAGATTGAGGGTTAAAGATTGAGTATTGATGATTCAATATTGAGGATTGAGGATTGAGGATTGAGGATTGAGGATTGAGGATTGAGGATTGAGGATTGAAGATTGAGAATTGATGATTGAATATTGAGGATTGAGGATTGAGGTTTGAGGATTGAGGCCGAGGACTGACGGTAGAGGATTTAGGTTTGAGGATTGAGGATTGAGGGATGAGGATTGAGGATGAGTGCTAAGGCTCGGGGATTGATGTTCGACGACTGAGGACTGAGGATTGAGGATTGAGAATTGAGGATAGATGTTTGAGGATTGAAGATTGAGGATTGAGGATTGAGGATTGAGGAATGAGGATTGAAGATTGAGTATTGAGGATTGAAGATTGAGGATAGAGGATTGAGTACTGAGGATGGAGGATGAGGGCTGAGGGTTGAGGATTGAGGATTGAGGATTGAAATTGAGGATTGGGTATTGAGGATTGAAGAATGAGGATTGAGGAATTAGGATTGAGGATTGAGGATTGAGGATTGAAGATTGAGGATTGGGTATTGAGGATTGAAGAATGAGGATTGAGGATTGAGGATTGAGGATTGAGGATTGAAGATTGAGTGTTGAGGATTGAAAATTGAGGATTGAGGATTGACGATTGAGGATTGAGGATTGAAGATTGAGTATTGAGGATTGAAGATGGAGGATTGAGTATTGAGGATTGAGGATTCAGGGTTGAAGATTGAGGATTGAGGATTGAGGATTGAGGATTGAGCATTGAGGATTGAAGATTGAATATTTATGATTGAATATTGAGGACTGAGGATTGAGGGTTGTGGATTGAGGACGAGGACTGAGGGTTGAATATTGATGTTTGAGGTCTGAGGATTAAGGATTGAGGATTGAGAATTGAGAATTGAGGATTAAGGATTGAAGATTAAGGATTGGGTATTTAGGATTGAAGAATGAGGATTGAGGATTGAGGTTTGAGGATTGGGGATTGAAGATTGAGTATTGATGATTGAATATTGAGGATTGAGGATTGAGGTTTGAGGATTGAGGATGAAGACTGAGGGTTGAGGATTGAGGTTTGAGGAACGAGGATTGAGGATTGAGGATTGAGGACTAAGGATTGACGATTGAGTATTGAAGATTGAGGATTGATGACTGAGGATTGACGACTGAGAATTGAGGACTGAGGATTGATGATTGAAGATTGAGTATTGAGGATTGAATATTGCGGATTGAGGATTGAGGATTGAGGATTGAGGATTGAGGATTGAGGATTGAAGATTGAGTATTGAGTATTGAAGGTTGAGGATTGTGGATTGAGGATTAAGGATTGAGGATTGAATATTGTAGATTGAGTATTGATGCCTGAGGATTGAGGATTGAGGATTGAGGATTGAGGATTGAGGATGGAAGATTGAGTATTGAGGATTGAAGATTGAGGGTTGAAGATTGAGTATTGATGATTGAATATTGAGGATTGAGGATTGAGGATTGAGGATTGAGGATTGAGGATTGAGGATTGAAGATTGAGTATTGCTGATTGAATATTGAGGATTGGGGATTGAGGTTTGAGGATTGAGGACGAGGACTGACGGTAGAGGATTTAGGTTTGAGGATTGAGGATTGAGGACTGGGGATTGAGGATGCGTGCTAAGCATCGGGGATTGAGATTCGACGACTGAGGACTGAGGATTGAGGATTGAGAATTGAGGATTGATGTTTGAGGATTGAAGATTGAGGATTGGGTATTGAGGATTGAGGAATGAGGATTGAGGATTGAGGATTGAGGATCTAGGATTGGAGATTGATTATTGAGTATTGAAGGTTGAGGATTGTGGATTGAGGATTGAGGATTGAGGATTGAGGATTGAGGATTGAGGATTGAGGTTTGAGGATTGAGGATTGAGGATTGAGGATTGAGGATTGAAGATTGAGTATTGATGATTGAATATTGAGGATTGAGGATTGAGGATTGAAGATTGAGTGTTGAGGGTTGAAGATTGAGGACTGAGGATTGAGGATTGAGGATTGAGGATTGAAGATTGAGTATTGAGGATTGAAGATTGAGGATTGAGTATTGATGATTGAGGCTTCAGGGTTGAAGATTGAGGATTGAGGATTGAGGATTGACGATCTAGGATTGGAGATTGATTATTGAGTATAGAAGCTTGAGGATTGTGGATTGAGGATTGAGGATTGAAGATTGAGGATTGATGACTGAAGATTGAGGATTGAGAATTGAGGATTGAGAATTGAGAATTGAGTATGAGGACTGAGGGTTGAGGATTGAGGTTTGAGGAATGAGGATTGAGGGTTGAGGATTGAGGATTGAGGATTGCGGATTGAAGATTGAGTATTGATGATTGAATATTGAGGATTGAGGATTGAGGTTTGAGGATTGAGGATTGAGGAGTGAGTATTGAGGGTTGAGTATTGAAGATTGAGTATTGATGCCTGAGGATTGAGGATCGAGAATTGGGGATCGAGGATTGGAGATTGATTATTGAGGATTGAAGATTGAGGATTGAGGATTGAGGATTGAGAATTGAGAATTGAGTATGAGGACTGAGGGTTGAGGATTGAGGTTTGAGGAATGAGGATTGAGGGTTGGGGAATGAGGATTGAGGATTGAGGATTGAGGATTGAGCATTGAAGATTGAGTATTGATGCCTGAGGATTGAGGTTTGAGGATTGAGGATTGAGGATTCAGGATTGAGGATTGAGGATTGAAGATTGAGTATTGAGTATTGAAGGTTGAGGGTTGTGGATTGAGGATTAAGGACTGAGGATTGAATATTGTAGATTGAGTATTGATGCCTGAGGATTGAGGATTGAGGATTGAGGATTGAGGATTGAGGATTGAGGATTGAAGATTGAGTATTGAGGATTGAATGTTGAGGAATGAGGATTGAGGATTGAGGATTGAGGATTGAGGATTGAGAAATGAGGATAGATGTTTGAGGATTGAAGATTGAGGATTGAGGATTGAGGATTGAGGAATGAGGATTGAAGATTGAGTATTGAGGATTGAAGATTGAGGATAAAGGATTGAGTACTGAGGATGGAGGATGAGGGCTGAGGGTTGAGGATTGAGGATTGAGGATTGAAATTGAGGATTGGGTATTGAGGATTGAAGAATGAGGATTGAGGAATTAGGATTGAGGATTGAGGATTGAGGATTGAAGATTGAGGATTGGGTATTGAGGATTGAAGAATGAGGATTGAGGATTGAGGATTGAGGATTGAGGATTGAAGATTGAGTGTTGAGGATTGAAAATTGAGGATTGAGGATTGACGATTGAGGATTGAGGATTGAAGATTGAGTATTGAGGATTGAAGATGGAGGATTGAGTATTGAGGATTGAGGATTCAGGGTTGAAGATTGAGGATTGAGGATTGAGGATTGAGGATTGAGCATTGAGGATTGAAGATTGAATATTTATGATTGAATATTGAGGACTGAGGATTGAGGATTGTGGATTGAGGACGAGGACTGAGGGTTGAATATTGATGTTTGAGGTCTGAGGATTAAGGATTGAGGATTGAGAATTGAGAATTGAGGATTAAGGATTGAAGATTAAGGATTGGGTATTTAGGATTGAAGAATGAGGATTGAGGATTGAGGTTTGAGGATTGGGGATTGAAGATTGAGTATTGATGATTGAATATTGAGGATTGAGCATTGAGGTTTGGGGATTGAGGATGAAGACTGAGGGTTGAGGATTGAGGTTTGAGGAACGAGGATTGAGGATTGAGGATTGAGGACTAAGGATTGACGATTGTGTATTGAAGATTGAGGATTGATGACTGAGGATTGACGACTGAGAATTGAGGACTGAGGATTGATGATTGAAGATTGAGTATTGAGGATTGAATATTGCGGATTGAGGATTGAGGATTGAGGATTGAGGATTGAGGATTGAGGATTGAAGATTGAGTATTGAGTATTGAAGGTTGAGGATTGTGGATTGAGGATTAAGGATTGAGGATTGAATATTGTAGATTGAGTATTGATGCCTGAGGATTGAGGATTGAGGATTGAGGATTGAGGATTGAGGATGGAAGATTCAGTATTGAGGATTGAAGATTGAGGGTTGAAGATTGAGTATTGATGATTGAATATTGAGGATTGAAGATTGAGGATTGAGTATTGATGATTGAGGATTCAGGGTTGAAGATTGAGGATTGAGGATTGAGGATTGACGATCTAGGATTGGAGATTGATTATTGAGTATAGAAGCTTGAGGATTGTGGATTGAGGATTGAGGATTGAGGATTGAGGATTGAGGTTTGAGGAATGAGGATTGATGGTTGAGGATTGAGGATTGAGGATTGAGGATTGAGGATTGAGGATTGAGTATTGAAGATTGAGTATTGATACCTGAGGATTGAGGATTGAGGATTGAGGATTGAGGATTGAGGATTGAAGATTGAGTGTTGGGGATTGAAGATTGAGGATTGAGGATTGAGGATTGAGGATGGAGAATGAGGACTGACGGTTGAGGATTGAGGTTTGAGGATTGAAGATTGAGGACTGAGGACTGAGGTTGAGGATTGAGGATTGAGCATTGAGGATTGAAGATTGAGTACTGGGGATTCGGGATTGCAGATTGAGGATTAAGGATTGAAGATTGAGTATTGAGGATTGAAGATAGAGGATTGAGTATTGAGGATTGAGGATTCAGGGTTGAAAATTGAGGATTGAGGATTGAGGATTGAGGATTGAGGATTGAGGATTGAAGATTGAATATTGATGATTGAATATTGAGGACTGAGGATTGAGGGTTGTGGACTGAGGACGAGGACTGAGGGT